>NC_052538.1:9313642-9656642 GCF_016699485.2 Gallus gallus
TTTAACAGGTATTTAATCCAGCTCTGTTTGAGTTCTTTGCTATCTAGCATGGACACATTTCAGGCAAAGGAGAAGATAAAATGTTGCCAGCTCTCATTGCTGCTCCAATCCCTTCTCTCTTCTGCTAACCACAGCAGCCAATTTACAGTATGCTAGTAACAAACTGCTCATGCAGATTACTCCTTCCTTTTTCTTCCAAACTCTACCATATTAGGATTCATAAGAAATACAAAAAGAGCTGAGTTTAACTACAGACAAGAATTCAGGCTCCCTTTCAAATTCTGATAGTATTCTTGTAACGAAACCTTTTGATGTTGTATTACAAATCTCAAAAACATAAAATAAAAATCTGTCGTCTAAACATTGCCTGTCTCTGCACACACAGAAGCTTTGCAGCCAGGAACAGAGTTTACCACAAACATTCTCAAAATTGTTTTGGCACAGAAGGTGTAAATAAAACCTCAAATGTACTGACCTGAAAATTAATGATTAATCAAACCCATTGAAATCCCTGAAAATTAAGCACCTCCTAAGAAAACAGGTACGAGTGAGGATGCAGGAGAGTGGTGTCAGTAAATTCACATCTGCATTTTTCATTACTCTAAAGCATTCATTCCCTATGCTTTGTGCATTCAAAACTTCAAGACCATATCACTGAAATAAAAAGATGTTAATCTAGAAGTAAGACATCATATTAGCAGTTAAAAAGAAAAATACCATTTGATAATGGAAGTAAACTTCAAGTAACTCAGCTTAAAAATCAATGGAACAACAGTTTATATTTTGCACCACATACCTGATTTTCTAAGTCAGCCTTCTCCTGATTCTTGGATTCCAGTGTTTGCTGGAGTACAGCCAATTTATCCTGGATTTCTTTCAGGTCAGCTTGTTTCTTTCTTAGACCATCCATAGCAATCTTTAATTCTCCTTCGGCTTCATTCAACTTCAGCTTTTTGGGTGCAACATTTTTTATCACTCTAAACAAAGCCAAAGACACCTTTTTAACACCTGAAAAATACACCCTCATTCCAGAATTACTGTTAAAAGAAGCTAACACAGGAAAGACAAAGTGAAATGTCAGCAGCTCAGCAGTTACGCAACATTCTGTTCCTCGCTATTTGATGGTATAAGAAGACAGTTGGTATTTACTTCATTTACATCATTACTTATTCCGGTGCTCCTACTGACTGACTGCAGCAGTTTCTGCAAAACTTTCTGTAACAACTAATGCCTTAAAGTGAAAATGATTATCCTTCCGAGCTGTGTCTCATTTAATCACCACTTAGAATCCATTACAGATGGATTTATGCCATTCGAAACACATAGATAACTGTATTAAGTTACAGATGCACTGTACACATGCAAAGAGCTAACCTACAAAAAAATTAATAGCTTTTCATATCCAAGGATGTATTTTCCAGTTTTGAAGATTCCAGTATTTGTATTACTTCTATGAGGAGAACATTGGAAGCAACACAAAATTGAAAATACACTGTATCTCTTTCCAAAAACATAGCAAGACAAGGTGCCAGAACGTCCCTAGATCAAATGAAACTATTCCACAAGTATTAACATCAAAATTACTTAATCCTCTCTCACTGCTAAGTTGCATATTCTCTTCAAAGTCCACATTTGTAGTTAATTTTCTCTCAAAAAATAGGTCACCATAACATTTGAAGTTGTTATCAAATGCAACACTACCAAGTATGCATTTCCTAATATTTTAGTCAATGACTAACATTCTCTCTAATGAAGGCATGCGCTACTCTTACCATGACTCAGATTTCAAATTGACCTTAGTCACCCAGTGGTGATTTACGGTTAAATGTGGGTTACAGATATTTCAAAGTAGGAGACATCATCAAAACTATGTATATTTTTTTAGTGCACCAAAAACAATGTGCGACATAAGGTATCCTCGGGTCAGAAAGTTCCAAAGACATTTCAATAATACCTCTGTTCATTATGCAACACTCTAAAAAGGTTAACTTTATTTGCTAACCGAATAAAATATTGCTCCTGTGCCTTCTCAGAAAAATCTAGAACTGAAAATCAGGATATATACCTTAACATCAGATATCTTCTGTGAATGAATCTTCATGACTGCTTATTTGCACAAATATTGCATTGGTAAGAAGTAATATCAAATCTCTTTTAGTGTAAAAATAAACTCATTTCTTCAACAAAGTTTATTTTAACTATTATATGTACTTACTTATCATAAACATCCATGGCTATGACCCATTTGCATAGACCCTCTGCTGCTGTGGAAGCATTTCGAATCTTATCTGGTACAAATTCAGGATTTGTTAGATACTGTTTTCTTATGATAGCCATGTAAGCCGGGGGAATGTTATCCTTGTCATATTCGTGAAGAGACTGAAGAAATCTTATGTCACCCAGAAGTCTCTTGGCTGGACCCCAGAAATCCTCAATTTTTCTTCCAGAACCTGTTGGATCAGGAATCCTATCTGCCTTGATACCTTTAAGGATACATATAGCTTCCATTACAAGCTTGACACCAGCAGGAGGACTCTTCATGGACTTTACCACTGTAATATCCTTACAAACATACAAACACATAAAACAAAACAAAGAAAAACTTTTAGAACTCTGAACATAGGTTTGAATTAATTCCTCTGTTACAGTAGAAATAATAGGCCTTTTTCTATCAAGATAATGTTTTTCCACGTACATCCACTATTTTCAAACTTGATAATTTGAAATATATTATGATACCAAAGCTTGTGTAGTTCATACGTATATATAGTTCACTTTCATTTTGAAAAAAATATATTTCCTTTTTTTTTTTTTCTCCCCACTCTATTTCTCTCTTTAAAGTGCTATGGAGTTTAAATTAACACTGACTTCTAAACAAAAAGATCTGAAATCTAGTTAACAGTCCATTTGGAGGATTAAAAAAAGTCTTATCTGTAACTCATTTTTATACACCCATTTTCTGCTCCTAAATCAGCAGTGGGCATCGCACTTCAGTTATGGAGTTCAGATGTTCCACTGCTGACCTTCAGTTCAGGCTCTATCACAGTATTTCCAAACTTACAGAATCAATTCAGCAGTGGATTAGTAGATTTGGGATAACACATGGTAAAAACTGTCTCCAACCATAATGCTCTCCAAGTACAGAATTAAATCAATTAGTACTCAGGTCACTTATTAAGCTCCCCCAGAATGAACTAAAGGAGGAAAGAAGCAACTAAGAAAAACACTGCATCACAAAAAGAAAAATTTCCAATTCCTAATATGACTAAGCAATGTTTAAAATACAGATGTGTAAACATAGCATAAAAGAACAAAACAATTCTACACATGCAAACACAACTAATTAAACAGAAGGTTAGTAAACTAAGGATTTATGTAAGATCATCCTTCTCTAAGAGTAACTCCGCATGGAAATTCAAGTATTCTTTCTAACAGACTTTCTCAGAAAATACATACCTTAAACATTAATGGATTTTGAGAATCTTAAAATTATCTTGTGAATTGGTACTAGATTTTGACAGTCTGCCCAAGGTTTTGTTTTGTTTATGAGTTCTAATACCTTGGCAATTTGGATAGAAAGACTTGTCTTTTACATTCTGGAAATGTTTACTCATGTCACAAAAACACAGAAATTATAAGACTGGATGAAAGTATAAAGAAAATAACTACAGTTAATGGAGCTTTAAGCTTTGTTTTAAGAACAAGTGTAACCATGCAAGTGTTCAAGTGAGAGAAAGGACAGCAGATAAATGAAGCCAGGGAATTTCAATGAGGCAGTCAGAACACTGGTTGACAGGAACTTCAGGGAAGGAAGTCTAAGAACAAGCGACCAAAGTTAGCAATTCCATGAAATAAAATTAAGGACAAAATACAAATTAACTTAATATTGATGGGGGTTTTAAGTAGAGTAAAATACTATTTTAAAGACTAAATGCAAACTAAGTTGCAACTAAAAGCAACATGAAGTGTAAGAAAATTTATACAGGATAACTGTAAGAATAACTGCAAGAAAAGCAAGAGAATTGTTGTTCTCTGAAAAGAGTAATGTGATATTCTAGTCAAAATGGTAATGCTCTTTGTACCTGGTATGATGACAAGCACACTCTATTAAGAGTTTACCGAAACTGCAGACTCTAGCTCCAGAAATACAGTATTTTCATTAATGAAATGAACGATGGAAAAAAACGATACCAATTTTGTAGTACTGAATTAAGTATAAATCTGTTTCTCTAAAAAACGTAGTTACATGTGCATTTACGCACATGGGTTTGTGGGCAGTGTTTACTGTCAGTGGAGTTAAGAGTGAATCAGAAAGCCCAGCATATGTGCTATAAACTTCCCTACATGCATTTTTTATTTGTTTTTGTCATGCTACTTAATTATATTTTGAGGAAAAACCCCTTACTCCCCCACTCTCCTGCTGGAAGTTCCTACTCCTTTTTTTATTCTCTTTTATTATAATACATCTTTTTTGATTCACTAGGCATTCAAAGAAGCTGAAGAATTACTTAATTGGCCTTCAAAACCACATTCTCATTTTGTTATTCACAAACATGCAATAGCCTTGAAGTGACTAAGAAGTCGTCTACTATTTTCACAAACCATGCCAATGATCTGACAATGACCTAATCTAAAACTTTTGATAACAACAGTAGCTATAGACAACAAAACATTTGCTTTCATGTAAGATGTCCTTGAAAGTATTTGAAAATCTTGTTTTTAACAACAACAGAAGCACACAGTCCACCCTCGCTTTTACAGTCTGGGGAACTTCCTTTCATCCCACCGTGGGCACGGCAAAACTGGATATCCATAAAAATAGAAGTTGACCGCCTCCAATTCCAATGTCATACTCCCTTAACATGAGAAGACATAGAATCTCAATTCCTGGACTTCAAAAGACTAGATTTAAAAACATGAGTTGACAGGTTGAAAAGTTCTGAATGAGAAAGTTAAAAGTATATATATTTTTTCTAACTTGGCAAGCTGAGTCAAAAGACATTTATAGCTATGAATTTTGAAATGTGTAGTATAATATTTGATCCTGTAGTCCGTGAAAACAGCCTTATCGTATTTTTGCTACAAAATACAGTAATATTTTCTTTTTAAAACCAAAAGATCCCCAAAAGCTTACAAATTATAAAAAATTTAGTTGCTATAATGTAAAATCTGCAAAGTAGATATTCAATGCTTGTATTTCTCCAAATACCTCTCTAGTGCATAAATATATACGGTTAGATGTACCTGCGCAGTTAGAGTGTCAAGAGCAGCCAGAGCAGCTTCTAAATAAGGCATTGCTTGAGCTAAGTCAGCATCACATTCATCTTTGATGGCTTTGGCAGCCATAGCTTGCTCATTTGCCACTGCTTCATCAGCTTTCACAATTTCTTCAGTTTTGGCTACTTCTGAGGATTCTTTCTGAATTACCACCATCATCTCATCAACCTGCTTGCTAGCTTCCCGCAGCTGAGGCTGCAGGGCTTCCAGCTCAGACTGCATCGAGGCGACTTGAGATGTAGCATAGTTCAGTTTCTCCAAGCCAACTTCATATCTTCTTTTCATTTCCATCACCTTACTGAAAATAAATAGCACTTTATTATAAAAATATTTTATCAGTACTTGACCACTGCATTCACTAGGGCTCATTCTCCAAATTTCTCAATACACAGAGTAATCAAATACTCTATCATGCTTGTTTTATTTTCTCAACAAATAATGAACATACCAGGAATTGCTTGAGCCATAGTTTTTAATTGCTCCACTATACAGAGATTGGTTTATAGATAAATCTATTATCACTTCAAGACAAGTGAGCAGTTATTAAGCTACTGCCAACAGAGTGCCAGGAGCTGCAAAATCATGACAGAGCAGTTAAGAGAAAAGGAGAGAAGATGGAAGAGGTGAGGCTGGAATAGAATTAATATAACTGAGGAAATCCTTTTGGTAGCAGAATGTGACACAGCATATGTTGGCGAAATTAAGAACTTGTCTTAATTTGTATGGCAGCATCCAATCTGTGGGAACAAAAGAAAAGCAAAAGAACTTCCTCTCACCAGCCATGAATGTACAATACAACTGCACAGATGTGCAGAAACTCTTTCTGAATGAGCACAGCACAGCTGTAGCCCACTAGCAAGACCATGGAACCTAGCAACTCAGAAGCTCGTTTCCCCAATATCTTTCTTGCGGCCTCCAATGAATCCCAGAGGAAACAGGCTGTATTAATTATTATAATTTTAATTATGTTTTAATTTACTAGAAACAATTCATTGTTTTGTTCAGATTAGCTATAGATGATAAAAAATAATACTTTCTGTGAGCTTGTATTCTGTTAGTAAAGGACACATTATAAATCCTTACGTGCGCTTCTTTTCAAGCAGAGTTTTAAAAGTGGAGATCAATTCCAAGTACGAAGTAGGTGTAACATAGTTGTGTCTTTGAAGCTCCGCATGGTATAAATCAGATAAAACAATGGTAGACGTATGAAAGCTTTTACACATGTCAATACACCCACTTCGAGTTTCTTCTGACATTTCAACATCTTCCAAGAAGCGAGAGGCAACTGCTTCCAATGCATCTTCAGGCCACGTCTATAACAAACGGATAAACAGTTCTCTTACTCAGTACTTCACACTTATAAATATCAAAACGTTTTACAAAACAAAAGCAAAAATCTTTATCCCACTTCATAGATGAAGATACTGAGACATAAAGAAATGACCTGCATTATCATTATAGAAGAGAACAACAACATAAGTAGAAATAACTCAGATACCTAGACTTGTAGCTCAAGCCTCCTGTCTTATCTCATCTAGAGGAAACACTTACTAAAAGGAAAATCTCACATTTTCAATATGTCCATATTGGTGTAAGATTGTTACTCTTCTTCAAAAAAAACTTTTAAAGTTACAGCGGGACCTTTTAAAACTTTATGGATTACATATTCTTTAAATCTTGTAAGGACTTGAGCATGTCACATGCAGAATACAGTCTTATTGCAGTGTAGTAGGGAAAATGTAGTGGTCCACATCAAAAAGATGTGTTTCTGTTTGTTTGCCATTTTCTTTTATTTTTTACAGAGATTACAGTTCCAAACTTTTTTTTTTTTTTTTTTTTTTTTTTTTTTTTGAACACAGATTCTGGTAGCCCTTGTAATAATAGAAAACAATTCATTTTTAAATCTATTATGTCTACAGTACTACGTTCATTCAGTTATAGTCCTATACCACAATCAGACATTTATTTTCTTGATGATTTTGTATTCTTCCTATATTAGCTTTTATTACAGTCAGGTTTATTCTAATTGTATAAACAATTTGAAGCATGACACTAAAAAAATCCAAGGTATTTTTCACTGCTATCTTAATCAGAATTACTTGGGGGGAAAAAAAAAAAAAAAAGATTGAACTCATGTTTCTACTGCATTTGCATTAGAAAAACAAGCCAAACAAATACTTTTTTTTTTTACCTGAAACCAGTCTAGTGTGCAGCAGTTGACAAGAGCAGGAAATTTACGAAGGCGATTACGGAAAGCATCTCCAATTGGACTCATTGCCAATACTATATGAAGCTGATTTCGGCAGCAATCAACAAACATGTTAAACAGAGCTATAGGACTACCATCAGTTTGTTTTGTCCTGTCCCTCTGGCGATCTATTTGACGCATTTGTTCACAAATTTCTTGTTTCTCATCTACTGCAAAAAGGTTTGGCACTTCACCTGCATTTAGTAAGTTGTTAATGTCTTCTAAGAATGACTCTTTTTTTATCTGTGTGTCGGTGAACAAGAAAACTCCCTGCATTTCTGCTTCCGTAGATTTTCTTAGTATGTCTTTTAAGTCTTTGTGCCATTCATTGATACCATAACTTTTAGTTATTTCAACCTGGAAAAGATTATACTCAGCCATATGGGCTGCTAATCGAGTAAGAGACTGTCGACCACTACCTCCAACACCAACAAGGAGGGCATGGCTACGAGGCTGTTTCAGAATACGGGAAATTCTACAAATATGTTCTATAGCAAATTGGAACAAGACTAGCTGCATTGGCTTTTTGCTTAAGTTATTAAACTCTTCAAGGTGACTCTCCACAACTAATCTCAGCTGATCTGCATCAGTGATCTCTCTATATTTAGTGTCGTCTCTTTTAGGGTCATGAAAATCACAAAACATTAAGGTACGTAAGTCATCTTCCTCCACTCTGCCATCATTATTGGAGTCCAGATCCTGAAAAAGTTCATGAAAGTCTTCATGCAAGTCTTTATTCACAACTTCTTGGATAAATCCAACAAGCCAAGCCCGATCAGGATTATCGACCAAGCGATCATAATATACTCTAAGGACCTGTATGATCAAAATAGTTAAATTTTAGTAGTTGTTTCTGCTGCTGAATTTATATTTATTTTAATAAAGATAAGCCAAATACAAATCAGAAAAAAAATCAGAATATAAATAATCTTAAACTTCAATACATAGAAGAAAGTAGATATTTAGAATCAATGGGAACAGTCAAGCCCAATATTACTGTCCTGGAATTAAGTAGAGATCTGTGTGGAAATATATGTACATACGCATTCGCTATGCATATTCTAATAAATACTATGTATTGATTAATATATAAATATAAAAAACGCTGTTGCAGAGGAAGGGAGTGTTCTGATCTTTCTGTTACAGAAAGATTGGACAAGTTATGGGTTTGTATTTCGGGAAAGAAGACTACAATTGGATAATAGTAAATCTTTTTAATGAAAAGGATGGTGAAGAACAGGAACGGATTGCCTGGAGTGGGTCGTATTTGTACTTAGAGAACTGTAAGAAGCTTCTAGAAAAGCTTCTTCAAAATTAGCTATTGCTCCTTCCAGTATGTGATCCTGCTTTGAGGAAGGGTAGTTGATGGGCTGAATAACAAAGATGTCTTCCATCATTACTGCCAAATATTTTAAAAGCAACAGTTACAAACAACCTTGCTTTCCTTTAATTCCAGAGGAAAAATAAAAAAAGAAAGAAGGGATGCTTCACTTGAGCTCCTCTAAGGTGTCCATCCTACTATAACTGATGGGAAGCATTTGCTGAAGGCAGAAAGATAGGGAGTTTCTTCTAAAGGAAGACCAGAAGAAAAAACAATAATAGTAATAAAATAGGGATCAAACTTAAGATCACTCAAATTTCCAGAGAACCAGGACTACTTGCTGTTCTTTTCACAACTGATTTGTCTTTTTGTGGGGAGGAAGGAGAGAAGAAATGGAAAGGACTGTGTAAGGATTCAAAGCAGCAACCTGAGTCCACATAATCACATGGAAGTGAATCAACAATCACCATGTCTACAGATATGACTCATATTTGCATAGAACCACAGAATGGTTTGGGTTGGAAGGGACCTCAAAGTTCCAACCCCCATGCCACAGGGGGGGGCAGGGTTTCCAACCACTAAATCAGGCACTAGATCAGGTTGTTCAGGGTCCCATCCAACCTGGCCTTGAAAACCTTCAGGGATGGAGCATCCGCAACTTCTCTGAGCAATCTGTTCCAGCACTTCACCACACTCTCAGTGAAAAATTTCCCCCTGACATTTAATCTGCACCTCTCCTCTCTTGTTTAAACCATTGTCCCTTGTCGTATCACTGTCTACCCATATAAAAAGTTCATTTCCCTTCTGTTCATAATCTTCCTCTAAATACTGGAAGGCTGCAATGAGGTCTCCCCACAGCCTTCCCTTATCCAGACTGAATAAGCTCAAATCCCTCAGCCTGTCTTCATAGAAGAGGTGTTCCAGCCTTCTGATCATTTTTGTGGCCCTCCTCTAGACCCATTCCAGAAGCTCCACATCTATCCTGAGGTGAGGACTCCACACTTGGATGCAATACTCCAGAAGGGGCCTCACAAGGGCAGAGTAGAGGAGGACAATCATCTCTCTTCTGCTGCTGGCCACCCTTCTTTTGGCCTTCTGGGCTACAAGAAGGCACATAGCACTACTGGTTCACATCCAGCACTTCATCCACCAGGACCGCTACATTGTTCTTGGCAGGGCTGCTCTCCTGAAGTTCTTCTCCCAGTCTGTACATATATCTGGGACTTCCCTAACCCAAATGCTACATCCTGCACTTGGCCTCGTTAAGCCTCTTCACACATGTCCACGTGCCTCCGGGTGACATCCCTTCCTTCTGTAATATCAACTGCACCATTCAGATTGCTGCTGTCTGCAAACTTGCTGAGGGTGCACAGATGAAGATGTTGATGAGCACCAGTCCCAGGGTGACCCTTGAGGGACACTACTTGTCACCAGTATCCACCTGGACATACTTGAATAAGTCTGTCCATACAGAATAAAGAAAACCTGGTCTCATGAATGTGATAGCAATTTACAGCTGCTAGGCAATAGGAAATGATATCATAAAAACATTAACAGTCGAGTCTGAATTTTAAATATAATAATTTCTTAGCATTATGTGATTTACCTCATGAACCCAGAGACGTTTTATCATTCCTGTAGATTCTGTTGTATCAGGCCTTGACAGGCAAACACCTTGAATAACACGTGAAAAATCACGGAGATTGAACAGATAGTGTGATTTAGCTGGGGTAGGAAGTAGATTCTTCATAGCTTCTTTATATATACGCATGGTTCCATTAATAATTTGTGGAATCAATTCAACATATTGTGGTGGAAAGGTATAACTGATAAGGTATAAAAGGTAGTAGTTAACAAACAATACAATATATGCACACTTAGATTTACTCCTGAGCCCATGCCAGTTTTAAAACTCTACTTCCATAATCATAAAATCATGATTTGTGCTGCAAGGGACCCTTAAAGGTCATCTAGTCCAACTCCCCTGCAATGAACGGGGACACATACACTAGATCAGGGTGCTCAGATCCTGGTTCAGACTGACCTTGAGCTCTTTGATCTCAACCTTGACATCTGATCTCCAAGGGTGGGGCATCCACCACCTCTCTGGGCAACCTCTTTCAGGGACTCACCACCCTCATTGTAAAAACCTTCTTCCTTATATCCAGTCTAAATCTCCTCTCTCTTAGCTTGAGACCATTTCCCCATATACTATCTCAACAGACCCTGCTAAAGAGTCTGTCCCCTTCCTTCTTAAAGCCCCCATTCAGATGCTGGAAGGCCACTATTACATCTCGCTGCAGAAAGTTCCCTTCTCCAGGCTAACAGTCCTAGCTCTCTCAGTCTGTCTTCGCAGGGGAGGTGTTCCATCCCTCAGATCATTTCTCCTGCACTCCCGTAGATGTGCTCCAACAGGCCCCCATCTCTCCTATGCTGAGGACCCTACATCTGGACACAGTACTCCAGGTGAGGTGTCACCAGCACAGAACAGAGTTATACTTTCCCATGGGCAGTTTTAAAAATATTAGTTCCCTTACTAGATTGAAAGATTAAACTTGTCTATCAAATCTAGCAACCACGGTACACGCTGGAAAAATTGCCCACATCAGAAATAAGCAATTATACCCTTCCTCCCCCCTACATTTTTACAACTAACAACAGCAACAGAAAAGTTGGTCTAATAGCCCTTGCCATCTTCCTTCTATCTCACTCTCAAAGGGTCAGAAGCTGTCAAGCATAAACCTAGTCTAGAAACAGGATATTACAATTTTCTGGGACTTAGCTGTTAAAATGGATAGAATAATGGAAGTTGAATCAATAAAAATATTTTTAAAATCTACTAATACAATTTAAAATTATGCAGCAGTGAAAGGCTGAAGAAATAATAAACCTTCTCAAACCACAGGAAATTTAAGAATAGATTCTGCTTCTGTTCTTTGAACGATTACTAATCAAATTCTATTTATACATCGAAGAATACTGTACTACAGAAATATCTCAACTAACATAGTTAGCTTCAGCTAATCTAGAACTTCGTTGAGAACTTCAGAAGAATAACTCCTTCACTATTTTAGCATGATCATTAGTTCAGTTGGAGTAATGAATACCACAAAAAGCACAGGATATAAAAGATGTTCATTTCTTTACAACAGAAAGTTCCTACAGACATATCTTTCAAATTTCCCAGTAACATAATTAAATTATTTTGACTTTTCTTCATACAAAAAGGTCTCTTACCATATAGTCAGATGCCAGTCTAAGATTCTAGAAAATATTGTGTACATGGATTCATCATCAAACTCATTAATGGTAATTTTATTGAAGTGTCGCAAGAATCGTGGTGTTACTGGGTTTCGACCACCACCTAAGTATTAGAAAGCACTACTATTGTAAATAACAAAAAAAAAAAAAAAAGAGAGAGTAAAACAGTAAAAGCCTAGCAATATTTTTTTTAATATTTATCTTTCATTCAACTAGCAGTGCCACAACGAAAAGTACTGCATTGTGTCACAAGCTTACTGAAAGCAACAAGGCAGTAAAAATATTGACGGTGTTCTCTTGTAATAGATAGCATGCAAAATAAAGACTGAAATGGTCAAGTTATAGATAGATAGACTTGAAGTTATTTTAACCACACTTCTGTTGCAGGAGAAAGTTTTTATCATAAACTTTACATGTATATTCTTGATTTTGAATGTATCCCCACGTAAAAAAGCCTGAGATGGGAACAAAGGAAGGTTTTACAGAAAAAGTGCCTCCAAGATTTGGCCTAAGTAAAAAATATTTTTTAAAAAGTAAAATATGCAATTGATTTGGGCTTTTCTTTCACAGTTTCCCTCTGTTCAGCTCCACAGACTGATCATTTAGATAAAGTGCTTTGAACTCTGGATGAACACTTCTGTTCTGGTATCAGCTGGGAGTTGATTTTCTCTTGTTCCTCATAGTGTTTGGTATAATGCTATTTTTTGGCTTCAGGAGAAAAAAAAATATTGTTGAGTACATAACAGTGTTTTAGTTGTTGCTGAAAAGTGCTGCACAGAGCCAAGGACATTTCAGTTTCTCAGCTTCTCACACTGTCCTACTAGTGAGGGAGGCTGCAGGCACACGAGAAGTTGAGAGGGGATAGAACCAAGATAGCTGACCTAAACTGGCCAGAGAATATTCCATATCATATGACATGATGAAAAAAAATCCTAAAGAGGATGGGGGGAGATGGCAGAGTGCGCAGCTGCAGCTAAGGGACTTTTCTTGACGTACTGACTCCCATTTTATTACGTTACCCCACAACAGCAGTGGCAGATATTGGTGGTATGGCAGTAGAGGCTGAATCTGCCAACCAATATTCCACTACATTTTGTTGCAATGCAACAGATGAGAGCAGAGGGGCAGTCTGACAATGGCATCTGATGTGGAAGAGCATGTGAAGCAATGGTATGTCACCAAACATATGCAGAAAAAAAATTGCACCCATTGACATTCATTGATGCTTACAGAACATTTATGGTAACCAAACAGTGGATGGATGTGAGCACAGTGAAGTGGTGGGTGGTGCATTTCAGCAACGGTGACAGCCTGTCATATGCTGATGCAGATTTTTTTAATGAGCATACAGGCTCTTGCTCATTGCTGCCAAAAATGCATAGATAATGGCAGTGACTGCGTTGAACAGCAGTATTTTGTACCTGAGAATTTCCTATATCAGTGCTACTGTGCTCTTTGCATCTGTTGTATTTTCCATAGAAATAAATAGGAGGCATTACTGTTGGAGTACATTACATATATATAATCTTTATCTACACAGGCTATGAGAAAGATGATCTCCTGACATCATGTGATTACTTCATTTGTTTGCTAAGTAAAGTAAGGTTTATCTGCTGCAGACCTCAACTTAGTGCTTTTTTTTTTTTTTTTTTTTTTTTTAAGTTTCAAACAAGGCTTCATTAGCCCAAAAGATTTTTCAAAAATACTGTTCAGATAAACTCCTGTCTTCCTGCAAAGCAATGTTTCCTCCTGTTAGGCTTGTGTAGTCACTTTCCTACTCCTCAACTACTTTAATTTGACCACTGTTCATATTTCCTACAAGGAAAACATTCCCTGAGTCCTATCCATAGCCAGAAAGGCCAAAACTTAAGCAGTAAGCATTTAGCATTTGAAAACCAAGGAAACAGAGGAAAAAAATGTATAGTATACATCTCTTACCCGGTGGTCCCATTGCACAGACAATCTGAATATCTACAAGTTTTATCATTGAGCAGTCTTTAAGGTCATACCAATTCCAGTGATCTAACCACTGTCGTAGTAACTCAACAGGAGGTTGAGCACCATAGACCTCTCGGGCTGGCATGTTAACATCATCTACAAATACAACCTGAAAAAGGAAAACAAAGGAATTTTGTATTTACTGTTTTTGTTGAATTGGAATAGTACACAAGTACAATCTTTTGAGAATCATGACAAAGTTCTTACTGGATTTGCTGCCAAGTTAAACAAAAACAAAAAGCTACAAAAGAAACCATGCCAATTCTAAAGACGTTCCAAAACATACTTATAGAGGAGAGAGAATCTGTATTTCTTTTCGTGTATCTGAGAGCATTTAATAAAAAAAGGCAAAATAGTACTTGCTACTTAATCCTTCTGTGCCACTTATGTGTCTTCTCCTGTAAAGATTCAGGAGTCAAGAAGAGCCATGAAAATTTCATAAAGCATATGCCACTAGAAGCATCTTCATACAGTTAACCTAATTCAAATAATGCAAGTCCCAGAAATGCATTTATGCCTTTCATACCTTTTTCTTCTCTTTCTTTAATTGATATGGAGATGAAATTTGGTCAAAAGGAAAACAGGTTAAATCACGGGCCTTTTTCTTATTTAGAATTGTAATCTGAGCAAGAAACTGAGATGGCTTTGAATGGAAACCTATCTGAGTTTCTATATCCATTTTTTTTTCACTCCAGAGTTCTGTCTGAGTATCTCTTCACAGATGTCCACGCAAATAAGCAACAGGGGTGAACAAGCTTCTTATTGTCCTCATAACAAAAAATCCAGATCTAGAACTACTGACAAACCTTTGGTAATTCCACTATTAGATTTACATAGAACTCAAAAACCACAATACTCAAGAGTTATAACGCTGTCAGCAGCACCTTATCCGTACAGAACTCTTATCTAAAACACAATATCACAAAATATGGAGGGGGAAGTATGCAATGCTGTTCACTGTTGTTCATATCATATCTGTAGGATATCATTTTTTCAGTTGACTAATATTAGATGCATATTACTAGTTAAAGAGAGAAACGAGATTGGAAACTCATGCGCGTAAATGAGAAAAACTAGAACTAGGGGTTTATCAACCTTTCCTGATATTTGTTGCAATCAGTTGCAAAAATAACACATTCATATATTTGTTTGCCTTTAAACACTCGCATACAGAAATACATCAATTACCATTCTTTTCCCCAAAGGAGGCCCAAAAATTCCTTTTCTCCTTTTATCCAGCTTAGACATTATAATATTCTGAGTCTGAGCTGCCGTAGTTTGTGCTGAAAAGTTAATGAGCAGTGGCTTGTAGACTTCTTTATTCAAATTATTTAAAAGGAAATTCTGGAAGAATTGAGGAGAAAGTTAAGATACATATGTAGACAAATTTTAAGGCAATCTAGCAAATAACAATTTTTACCATTTTTATTTCATTTACAGTGAGAAAGTAGTAACTTATCTCTAAGACAACACTTCAGTCATATTTCATCAGAAAAAACAGTGTTTGAAATAACAGTGAATTTAATTTGTCAGAGAAAAATTTCTACTTCACATTATAGATACTTTCACGGATTCTAAAAAAGAATCCAAACCAAAACATGCCCAGTGTATTATACAAATTCAAGTATGTTAGTATTTTGCACAAGCAAAAAACTTCATCATATCATTAGGAGTTGATTTATAAAGCTTCGACTAGCCCAAACCAAAAAATACTGAAGCAGATATAGGTCAAAACACTTATGCTTAGTTTTGAAGAGTACCCAGGAATATTTCTTTCAAAGGGCATAGGAAAAAAATGTAAAAATAAGTTTTATGGTCAAGATTGATCTTATTTTATAATGCTAGCTATCTTCCAAAGTCTCTTTTTTATTAGTTTAAACGTAATCTCCAGAGGAAATATGAATCAAAGTCACCCTTCTAAAGTGTGACTGGATGGGACTCATTTCTTATCCACACATAGGTAAAATCACAGGGTTGGAGGTCACCTTTTCAGACATTGCTACAGAGCATTACTGCATATAAATTAACGTCTCTAGTGACTTTCTTAATGTCTTATCAACAGATGTTGGAGTTTTTGGACCTGGCAATCTTTTTAGCAGGAAGAACATATAATTTCTACTTTTGAATGAAAACAATGAACTTCTGCATGAAAGCATAACAGTGACAATATACAAAAACTGGAGCGCAATGTAACTCAATGATCATATTTCTTTCAGTCTTTTTATCAATACTGAACTCCCAAGAAAGACCACATTCTTAATTACTACTCCCAAAATGAACTGGATAATAAAAACTATTCTTCACTATAAATAAATGCTTTGTTTTTGATTTATTGTATATCTGTTGTGTGTATTTCTGGAACATTTTCTGTGAGCAGATCTTGTTCCACTCAATCTTTTTCTTTTTTTTAAATTATTTCAGAATAGTAACTTAAAAATTGAAGTAGGTTACATAATACTTACTCAGTAACTTAATTTAATATAGTTAATTTAATGATACAAAAGGAAGAGAAAATAACAGCCTCAAAAACTTGAAACTTATTTATCCACTTATATAACTTTCAAGACTTTCTCTCTGCAAAATGATTGTACACAGGGTTTGTGTTGATGGCATGAATCAACAAAAGGAAAACTCTCTGCAAAAAGACATGATGGAGGACAGGTTTCTCTCTTATGAATTATTTAGAGAGTCTCAGTTAAAAATGCAGTAATGACTTCGTTATATCTCCACTGAGTTAAACTCTTTTTTTCCTCAAAAATAAAGTATACTTTATCACGGATCTAGATGGAATACAATGAAAAAAGCTGATTTGGAAATTTCCCTAATTTCCTCAACAGCAGGACCATTATATTGCTACAGTTCCATTACTTACTAAGCTTTAATAGTCTCCCAGACAGATTGATAGTATCGGGATTTAACCCACAGTATCTGTCTGATCTATCTGAAGATTAAGTTATCTAAACTTCTTCATGTCATACATTAGAATTCTTAACTATGTCATATGTACTGTTGTTAAAATACTTAGAAAAAAACTATCCTTTTTCTTCTTTCTTTAGCTTAAAAATTCTGAAACAAGTATTAGCATTTTGCCAAAAACAATTGGTTTTGGAAATAGCAGAAATTGCATACCAGCAAAAACTTCATTCAGTCTAATCTGATTATCAGCATTATTTGCAATCCATTTTTATTTTCTCTCGTGGACAAGGATATAAAGAGTATTTGGCATTCTATAAAAAGAACACGATTATTTTGATATAATTTCTTAATTTTTACTTTTTAACATGCGGATGTTTTTTATTGTAATGAACAGATACAGCCAACTCATTTTTTAAAGAAAACTGCCTGGGACAATTTTGGCAAGCTGATTTCCCTTCTCACTATGGTCTGTTTCTATAATGAATTCTTTATTAATACTGCTTCTAATTTTTTGCCTTCAGATTTCTTTCAGTGACAAAATTCTTGTTCTCCACTGTTTACCAAACCATGGAATTGGCATAGTGGGATGTGATAAGAGATTATTACCTCCTAAACTTTTCCACAATAACAGCAGCACATATTTTTGCTGCTTCTAACTCTAGAACATAAATATTTCTTTATTGTTGTTTCGATTGGATGAATTAGTGATTAGTCTTTTGTACATCACTGTCTCTGTGGACCATGCCAACTATGTGTGGCATACGAGCACAACTTAAAGTAAATCAATACAGGAATCAAATTGAAGAGTCTCGTTTACATGGTATTAGTGGCTTTTTTCAATGGATGTTTGAGGCCTCCTTATGAATCTAGTCTGTAAGTGTGAAGAAAAATAAAGATAAAATAAGAAAAAAATACCACACCTACCTAACTGCTTTTTTGGGTGCCCATAATTTAATTTCATAATATCAAAAAAAATCATGTCTCATTCTCTTTTTATATACAATATCATCAATTCACTCCTCATCTAACCCCTTTCAATAATCTCTAACCTCTCTTTTAAAAGTACTTACAGTGATATAGGTACTTTTTCCAGTTCCTGTTGGCCCCACAAACATAGAAGGCTTTTGATGCACTGTCAACAACTCCATCAAAGACATATATCGAACTGTATCCAGAGTTGGCACTATTATTTCATTAAACGTCACATCCTGAGGTATAGGAGGAGCTGATTTGAGCGTTTCCACCCAAGGTTCCCAAATTCCTTCTCCCTATTTTAATTAATATGAAAGTCTAATATTAATGATAGAGAGGAAGGAGCAGAATAAAACCAAAACAAATAGAAATATTGAAGTTCTATGAGTTAATGGATAGAGTTATCAGCTAATTTTAAAAAGTATTTAAAATAGTTTTACAGGTTTCAGTACTATAAATATATATATATGTTCACATAATACAAATATTTGTATTTAACTATGGTACAGTGCAGTGCTGTCAATTCGGACTACTTACATAGAAACACTGTGCCAGTGCCTCAAGTGCGCGACTACTGAATTACTGACTTCATGAATTACTGAAATACAAGTTTTTTACCTTAACTTTGAGATCAATAAACATATTACATATACAATGGAAAAAATACATGTAATTAAAAACAATGAATTTGTACATAAAAGAAATTATTGTATAAATTCAATCACAAAAAGTCATTGCTTTTGCAGACTCCTTACTCATCATGAACACCTCAAACTATGGAATTTGTGGACAAATCAATTTTAGTGCTGAAGTGCCACAGCCAAGCCTCTTCCTTTAGATCACTCTACTACAGGAGTCTTTAAAATATGTCAAAAAAAAAAAAAAAGAAAGAAAATTAATGCAAGGGGAGAATATAATTGTAAATAGCCCTAAAAAACACTTTATGTCCTATCCTACCCCCCAAAATATCAATCTTGAGTTAGAAGTCATGAAATTCCTAGAGACTGCTCTCTCCTTAAGTAAGGAAGAACATGTTTTCATAGATTATTATCAGAAGACATAAAGTTTTCACAACTGATTGAAATCTCACTTTTCTCAGCAATATGCAGGCATAGTGCACAAGCTGAAATCTAGACATTTCTCGCTGTAATTCTCATTGTACAGCAACAAGAATTTACAGGACTAACAAATTCAAAATGGGTGCATTTATTTTATTTTGGAGTTTCTGGAGCTTACTAGATAAAGTTTATGCACTTCTCATCTGGGAGAGACATATCATAGATTCACATCTTAGTCTCAGGGAAAAGGGACAAATGAGAAGGCACAGAAGTAGATTTTCTGCTAACTACTTCTCTACAACAGGCAATTACTACAGTAGCTGAAAAGACAGGCCTTGGTACTCTAAGTCACAGACAGAACAGTGGACCTTACACTGGCTTAGAAGGAAGAACATCCAGCCTATTCTGTGACAGAGGCATATAGAAGAACAAAGGAAAAAAATATAGTAATAATACACACCTTCTAATATTCATTAAAAATTACTTGACAGTGTAACCTTCGAGGGGCTACATCTTCTTTTGCAAACCTCACCTTTTTGACAAACCGATAATCATAGATGGTTCCTTCTGCTGGAAATGGCACTGTGAATGACTTCGAAGCATGTTGATCTACACTACTCAACAATTTATATTGCTCTCTTGTCTCCTCACTAATTGGTCCTTTAAGCATTTCTCGAACAACTTTGTCAAATTTCAGACGATCATCTTCCTTACAGCTAGCTCCTACAGACCATGTCAGTGAAAATAAAAAAATACCCTACAGTTGGAGAAGAAACAAATTCAGTAACTGTAAATTACAAATCTCTTATTCACTAAGACTTTTTTTTTTTTTTTTTTTTTTTTTTTTTTTTTTTTTTTTTTTTGGCCAGAGATCACAAGAGAATAATGCTTGACCAACTTAATTTTATGTATAAAGCTTGGGACCATGATTCTAGTAAAACAGAACACCATTTATGCTGACTATCAGCATCTGACCTCCTTTGCTGTGCAGCAAAATCCCTGACCTACTCAGCGCAAAGCCCTCATCGTGAGAAAATTCAAATTCAAACATAAACTGTCTTTTACTCCGAAACAATGTTATATTTCCCTTACTCAGAGGACATACCCTGTAAAGCAATATGTTTGTTAACCCTGTTATTACACATGTATTATGCAGGTAATAGTATTTTCTTAATTGGACTTTACAAAATGCCTATTATGATGACCAAATATAGGTGTGTGTGTATATATATATATATATATACACGTGAAATCCGTCCCACTAAATCCCAAATTGAAGGTGCCGATTCTTTATGTTGAACATGCTGCCTACCTCAAGCCAGGAAAAAATATCATGGTCATTCATAGCTTTAACTTTGGCTTCATCTGCAAATTCATCCATCATGCAGTCCATCAGATTCATTAGAGACTGAATTAAGTTTGTATCTGAAGTAGGAGATAGTTCCTGAAAAGAAAGAAGAAATACTCTTGACTGCAGGTATGTTTTACTCGTTGAAATTAGACTGGTTGGGCTTTCTGGTTTTATCTTGTTTGTTGTTTTTCACTTTTTTGCTTTTATGCCTGAAGTACATTCAGAAGCAGGTTAATCCCGTGAACATCTTGCTCACAAGACTTCATCTTAACGGCAATTATGAAAAATAAAAATAAATTGATATTGTCATACTAAAATGATCTATTCCTTGGAAGTAAAAATAGTTCATATGCTCTGTGCTTTTCAGAAAAGCTCTTTACCTCACCTTTGTGTGTTTCCTAATAAACTCAAGACAGAGAGGAGCCATTGAATCAAACAGGCCTACTATAAATTCTTTATGAGCAGAGCTGATTCCTGAATGCATTGTATTTAGCCAAGACATCATCAGTGGTCTCCAGCCTAACATATGGGGCTCCATATAGATCATACCACACCTTGAAACCTAGAAGTAAATGAACAGGTACATGTTATATTGTGTGATCTCCATAGTCTTTTTTTCTAACTAAATGAAAGTAACATTAAACATTACAGTATACAACTTCTAGGATTATTAGAAGAGAATGGGAAGATAACGCCCAGGGAGGTGATGGAGTCACCATCCCTGGAGGCATTCAAGAAACATGTAGCTGTTGTACCGAGGGATGTGGTTTAGTGGGAAACATTGGTGATAGGTAGACAGTTGGACTGGATGACCTTGGAGGTCTTTTTCAACCTTTTTGATTCTGTAATTCTACGATTCTAAGATGGTATGAAATGTACAGTGATGTTCTGTTAGCCGTGAGATGTATGGTCAAGATCAAACCAATCTTTATCCTTGAGCAAAAGGGAGACATCATCTTAATGAGATTTTCCTCTTCAACAGAATTAGTTCCCAATGTTAAGGTCAACAGTGGTGAACTGACCACTTGGTTGCCCAGCACTTAATTTTAAATTAAATTTTCTATCAGTTTAAAGTAAAAACTCTCCTTTCCAGTATGACTATGCAGATATTTGTTCTCTTTATATTATTATTACCTGAACCTCATATTCAGGAGGAAAATTTTGCATTCCACAAAATACCATCAGAAAAAAACAGCTATAACAGAGATTGACAACTACCATAAATACAGTGAACATTGATTCTATCAGAATGTGTCAGATTAAAGTTCTGCACATTTATAACATTTTCTTATCAAGCATTTGCAATGATAATGCTCCAAATAGTTATAGGGTCCTTGGAAGTACACACATAATCTCTCACATCATACTATGAGATTACAAAAAATTTGGAGAAGAAAACCAAGATGTAATGTCTTTAACATTAAACAAACATCAAATAAACAATTATTTTTCTCAGTTAGGTATATTTAATGGTAAAAAATTAAGATCTTCACTTTACCCTCCATAATGAAAGATAATTGTAATGAGTAATTGAAATCCAGGTACTTACAGTAGCAGGAGAAGCAACTTCTAAATCCATTGGTTCAAAAATAAGGCTCATTTGCTGTGTCATTGTGATGATCTCTCCACTCATAAGGCACAACTTTTTATTATCATCAAGCACAGTATTCATATTCTCAATCCATACTGCATCCACTGGTCCGTCAAAAATTAGCCACTTCCTATCTGGGGTCTGGTGAAAAGAAAGAAAAATAAATAAAAAATAAACTCCACAGATATTTTTATTATTATTATGTTCACTGCAAAAGAAATATTTTAGCGCTAAAATTTTTCTACCAAAAAAAAATTAAAAAACATTCTAAGTACAAAGCTGTATTCATAAACAGTTTCTGAAATCACACATGCAATCTATATTCACAATTTGGGTGTATTACTTTGAAGCATATATGGTAGATAGCTACAAAGGGTTAATATTTTTTACTAGAAACTTTCAGTTATACTTGCAAAGCAGTAGATTGCTTCAGTCAAACTACAACACATTCAAATACCTAGGACAAAATATAACTATTAATACAACAAATACAAACCATCAGTAATACATACTCCACATTCACCATGGAATTCAATAGGCCTAACTTAAGGAATATGGTATTCTAGCAGATAATTAAATAGTCAGAGGTTTTAAATAGCGTATTACATAGGGTATTAAATAGTCATAGTATTTCTTATGCAACAAAATACAAATCACTTTTGCGGTTCTGTAAACACTATTAGAGACAGCGAACTTCACATCAGTTAACTTCAAAACACTATTAGCTCACTGAAGTTTATAGTGGTTAAGTGTCAGATGCTACAGTCACTAGCAAAAACTCAAGTAATTGTCACATAGATATGTAGAATCACAAAACTGCTTGAATAGGTAGGGACCCTTCAATGTCATTACTCCAACTCCCCTGCAATGAACACGAACACATACACTTACTAGGTCAGGCTGCTCAGAACCTGGTTCAGACTGACTTTGTGTGTCTCCAAGGATGGGGCATCCACCACCTCTCTGGGCAACCTCTTCCAGAGACTCACCACCCTCACTGTAAAAACCTTCTTCCTTATATCCAGTCTAAATCTCCTCTCTTTTAGCATGAGACCATTTCCCCATATACTATCTCAACAGACCCTGCTAAAGAGTCTGTCCCCTTCCTTCTTAAAGCCACCCCTTCAGATCCTGGAAGGCCACTCTCAGGTCTCCCTGGAGCCTTCTCTTCTCCAGGTTGAACAGCCCCATCTCTCTCAGCCTTCTTTTATTATACTCAGTCAAAATGTTTCCGTGGACTTTAATGGAAGTTCAGACATAAGCCATGCTCAGAAAGCAGTTTCATCCAAAATTAACATCAAAACTAACATCAAAATTACCATATACATAAATATTGAAGATTTCATTCCAAACCAGACAAAATAAGAAAGTACTATGTAGTATAAAGATTAAATATTCATTTATCTCTAATAGATGCAAAGAACAACAACAAAATTTGTTTTTACATAAGGGTTTCTGAAACACAAATCTTAATTTACCAGCACCCAGAAAGTCACGTGCATGTAGCAAAGCAGAACTAAAACAACCTGTAGTCTCTGCATTCAAATAGTTAAGCTTATGAATCCTACGCTTGTTGTGAACACAGCATAGAACTGAAGTCCTAAATGCATGTATTGAAAGGTCATTTCCAACAATACTTTAATCCTGTTCGCACTTACTTGGGAAGAAGCAAATGCTCTGAAACTCACTGCTAGGATGCCATCTGACCATTCATGTGAAACTGGATCAAATTGTCCATATAGCTGACCCATTGTTATGGATTTGGGATTTAAAACTGTGATCTGAACTTTGTTTTCTTCCATCAGCCCCTATAGGTACAGAAGTGTTAACATTAATCATTTGTTATATCATATGTTCTATTTTTAATTTTACACATATATTTAATCTTCATAAAACTTTCATCAGGTTAGAGAAGGAAAGATATCATAAATATTACATTTCAAAGATGGTTTATACATGCATAAAGACAATTCTCTCAACTTTATCATGTGTAGCTGGAAGTATAATTTTAATACTGAACAGTGGCTTAATATCTAAAAATGGATTTTATTTAATTTAAATGTTAGTGAATAAGACATTAGGCAGTCAGTCAAGATGCCCAAAACCAATCCTTACACTAGCAGGGATGAAAACAGGTCAAGCACTGTCTTTGTCTCATTTATCCCACGTTTAACAAAGTTTAAATAATTGTGAGTGTTTTGGTAAATTTCTGAGATTGACATCAAAACACCACTACAAAGAAGTTTGTTTTGTATTGTTGTGTTTTGTTTTTACTTCAGCCACACACAGATATCTAATTTTATTTTTTATTAACTTCAACTGATTCTTTTCTTGTCTCCTTGTGATTAAAGATGACATGTAATACTGAACAAATCTTACATTAGGTGGGTAAAAGCCACTATAGGAATGAATCTTATGTGAGTTTGAAAGTACAGCTTCTCAATCAAATTCTTTTCAGTTTTCCGATATGCTTCCCTAGAGATCCCTAGGGAAAATTCTGTATTTTGTACAAATGCAAAAATATTTTTATAAAGTTTGTTGGAAAATAGATTTCACAAGAAATATTTATAAAATGTGTCTACATACCTTCTCGCATATGTCCCCCAGTGCTCCTGCCAGAACTCGATACGCACAAGTTTTTCCTCCAAAAGGCTCTCCAACTATCATAAAGCCATGACGCACAATCATCATCTCATATATCTGCAGGATCTTCATAGTAAATACATCAGTCATTTGCAAATTCATAGCAACACAGTTTGTTTTGATGGCTTCCAACAGGTCATTGTAGTCTGGTTTTGGCAGCTTCACACCAGGAAACAAATCAGAGGTAATACCCTATTCAAACAATTAATTGAAAAGTAGAGTTACTTCCACTGTCATTTGGTTTGGAAACTCCTGCAACCAATCCTTTGTCCTTTAAAATTTAGGCAAACTAATATCTATTTTGATTAAAGCAAAATAATTATGAATGTCACATAATCTTTTCTGAGCTAAAACTTCTTAATTTATTATTGATATTTGAAATAATGAAATTGTGAAATAATGAGCCTTTTTCATGTTTATGTGTGTATGTAGTAAAGGATTAATTACCTAATGGATCAGCTTCTATCAAACTAGTTTACAAAACCTGCTTTTAGAAAGCAGAAAAAGCTTTATCCTTTCTCTCTCAAAAACCAAAAACTAGTTAACAGAAATATAAACAGTAGACCCGTATAGTCAATGTATTTGCTATGAAGGAACAGTTAAAACTGTTTAAAAATAATAAAGGGCTAGATTGAAGTATTTGGACTATTACTCTGATAAATCTGTTATATAATAATTAGCATTTTTAACAAGTTTTTTTAAACATTACTGAAAATATGTTTGTTTGTTTTTTTACCTCAAAAAGTGGTAAATCATGAGACAAGAATTTAGGCAGGTTGACATCTGTAATGGATCTAAGTAGCAAAATTTCTTCATCTTCCATTGGATATTTCAGCTAAAAAAGATATTAAATAGTGTTACATTATTTCTATAGTTTTGGAAAGCCAATGTTAAACGCCTATTTTATAGAACATAGTTCCTGTTGTGCATCTCTGTAATTATTTTTGGCAAGTTCAGTCCCACAAACAGTAAGATACATTCTGGATTTATGTTTATACTTTGATATCAGGGTGTTTACAGTGGCTTTTTATATTCATGCCAACTGAATTTTATTTTATGCACAGTTATGGGTATTATTACAAACTGTATTTTTTCCTAAACTATTGAATTCTTGCTTTATAATATGTATTTATTTTCTTCATAAAAAGAATAATTTTCCCTGCTTTGAGGTAAACCATTGGCCTTCAAAATGGAAAGTCTAAAAGCTTGCGTAGAGGTATGTCCACCAGCAAGAGATATGCATCTTTTTGCCATGATATACAGCTCATTTACTTTTTTGCTTTGGTTTGTTTTGCTGGTAGTGCATTGATTTTTTTGTTTTGTTTTGTTTTGTTTTGTTTTGGGGGGGGGGGGAGGGGGGGAGGGGAAAAGGAGGACTTTGATGTCATTCATTCACAATGCACATCAAAATAAAATACTGTATCCTAAATGGTTTTTCTTAAAGAGTGGTGAGAAATTGGAGTCACATACATTTGGCAGACTAGCCAGTGAGCTATTGGAAAGTGTTAACATTTTATGGCAAAAACATCTAAGGGTGTAAAAAAAATAATGCAAAGCAGTGGCCAACATGCCAAATACAATTCACTAAATCTGCATTGAACTAGAATTCTTGAAAGAATTAAGCACACTTAATGGACTTGCCATACAGAGATAGCTGGTGATCAGCCCATGAACTTCTTGCATTCTGTCGGCTTGCACCCTAAAAACATACCCTTTTCATTTTAATGTGCATCGCTGAGTGTGTACTTGTCATTATACAGAATTGTGTACCTTTTATTATGAAAGAGCTACACTACTGAGTAAGTTTCTGGGTAACAAAAAAAATTTAAGAAATCATTTACCTTCAGGTTGCCAGCAGCAGTAAGTACTGACTTCACAGCTCTCATCCCATAATCATAATGGTGCTGGGACGACAACTGCTCAGAACACAGACGGTACGTAGCTACAATTTTTACAGACAGAGGTCGTGCAGAAACAAAACCACAAGAATACAGAACTATCTCTGCAATCATGGCATAATCAGGAACCATCATAGCTACTGTTCTAAAGAGAGCCTATTAAATACATAAACAAAAAAAAATCACATCAGAAAAAATTACACTTCATTATATGGAACTTTTTCTGCAATTACATAAAATACTATGTTTCCATCGTTTCCTTAATAAAGCAGGAGTCAATTAAAGTTAACTACCATTATTATGACTACGCTGTAATATGTTTAACGGTTTTCCATAACTATTCAGCAATACTTTACAATTATGACAATTCAAGCTTATAGTTCTTCTTCACTCAGGATTAACAATAAAAACTTAAAACACACAAAATGCCACAAGATTTAGAAGGAATAGGGGAGTGCAATTCAAGTACTATAAATGAGGTGCTGCTTTCAGACTCATCTACTAGCACCGTTTAGCTATAGCCAGTGCTCCAATTTTACCATACTTTAACCAAACAAGTATCAGAATATTATCAAACAGATAAAAGTTTTGTTGCTTTTCATAATTCATCAACCAGTTTTCCAAATTATTCTTTTTCATTTATAGAATTAATGTTTTTGAACCTTCTATTCATAGTATGTGTTAATGAGTAAACTTCCCAAACAGTTCTGAGAAATATTCACACAAGGTTGTACATTATCAATTTATCAATATCTGTGCTCAGATTTCTTTTCTTGCTATGGACGTATGACAACAGTATTTAAAGGGTAAGAAAGGATGCAGCACTCTTGTAACAATCACTCAAATATGAACTTACAGAAGACAGAAATCTCTAACATTAAAAACACTGCAAGTCCCATCAGATGTTATGTTGGTTCTTTGTCAGAAATAAAAAGAAATTAGTCAAAGATCAATTTTTTATTCAGCATTAAGATATTACTTACTTTTTATAAACTATAAAGTTTTCCTTTTACTTTCTGAACTTTCAGGCACACAGTAAAGAAAATTAAGCTTTTGTTGGTTTATGTTTTTAATCAGTTGGGTTTTTTTAATCTTGACTGACTGATAGACCTTAAATCACTCAACAATTTCCCAACATATTTAAATTTAGCTTACTTCTATTGTTAAGTCTAATTTTCTTTAATAACTTTTCTTCCAGAGATTGTTTTTACACTAGTGTAATATAAAAAACAGTTTAGAAGACCTGAAGGTAATTGATATTAAATATTCTTAATTTTTTTTATTTGACAAAAAGGTTTTTTTTTTTTTTTTTTTCCCCACTTTCTGTGTTAACTATTAAAAAGATTAAAATGCCAAATGTTACAATACCTTAAGATTGTCTGGAAGCTCTGAGCGCCCAGCATAACCAGGATTCATGGTAATGAAGACAGCACATGTAGGGTTAAGCTTCAATTCAGTTCCTTCGAATACTAATATATCAGATCCTGAATTAATGCCTGTAGAGGAAAAAAAAAATCTGTCATTGCTAGACTTTTTTTTTTTTTTTTTTTTTTTTTACCTTTTTAACAAAGTTATAGTTAAAATAACAGTTTACCTCTTTGGATAGTAAAAATCTGCTGAGCAACCACAGAAAGCACTTCCAAATCAATCCTGTTGAATTCATCAAAGCAAGCCCACGCTCCACAAGATAGCAAACCCTGGACAAGACAGACATCAGATTGATTGGTATTCATTTATTTTGAACATACCAATGCTGACCAAAACAATTCAGTAATGAGAAAAAGATTTAACATGCAATGACAGAACTTATATTCATGATTTAGGGCACTAAGGTCTAATCAAACTCACTCCAGATAGAAGAAATCATCAGAAAGAATTACAGAAATTTAATAAGTTTGCTTGGGGAAAAGAAAGACAAAAAACTTGTACCATGAAAACTGGAATCCTGTTTCTTCTGTCATAAGCAAAGTGCTACCAAATACATACATTTTGCATATTTTACCTTTAATGTCAGCATTTTGGAAATGGACAAGGGGGAGATTTCACCTCTAAACAGGCCTCCAAAAAACCTACTTATTCTTTTCTTTCATGTCTATGCATGACAGGGGGTCACAATGGCAACAGGCAACATAATGAATTCTGCAGGGCCAAAATTAACCATTTTCTTTACAATATGAACAAAAATGACTGTCTTTTAACAACATATTACAGCAAGACATGTTACTCAAATTATAACCAAAGAGCAGTTCTCTTTTCCTACAGTTCTCATTAATCTATAGTTCTTTTTTGCTATGTGTTCCCTAAATGTCACTGTACTGTCTCTGCTGTACATATAGTGTCTAGACAGAATCTTGTGATTAGGTAGTGGTTGCTCCAAAATTCCTATCTAAGACACAGAATTTTAGTTTAATTGTTTTACAGGAAAAAAAAAGAATGTTTTGCTTATTTGTTTGAATTTCTCTCACGTTGAATTTTGAAGCCATGCCATGTGGTTCTGCCGCTTAACACAAATGGGAAGAATAATGCCAAAGAGAAAAGCCTAACTGCTCTATTTTTGTAGCATTCCAGTTAGGAATAGGACACTGTTTGGAATGGCACAGATAGTATTCATAATATTTTATATATAATATTAATATAATATTTTCATAATACGGAGCTGTCTACTCATGCCAATGCCAACATAAATACACTTGATTTGTTTAATACAATTGTTCTTACTAGTTTATTTAGAGTTTAAATTAAATCCCAAACCCCCTAAGTTTGCAATCAGCTACTAAAAATGTACTCATTTAAACAGCATCTATGTTGTCTATATTGAACAAATTAAATCATTATGGTATGTTTCATTTTTAAAGCACAGAAAAAACATTTTGATATTTCAGGTGGATTCTTAGGGAGAAGACAGACCTATACGCACAATAGTAGTATTATATACTGGCCTAGAAGTGGAAGAAGTTACATTTCAATTAACAAAGCAAATAAAAGATTTTCATATAATGTAAAATATGACCCTCAAGACTCTTCCAAACCTTAAAGAATTTTCCTAATGCGATGTAATCCAATCCATCAGAACAATTGAAAACCACACACTGCTTAGCTACAGCCTTTGCTAAATCTTTTGTTGTTTCTGTTTTTCCAGTTCCTGCAGGACCTTCAGGGGCACCTCCAAGATGCAGATGTAGTGCACCAAATAGTGTCCTGAAAAGAAAATAGTAGAAAAAGAAAAAAAAAAATTGTACCAATTTTATGCTATTTTTCTAGCTGCTCCAACTTCTATCAGAAACTCTTAAAAACTTGTTTCATGTCCATACTTTCCTCAGGTTGTACAGCTTGTGTGCTCCTGGTAGATGTAGTCTACAAATACACAGTCATGTTTGAAGTTTACTAAAAGTTTTTTAAAAAAACGAACAAATAAAAAAACCACATAGCTTACTATCCATTCCTCAACATCAAAAATATAAGCCTGGACGCACCCATTTCAGGACTAAAATATCTCAACTAAGTTGTTTCTTGCAAGCACAGAAGATTTAGTAACAAGTGCTTTTACCTGTAGCATCTGTCTGTAAGTGGAGTAATAACCAGCCTAGGTGTATTGCCAAGATATTCATATCCATATCTCAGTCCAGCATTGATCATTCTTGTTTGAAGATGTCCTTCCTAAGAAAATAAGGCATTGACTTTCTAGATGAAATGATTACAAAAAGAGAAAAAAACCGACATACTATTCCTCAAATTTGTAAATGAGCACAACACTTTTAAAACAATTGATACATTGTTCTCAGACAGCTTGTGATTCAATTCAACAAAAATATCACCATCTAATAGGTAGTAAAGCATGAACATAAATCCATTTTTCCATTAACTTCTATCTAGAAAAAAATCCTACTAACCACATTGCTGAGTAAAACGATCTTATTTAGCTACTTAGAAAGATGAAGGTCTTTCTAAAACAGAAACAGAAGTAATTCTATCTCAGAATTGGTTGAAGTTGGAAGGGATCTTTAGTCTACCATTCTAAACCAACCTCCCTTTTCAGTCCCCTAGAGCACACTAAGCAGGCTTGTATCCAGACAGCTTTTAAATATCTCCAGAGTAGGACAGTCAACAGTCTCTCTGGGCAACCTGTTCTACAGCTCAGTTATCCTCACAATAAAGAGCATTTTCCTCGTGTTCAGTCAGAATTTCCTGTGTTTCAGTTTCTGCCCATTTCCTCTCATCCTATTATTGAGCCACTGAGGACAGTCTGGCCCCATCCTCTTGTCATCCTCCTTTCAGATACTTGTATACATTGATCAGGTCTCCCTGAGCCTTCTCTGAGCTGAACAGGCCCAATTCCTTCAGCCATTCCTCTTATCAGAGATATTTTAGCAGCCCTTCACTAGACTTGCTCCAGGAGCTCCAATGGCCAATAGCTGAATTTGTAGTCAACTTGATAAGTCTAATATGGCAATACAATACATTTTAATTTTAGGTGCAATGTCTTCTGTAATATGGGAAATCTTGTCCTGACAAATGCACATACATTGTATATTACCACCACACAGTATAAACGTTGCTATTTTTTTCCAAGAAATACATAAATAAAATAATATTGACATCAGATTAAAATCTTTAGTTGTCATCCCTAAAATATTTTTTATTCTTCAGAAATAACAACAAATAGTGTTAAAAATAAAACTAGATCGCGTTTGAGTGAACAACAGCAATCTCTCCTGCAGATTCAGCCAACATTCTGAGATTCAGCCATGATGAGTAAGTGATTTTAATTAAAAAACATTTGTATTTGATTACTGGACATTTTAGTTAACAATCCACAGACTTATCAGTTAAAGTTATGTTCTTATCAGCAGAAATTATCATATGACAGTAACTATTCTCTGTGTCAGCAAGCATGCAGAAATTGAAAAGCTGTGACAGAAATTACCTTCTAATAGGATTGAGAGGTCTCACTTACCTCCCAGTAGTATCTTAGCTGACTTAGCCATTCAAAATCATTCTCATCTTTGATTTTCTTGCTTACTAGAGATGCAAGAACATCCCTAGCATGAACATCAAGCACAACAAGTGCTCCAAGCGTCACACGATTCTGCTTAGACAGCTTTCCTCGCACCAAGGTGACAATGTCCTCTATCTGTCTATTATTCTGTTCCAGAAAATCCTCTAGTGCCTGAGGAAATTTTTACAAGTTAGGTAGCTGCAGGTTTAGTCGAAGGCATAAGGATTTTTTTCCTTATATTGCTCTTATTTCTCTATATCAAAATATTTCTTCTCACTACTATAATAGTAAACTATCGTTCACAGACATAGTTCAACAGGGCTTTTATCTGTTTGATTCTGTTTTTTTTTTTAATGCTACAGAACAATACAGGGAGACATCAATGACATATTAGGAAACAAAACAGCATAACTTTTTTCTTCTTGGAATACAGGAATTACTCCTTAGCTTTTAGTAAATTTCACATTAAGAAAATGACACATATTATAAAGACTGGCTTATATGTTTACAATACATTTTCTATGCTTAAGGAACATTACAATACTAGAAAAACACCTTTAAGTTCTACAGTACTTAGGAACAATCTGGTTACAATCTGTGTTCAGTTAATCATTTTCATGCTCACAGGTCGTGGTAAATAGAAAAGGCCCAATTTAAGTAAAGCACTTCTATCAATACTGATAAGTGCATCGCTAAACTGAAATGAAAAAGAAAGACATGGGAACCTGGAAATTGTTAGAGTTTGCCACTTAGACATCCACATCTTTTGCACTCAAATGCATGCTCTTTTAGGAAGCAGCATTCACTGAACTTCCACGGTAAGCTTGAATGCTCTGAATCCTTACATAAAAGTCAGAAGTTACTGCTATCTGTCTGGAGAAAAAACTTACCTACATCTGTTTTAGATTTTTCTCCACACTGTTCATCAGAACAGAATGCTGTTCATCTTTGCATACTCTGGCAGTGGTAACCACCAATGGATTTTTCTTACTTTGACATCTTTCATTCCAACTACTTATTTCCCAAACATTAAGCTTGATTAAATCATCCACTTAGAATTACTTATTTTTTATTTATGAACAAAAAAGGAGCAAACAGAGTTCAAAATCTTCAATTTCATGAGTTGCTTCAAAAGTTCCAACCAGGACAGCATCCAAAATATGTCACTCAAGTCAGGGATAAAAGCCCCTTTGCTTACCACCAAGCTTTCCAAGCTTTCACCAAGCAAACTTGTAAAAACCTAGATATTAGTATGTTCTCATCTCCCATTTCCATATCCCTCCTTACTACTGCACTTCTGACTATATAATTGACTGAAAATGAAAGTGGTCCACATAATATTACTCGGTAAATTTATGAAACGCTTTTGTGTCTGTACACCTGACTTCACTATTTGTTTTAAGAAAAATCTTGTACCTTTATACAGTTATCTGTTGTAAACACTTAACTAAAAAATGTTTGAAAGAAGCATGTGTGTATACACATGCATATGTGAATAAATTTTTAATCATAGAATCACTCAGGTTGGAAAAGATCTCAAAGATGTTAAAGATCATCAGGTCCAACCAGGACCTAACCATACTACCCTAACTCTAACAACCCTCTGCTAAATCATGGCCCTGAGCACCACATCCAAACAGTTTTTTAAACACATCCAGGGATGGTGACTCAACCACCTCCCTGGGGGGTCTATTCTTAACAACCCTTTCTGTAAAGAAGTGTTTCATAATAAGTGACTTAAATGAGACTGGTATCTTGTCCCAGAAAACACTGAAGATCTGTTAAAAAAGAAGGTTTTTTTGTCACTGTGTGCACAGAGTGTCTTTGACGTCAGCAAAATATGATGCTGTAGGTATGTGCCCAGGATAAAACTGCAGCTTCATGCCAAATGCATTATTTCTGGCCTCTCATGTGGTCACTGACTCTCTGTCATGTTTCTTATGCTTTAGTACAAAATAGAAATGGTACAGATAAAGAATATTGAATGTTCTGAGACTGAGAGTTCTCCTTGTCAAATATTTGGGACAGACTGTTAGGAGATGCAAACCTCTTCCTAGTCCTTCACTAAATACAAATCTCTTTCCCCAGCAAAATGAAGATTCTTGGGCTCAGGCCAGACGAGCAGAACTACCAGTACAAAAGAATTTGATTAAAGGCTACAGAAATGACAAGTTTCCCTTAACATCCAGGTATGGAAATGACTTAACATATACATATACAACATATACATATATATAATATATGTACATATATTATATATATATGTATATATATATACATAATATATACAACATATACATATACATAACATATACAAAAGAGCCTTGTCTAGGCTCAGAATTCTGTAACAAACATTCCCAAAACCAAATCAATTTAATCATTGTTTAACTTTCTACTTTTATTCACTAACAACCTCATTAAGATGATGCTGGGTTTTATTATCTTAGAATCTAAAATCTCTAAGGTTAGAATTTCTGTTTCTCTTTCCTGAAAGAATTTCACCAAGGGAGGATAAATGGTGCAGTATGTAGAAGCCTTCTTCCTTTCCCAAGAGAACTGAGGATCTCCTTTGCTACTAGAAAAACAAAATCTTTTTAAATCTTTTTAAATCTTCCAGTCCATTGCAACTTATTCCTTGTATTAGAAATACTGTTCTCTTCTTCCTTTAGTTCTGTCCACCCAGAAGCCTTTTTTTTTGCTTGTCTATCAGACAAGGAAAGCTTCTTGAAATTCCCACTATTACCAGAAGCCATGGCTTCCACTTGTGAATAAGCAGCAAGTGTTATATGGCCCTGAAATACTCCTCCATATATAGATTAAAGAGTAGATTTAAGTTCGTGTTTGTGTTATAGCTCAGATATATATGAACAGAAAGAACCCCAGAACACAAATACTGCAGAAGTTTCTCCAGTTGATACCATCTCACTGCAAAAATTGGTATGAGAAAGTATAATGAAGTGTCAAAAACATACAATTTTATGTAAATGCCAGTGCCCCTTTCTGTCCTAATGTCAGAGAATGAAGATCTAGTTGCCTCAGATTATAACGCATATCCAGTAACAATTTCAAAATACAACAGGTAAGCGCAATGCTCACTGATAAAACAGAAGAAAGTTTTTGCAAAACATATCCTGAATCTTAATTCAATGCCTTATGTACCTTTCTTCTCGCTACCTAGCTAATAGATAATATGTTCTGTACCAATCATGCATTCATTGTTTGATAAGAATGAAGATGGTACTTATCCTTCTGCTAGGCCTAGCCCGTATTTATGTAAAGTACTAAACGTTTAGAAAGCTAAGCTAAGCCAAACAGAGAATCTATGCTAGTTAATAGTATCTGAATACGACAATGACCAGTTTGCACAGAAACATATAATATACATGTTAAGCTACAATGAATGTATTCTGACATTGTGCCAAAGCATGCCTACATTCAAAAGAAAATATTAACTTCAAAGTCTTCAAGAATCATAGCTCAAGTATACCTTTAAAGTAGTTATTTAAAAGTTTAATTATTTCACTGAGCAGCTACTCATTCAAAAAGATTAAATCAAAGGTTGGATTTATCACTGCATTACATCCATTTGCCAAAATTTAAACATACAATAAATATTCTTACCTTCTGGCCATTTCTAATAGCCATTTCTACCTGCATCGTCCAAAAAGTTTGGGATACACAAAGAACTGTTTGTCCAGGCCACTCTCGTACCCAATCAACACGTGGAGTTTTGGGATAAGCTTCAATTGCGTCCTGAATAACCTATATGGGATAGAAGCATGTGGTAGGTAGCCACATATGAAAATAAGTAATGTTTAGCTTCAGAACAAATTTAGGTTAGGTTGCAATACTAAGAATCAAAAATAAATCAACCTCAACTTTAACTCCACGATGCTGACATTCTGCAAGAAAATCTCTCCAAGATTTAAAAAAATGAAAATGTAATAACGTGAACCAACTGATCACAAAAGTTTCTGAGCACTAATTTCACAACACATTCTAATATGATTCAGGCCACCAGAAACATAAAATTTTCTACCTCCACCTATAGTGAAACTAGAAAAGAAGTGCAAATACAGTTTAGTTAAAACCAACAACCCAAACTGAAAATTCTTTCTAAAATCCAGTCATTCTGCTATAAATTCAGAGCTTTTAACTTTGCAGTTCATATTATTTAAACTTATATCTAACTTCATATACATTTTCTAATAACAGAATGATGAATCTGATTATTACACCACTCAAGGATAATCCCAATGAAATTAAAACTTGGGAAAATCTTTCAGTCCCTACGAACTGTTTCATATTTTTTTCTTCCTCCCATTAACAAAACTAAGTAAGAATAAGGCAAAAGCTACAGTAAATTTAGATGTCTCCTCAGAAACTCAGTGTAACACTACTTGGATTTCTTATTTATACAGGTCAGTTTTCCCATGTCTGATATACACCAAGCAGGTGAATTTATTCACTTTTATTTCCTGATGTGCCATTAGTACAATTAAACTGCCATACTGTACAACAGTGTCAGAAGTGTGTACTTTTGATTACCTAACTTGACATTGAAGAGGAACAAAGAAAATGACAGTGATAGCTAAATATATGACAAGATGATGTGATCCAGTGAATAGTAGAATAATACAATCCGAAAAGCGTTAAGAATCTTGATTAAGGTAGCCAAAATTAAGAGGAATGTTAAAAGGAATATTAAAAAATAAAGGCATACTTTCATTTGAAACTTGTCCTTTAATACCACACCAAGTGTAGAACAATCTCTGACAAAATAATCCTTGGGTCAAGCGCTTTTCATTTTTAAGAAATTTGGAGCACTATATCCAGAAAACTGATATCAGATTTAAAAAAAAAAAAAAAAAAGGTATGACCTTAATAGACTGAATTCGTTGTTTTAATGCTCATGCTGTGCAAAGAATAAAAAATGATTCCAGTATACATGAATGTTAACTGAAGAAATCAGGGCTGAATGACAACGGCCTAAGGAATGAATAAATAACTTCATTTGGAAATGAGGACCACAAATATCGAATGCAAATATGCCTAAATACATTAATACTTGGAAGTATTACTTATAATCACTGATAAAGGACAAATCAAATTGCAGTTGAGGTGACATGTAATCAAGGTGGTTTTCTGCCTCCAGAATATATTATGCTTAAACGCCTTAATTCAACAGACTACTTGATATTTGCTTAACTTTAAACATGAGTTTCCAACTTTACTGCTTACGCCTCCCAACACTCCAACACCAGGACAAAATACCACATTTAATTTGGAGAAGATCTACCAGATCAAGTTCAATCACCTATCAAACTACCAAGTCCATCGCTAAACCACATCCCTCAGCACCACAGACACATTTCTTAAATGCTTCCAGGGATGCAGACTACATCACTGTCCTGAGCAGCCTATTCCAATGCATTACCACTCTTTCCACGAAGAAATTCTTCCTGATATCCAATCCAATCCTACTCTGGCACAACTTGAGGCTGTTTCCTTGCATTCTATGAGCCATTTTCTCACGTCCTAAACAAAGCTGTTTTTGTGTTGGATCCAGCACACAACTGCCACCACTAAGTACTTTTAATCTTTAAACAGCTACACATCAATCACCTTACTATTTTTTTCATGCTTCAGAGAATAAAAATAAAAGCATTATGATTTGTTACCTTGTGGACAGAGTTCAGCATAGCCGCCTCCAGTTCAACGAGCCATCTTTCAACTTGACCTCTAGCTTCAGAAGTTGAAATGGTCTGCGTGAGTTCCACAGTCTCTCCTTCACTACTTTTAATGTGTGTAATATCTAACACATCAGTAAACTCTACTCTTGCAATTCCTTCAAAACACTTTTTCAGGTGAGGTTGTACTCTAGAAGGCAAAAGTAGTATTAAACAGCTTCTAACATTGTTTCCTTTCCAATCTTAGAAGAGTAGATCTAACTTCTCAAAAATACTTCTGAAGAAATTAAAGATTGTTTTAAGTTTATTAATAAAAATTATTATCCTCAACAATAATTCTTTTGTATTACACCTACAAGATGCCTACTGCATGATCTTGTGAGGACAAATTAAACATGTAAAACATTACTTATGTTTTCTATAATATATAAGCTAAAAAAGACAAATAGGAATCCTTTCTTTAAGAGCTAATCCACCTAAAGTACATAAAGATTCATTATTTATACTTTCTCACAGAAAGTATAAATTCACATTACTGAATTTAAGTAAAACAATCCTATTCATTGCACTGCATCAATATTTCTTAGTGATGACAAGGCTGTTTATTGTTTTAATTCTTATCCTTGCATGGCCTTGCACTGGACGCTATCAGGTCTGAACTCTGGGAATAAAACTGCAGTGTATGAATCCTACCTGATGTTCAATTTTCCACTGGGAAAAAAAAAACAACACAGTAAGTTAATTTCACTATGAATTACTAATTGGACTCCTGAATTTTCTGAAAAACTGTACAGAAAGGTTACTAGTTTAGAAAATAAAGATGAATTCAATTCCTTGCATTAAAAATCACTCTGCATTTGCCTAATAGAAAATCCAACCTAGTACATTAATACCATAGTTGTCAGTGGGGAAAAAAAAAGTTATAGAGAAACAATATGATAAGCCTGTCTGCATACACAAGGAGTCACAAATGCATCTCTTAAATACTACTGTACCGGGTAGGATCTTTGGTCTCTGAAAGAATCTCAAGGAGTTCATCATTAGATAAAAAAAAGAATCTGGGGAAAAACAGGCGCTTCTTCTCTAGGTATTCATTAAGTCCCTTGAGAATTATCTCCAGAAATTCATTGCACTTCCTCAGTTTTTCCAACATCTTGTCTATTGTTACCACGGCCAGCACATGTTTGTCCTGAAAAATAAATTAAACCAGATAAAAACATTAATGTCTACTCACTCAACGCTGTACAAAACGTCTTGAGCAAAATTTATCTTTATTTCATACTTTTCTTTACTCGGTAATTGCTAGAATTATAATTTATAATCTTCAGTTTCTGGCTTCACTAGAAAAATAGTTAAGGCAGTCAGCATTAAACTACATTTACTATCTCTGAAAATAATTTTCAAAAGAGAATCAATTCATCAGAGTGATTCCTGTCATTTTGTTGGAGCAACAGCAATCTACCCCATAATCATACCCATATAATTAAGCAAAAAGAACCAGCAAAAGATTCTGATGAATTTTTAAGTATATTTTTATGGCAACAATAGTGACACACACTTTATCTGGTAATCTATCAAATTTCAGTGTAAAAAAAATGATCTCTTTTCTCATATAAAATACTTCTATGCACAAGATCCTGATTTGAGATGGCAAAATTGCAAGTAGGGAGAACTGCTACCATCTGTAAATCTTCAGTACCAACATTAATTAGTCATATGCTCTGAAAAAAACATTCACAAGCTAGAGACATCTTTGAAGATTTCTGCTAATATGAAAAGTTAGATTCTTTAGAAGTATCACAAATTATATTTTTATTTCCTTTTATGATAGCACCTGAATAACACATGCTAAGATACACTGCTTGATAAACAGTTTCTTATATTCTTACACTGAGTAGATAACAACATATATCTCTTAGCTTCTGCTCTACTGCTTTTCAAATTAACACCTTCAGTGAAAAGAACCTCAGTGCTTAAAAAAAAACCTACTGCATGAGTTGGAAGTTGTTTCAATTAATACAAATAAAAAAAAAAAAAAAAAGTTTTTTGCAAAAGACCTTAAGATTATCAAGCTAAAAAGCAAGCCTGAAAGAAATACAGTTGTCTGAACATCTAACTCTGGCATTTAATATCTCTTGTGACCAGTGTATAGCCTAATTTCCATTAACTTTTTGAAGCCATTCACCAAGTATGGGATTTCTGTGGCAAAATGAGAGACATTTCCAAGAAGGAAATCCCGATTTGCAGATTTATGACAGTGGAAGTCAAGTTAAACAAATGCTTCTACTTAGATCCTGTGTGAGCTTGAGTTTATGTATGACTGAATTTATTCTAGCACTGTGCTGTTCAGGCCCATACTGGTACATTACCTGATTTGCTAACCATTCAATTGATTCAAGCTTACTCTTGTTACAACACATAAAGTTCTACAAAATCCCAGGAAGGGAAAGCAAAGTGATTAGTCTTGGAACACACTTCAATGGCTTTTCCTTTGCCACCCGTGTTTCCCTGGAATTTGATTGAGGCCACAGAAGAGAAGGAAACAGAGACAACCAGAAATGTTAGTGTGCGTTCTGTCCAGTGAGTCTGTACCTGTAAGAGCACTACATACTACACATGACCAGGATTAAAGTGGAAAAAAATATAAGTACACAAGTAACTAAGCAATGACAAACACCAAAGAAAGCAGTAGGAACTATTTCAGGCTAATCAATCTATTGAGGACATGTAAGAACTTCTGGCTGTAGAATACTCCAGCAGTGAGAGTAAAAATCAAAGATGTAGCCAAACTATTTCCAGTAAGAGCAGTTTTGTCGCAAAACAGAATGTCTCATTCAAAAAAAGTTCCTGATGGGGTTTGCAGAATTACACAATATCACAGGACAGAAGGGTTGGTCATGCTGCAGTGACAGATGAAGAGAGACAAGACTGCTGTGCAAAGCCCAGAACGTATCTATGAGAAACGAATTCCTTATAGAGCAACAACACACATTTGATCTAGCATCCTGACTGCTGTTTGGCTTCAGTTTGGAGTATTCAATAACAAATTGCAAACTCAGCTTCAGTTCAAAAACTCATAACGTATTGAAATGATTTGCAGTTTGCACTTAGCTTTGGTTCGATTGCCTGCTCATGATGCAAATATGCTTCTAATCTACCAAAAACAAATAAACAAGAACAACAAAAAACATAACTGTATGCTTATCTAATTAATCCTCATAGGTTGTGCCCCTCTAACATAATAAGCGGCATTCTCTTGTACATGAAATACATTTACCTTCTGTTACTTCCCTCTTGCATCATACCAAAACAGAATGAAGTAAATTGAGTACTTACATTTTTCACCTATACGTAGATAATTAATCTGTCAGCATGCAAATGCAGTTAATCATCTGTTTTATAAAACACTTTGTAATGCATAACCAGTGCAACAGAGAATGGTATTGTTTCCTTTCTTAGCATGTTTATAATACCCTGCTAAAAGGACATTACTAACTCTAGTTTTCAAATATCATTTCTAACGCATCACAGGTTGCAGCCTTGGATTTCTTTTTCTTCTTCTTTTCTTTCTTCCTCAAAAGACATAGAAATGCTTCTGTATTCTAGTTTTTGGGTGTTCATTTTTTATTTTTTTAATTTAAGACAAGCGGAAAATAAATCCTTTAACCCTCATTAATGTGCTTTACTTAAATTCAGTATTGTTAATGAATTGATAATAAATGATTACTCAAGTTGGTGAGGGAAAGCTAAGGAAATGAAGGAAGCATTTTGATTCCTCTCACAACAACTTTATTATACAGCATTTAAATGCAACAAAAAGCAGACTCGAGTTTGCCTTATTAAAGAAAGACCATTCATATTGACCGAGGAACAATGCTCAAGATAGAAAATGGAAACAGTGTATTTGTGGAAGTAGAGCGCCATCTTCTGGAGCACAAGGTCTACTTGTTTAGAGAAAATGAGCTTTGGTTCATTCCTCTTTTGGCATTTATAATTTCCTGCACAAACAAAAAATAACTCTGTTTTCTACCAGTGATAAGATATATCATATTCAAAAATAATTCACAACTGATTAGCACCAAGTATTTAAATTAGAAGATTTTCTTAGAAGAGATACTGCAGCAGACACAACATTTAAAAACATATTGCTCAACACAGCTCTGAAATTCTTGCCTTTTTATTATTACTCTTTTTATCTGATTCTTCCCTAGAATAAATACTGCTGATTTCACATCATCTTGATAAGTTTCTGATTTTTCTTCTACATTAGAAGAAGGGAAAAAGAGCATGAGGGGCACAGCTGAGGGAGAAGAGTGTACACACAGCAGGAAAGAAAGGGTGAGGAGAAAATTCATGTTAAATTTAACTGAAGCCAGGAACTACTTGAAGCACAATCAAAGAACAAAACAGAATGAAAAATAAAACAGCAACCAACAAACTGGAAATACAACAGACCGAACCTCTTCTCCATAGTGCCAACTGGACAAGGAACAACAGGCACAGATATTTGCTTAGGACGTTCAGCTTAGACATTACAAAGTACAACATCAAAGTCTCTGGAGGTAACCTCCAAAGAATCCTTGTCCTTCGAAGTTTCCATAACACGGCAAAACAAAGCTGTGGCTGGCTTGATCTAGTGCTGGCAAGCATTCCACTTTGAGCCAGAAGTTAGACAGGCTGAACCCCAGTGATCCCTCCCAAGCAGTGCTTCTATGATTCAATATGAAACAATTCTACAAAATTATTTTTAAAAGAATCTAAGAAATGGGGCTAAGAAGAAACAGAAAACTGATTACCGTGCTATCAGAAGCAATTTTCTAGTACATAGTGTAGATTCAACCCATGTTCTTAAGACATTGACACTGACCTGAAAAACTGATTTCATCAAGTCTTTCCATGTTTTAAAAACAGTACTGAATTGTCTGCTTTCCTCAGGCATCTGAGCCATGATGTCAGGAGAACTGAAAATTGGCTCCAAGTAAAGCCAAGTAGCTTGAACCTTCAGCCATTCATCCAGGATCTCCTGCAGTAACAACAGCTTTCCTTCCCATTCCCTGTGAAAAAATATTAGTTCAAATGCATGAATTGATGCTACCAGAACATTCCTCCCATGCTGCTAAGACCTTTTTGGCAACTTGCATATTCAGCAGGCCTAAGTTTTAATACTGCAATGAAATATCATATTCATCTAGCCTGGTTTCCTGCATAACAAAGTCCACAGTTGTTTCAGCAACAGAATCATCTGTGTGTGTTTAAACTATGTATTTTTTTGTAAGATTGATTGTAGGATTTCATAGACTAAATTAATCTAATAAGAAGACTAACACTATCAGCAAATAAACAGCATGCACTTTAGAACATAGTATGTATGGACAAGTTCAGTTCAATTTATAGAAACTGAGTATTTAGTCAGGTTATTGGCATACACAAAAGCCCAGATTACTATGTCTAATTGTGTGCTAGGTGCAAAAGAATGCCATGAAAGTAACCATAAGCTTGAAAATTAAGCCATAAATGTGCAGATATTGTCCTAGAAAGGCATTTAGTCTTAATTAAAAGAATTCAAGTAATAAATAGCCAATATAAGGCACTTAAAGCATCACTTATTATTTCTGAATTCAAATTCACAATGTGTACATTGAACTTTCGTTGATAAAGACTCCATCAATATTATTGCACATCAATATACGTACACAATTTTATTATTCAACAGTTATCCCACCTTCAGTCATTTAACCTATCATTTCTCTGAGTCTTCTCATTTTTTTCAGCACTATTTAAAATCTGATAAAATTTGATAATTTTCACTATCTCACCAGTATCACAGACTCGGTATTATCCATTCTCCGATGTCTCTAGTATTTCTAATTCACTGACACAAACAATTTGAAAGAATTCTTTGTTAAAACAGAGCATCATTTTGTAATTCTCATATCACTAGGCAGTGCAGATAGAAATATTTTAAAAGTGCATGCTTTTGAAATATGCATCGTACAAAACAATACAATAATTTTCTCAACAAGAGAATCATACATGGGCTGCACAGAATTCAGTAAAATGGTGAAAATATACTTCTTAATTCACCCATTTACCTGCTATAGATTCTAACCAAGAGCTATTCTTGCTCTTGGTTATATATATCTTATCCATATATATATCCATATATATATATCTTATCCATACCCAAAGTCCTTCTTTCACCTTTCATATTTTCATTTGTATATCATATATAGTGATCTTCTTTTTACCAAAGGCAGAGAAAAATGCAACTTTCCAAGAGAAAAGTTAGTTTTGTTATACCAAAATTGTAACCAAGGAATTTGGAAAACTCTCAGGCAGGAATCCAGAGTTCTACATGCTTTTTGGGCTATTGAGAAAGCAACTATTTCTAGGTATAATCACCTAGATCTCAAATACAGAAGTTACTGTTATACTTTGTACTATCACAAATGCCACCAATTAAAAAAAAGAAACTTTAAAAAATTAAATATAGAAAAAGATCATCAAAACTTGGATGAAACTACCATAGTGTGTTTACTCTTTTCCTAAACATAGTTTATAGTTAAATTGGCAAAGACAACCTTTTTACATTAGTAAGGAACTATTCACTATATACTTTATACTATAGTGCAGTAGTAATAAGAGAATTAGTACTTATCGGAATGTATGTGTATATATGTATAAGTATGCGTACGTCTTTATTATGTGCTGAAATCAGAAATTGCTTTTTTGGATGCTAATGGGAGTTGGGAAGTACTTACAGAGCTACATAATTATAGCCAAACTTTAGATGAACAATCTTATTCTTCCACAGTATGGCTGTTTGAGAAATTTATGAAGCAAGTAAAGAATTTATTGAAGACAAAAATCACATTAAAAACAGGGCTCAGAGATAAAAGTACAGGATTTTTAACACATTAAGCTAAGTTCTGGACTTCCAAGTTTCTGCATTAGAATAAAGAATATCTTCATTCCTTCCCTAGAATGTCTTGTTTTAATTTTCCTGGATCTCCCTTAAAAAAGGCTAACATTTTTAATTAGCATTTTAATGAACAGCTAAAAGATTCAGCAGCTTTAAAATTTATGTAGAAAGGTTAATCTAGATGTTTGTTGTTCACAATCTTTCCTTCTTTAACTCAAATACACACTACTTGGTTAAACAAAAGCAATGTTACAGTATCTGCTACCTTCAGTACCAGAGCATGTCAAATCCGTTTTGTGGCCTCTCCAAAGCATTAGCGCTTTTAATTAGAAGTAAAAATCGTGCTTAAAAGTAAATAATGCTTTCTTTGACATAGCCAAAAGCCTTAGCTCTTGAAGATGAGACTAATTCACTGCTTAAGAAGGACAAAAACGAATGACGGTTCTATACACTTAATTAACCAGAATATATCATTTCTTATAGGTAAAATCACTTGGTGACTTTCCATTGGAAAACTAAACAGAAAGCTTACCTTATCCTCTTCTCATAATGCTTAATGAATTGAGAGCCTCTCATAGTCTGAGTTTTGACAATGTGATCGTCCAGTAACAACTGAATATCATCTACAGATGACAAAATATGGGTTCCTGTTTCTCTGTAGGCAAGAAGAGTGAACTCCATTTGATCCCATTCAGAAATCATTTTTGTTAAAGCTTTCTCAAGTGAATATTCTTTGCTAGCTGTTTCACTGATCGTTTCAAATTGTTCTAGGAATGGTTCAAGGTGCAAATTAATGTAAGACAAAAGATTTGAGTCTTCAGAAGGAGATAGAGGGAAACCAGCAATAGTTGACATTTCTTCCCAGTGCCTTTCCTGCAAGCCAGGATTGCAAATCACCTGAATTAGAGGAATGTGGCCTTTGAATTCCTCTACTTTTGATTTAACCTGCCGCGTTAGTGCTAAAGCACTTGGAGAATTCTGGAAAGTTTTTTCTAGCTTATACAATCCGTGCCAGCAGTTTCCTACATCTCCCTCTACTTTGTCTGGATCCACTTCCATAAATGACCCCTCTGTCCAGTTTTCGTGTTTTCTGTTGAATTCAACAGTCATTTCATAGAGACGTAGATAAGGAGCAAGAACATTCCGGATTGTTCTGTGCTGAGGGTACTGAGATACCGGCCATCCAAAGGCCTCTTCTTCTGCATTAAATTGATCGATCTGTTGAGTATAGAATAGAAGTATGAAATATAAACCAAGCTCTACATGCTATCAAGCCCTTACCACGGGTATTAGAGAGGTTTTCTAGTGTCTTCAACAAGCTTCAAACTAAGTTTTGAGTTACTGAACTAGTCAATTATACAACTGATGCCAATGACTGCAGTTAAAGCAATCCTTAACACTGAGAGCTCAACATTTATGCTTATCAATAGAGGAGTACAGCCAGAAGTTTAAAACAGTACCTAGACATTGCTCTATAATTCACATCAGTACAGAGGTGGTAACAGACAGGAGGTAACCATGAGCATCAGAAATTACACTTTACAGAATACAGATCTATGCAAACCTACACAAACTTAATCCACTTTTCCTTTATTCTGTTAAGATCATATAGCAACAATTAATTATGTACAGTAAATTTTGTTTAAATTGTAAATTGTGTACAATGTTTCAGAGATGAATAAGGAATGCTTTTGCTATGTATCAGTAACTGCATTACTAATGTAACTCTTGGTTCTGTCAACACAAACATTAAACCTTACAATTCAAACTATTGGACCACTTTAGACTACTACCTGTACCTTTTCAGCAGCAAGATCTAACTTTGTATTTAGTGCTTGAGCTTTCTTCAAATATCTGGTGACTTCTTGAACATCCCCAAATGTGCTAAGTTCTTCAACCTGCTTAGAATAGCTTTTCAGGTCCTCCACAAATTGTTCACGCCGTATCTAATTGAAGCATGAGAATAAAGAAATCACCTTAAAGTTAATCTGTATAAAGGAAGAATAACAAATAATTCTGCTTCACTGTATTAGGATACTTCACACATGCATACATCCAGCATCTTTGCATATGAGATTTTTAGTATCTGTTCCACTCATATTACAGAATTTGACCGGAATCCTAGAATTAGCTGCAGTGACTTATTGGGCTGAATGACAGAAGTGACTTTGGTTTCTCCTTTGCTATGCCATAAGATACAGTCAGACACAGAAATTTCAGCTGTGATGGACATAGCTGGTAGGCTAATAACAGAAAGCTAAATTCAAGTAACTAGTATCCCACTGTATGGGAACTGTTGAACCACGGCCTGAACCTCTGATTGAACACCTGAGGCGAGCGCTGAGTCAGCTGCAGGGGCACAGGTGAATGCAATTTCACCTGAGTGACCAGACCTCCTAGACCCCATTTAAGGGCTGACTCCCAAGGAGGAAGGATCTCTATCTGGAGATCATCCTTCTTGGAATCCTTCAGTGAGCCCAGGACATGGCTCTTTATTTCATTACTCCTTTGTAATGTGATAATCTCTCTGGTCCAATACCTGTATACCTATTTACCTTACAATCTGTATACCTGTTTGCCATACAACCACAGATTGAAATACAATAATAGGATTAGCTTAATCCAAAGACAGATAAAGCTTAACATTTTTGTAAGACATAACTGTACCTTGTCTTATAGCCAGACAGTTCAAGGACAGATTTTTTTTCCTCATATATACTACTTGACCACAAACATATCACAGCAGGTATCAGTAGTGGTCAGTGTCTGAAACCAAGCGTTAGACCACGCAAAGCAACAACCTGTCCCAATATAACACAGCCCATGCTGCACTTTTATTTGTAATACAAAAGTAATAATAATAATAAAAACTTAGAAGCTCCTTCTTTGAACATTCTGCATAAACACAGGAACTCACTATCTCAAAATACGTATTATCTAAGACAAAATGTTGATGAGACTAGAGAGCACAGGAAAACCAAAGCAGATGTTTATACAGGCAGAAACCCTGACACATCAGCAACCTAATAATTAGCAACCCTTGTGGACATAACCTAGTACTTCGATAGTGTAGTAAACTGTAACATAAGAGTCTTGTAAATATAATGGAATAAAGAATGTAGCAGAGAAAAAAAAATGTAAAAAAAAAAAACAACAAACCTGAATTAAGATGTATTTATGTTATAAAATCAACATGTTTGCCATTATGCTAACAGCAAAATCACACATAAATTAATACTTTATTATTATTATTACTTTCTTGGGCCTTTAATATAGATTTCATATATTGCAATTGACTCCAAAGGATCTTCTTGAGACATATACATGTCTTTAAAGAGGCTATCTGAATTTTACTATTTCATATAGACAGCCTTCATCAACATCAATGAAAATTCTATAACCAAAGAGCTTTCAGAAAGCAAAATATGATGTGACTTGTACTTTAAAATTAACAATGCATGAAATATGACTGAGTGGAAAACAGACAAAAATTAGTTAATATCAAGAATATTATCAAAAATTATATTGAACACATTTTTGGATATATGAGAAAATAAAAGGTTATTCCATCCAATATTATTTTGTGTTTTAGATGTTATTTAGATCAGTAACAAAAAAGTTTTTTTAAATGTCATTACAAACCTTAAGACCATCTTGAAACTGTTCTGTTTTCTCCTCAATTATCTTTCTGTGCTCTTCAAATATATCTGGCATTCGTGCATACCACTGGAAAACATTCTTGTTCAGTCGAATGTCTGCTGGCGAAAAGCTGACACACTCTATCAGGAAAGCAATATAATTTAAAGCATCCACTAACTTCTGCTCCAATTCAAGCATGTCTTGTGTTTCCACTTTCTGTATACAAGCCTGAAAACAGAAATTAAAAGGAAAGATGTAATGTATATGATTTAATGCCAAAACAAACAGTGAATAGTTAGTCTTTCAAAACTAACTTTTTACTAGGAAAAATTAATAAATTTAGAGATACATGATACAAAAACTCGTTTACTTGGAGCAGCACGGTACTATCTATTTGTACAGCACACAACATGTGAAGACAATTGCCTTACTAGAAATTTTATCGAACAAAACTCAAAAGAATGGTTGATACAGCATACACAAATCTTGGGACTGATGAAAACCAATCCAGATAGCCTACTGTAAGTGTTGCAGATTTAGACAAAACACAGGATGCTAGCAACTTAAAAATAGTGGAATAAATACAAAGAAATAAGGACACACTTTAGAAAGGGAAGCACTGGATGGCCCAGTTAAGATTAGGTCTTCCCTAGAAGTAAGAATATAAAGAACATTGTCAGTTATTGCCCTGCTAATTGCAATTAAAATAAAAATTACACCTTTCTTTCAAATCTCAAGAGTTGGCAGTGAACTGTGCTGATATATGTAAGCATTCTGTGTGGTACACTTAACAGAATTGTAACACAGCCCAGTTTAAATGATAATCCATAACAATGCTTTCTGAAAACCTATAAAAGAGCTGCATCGGTAAAAATCTGGCCAATTTGACAGATCAATAATATACCAGCATGTATAAGAACAGATATCAATTGAAGATAAAGAAAATTTTAATTTGACACAATGTGAAATTACTGGAAATGTTTTTAGGTAGGGATAAAATATCCACTGAATCTACACTTCTGCTCATTTTTAATAGCAGTCTTTGTATATCAGAATATATTTATTACTATGGACCTAGAGAACATCAATCTATTACAAGAATCCAAACGGAGACTGATACAGCCTTCCAGCAATTATATGGAATAACTGTTAGAAATTGAGTTTGATGCTGGTTAAAATACTGCATGTTACATACTGGTGTGGTAACTTGTGACTTCATTCCTTCAGCACACCTGTACAGTACTATATGTATGTACTTTAAGGGCACCATATTCTCAGCACAGATTCCAAATTCTAAACATTTTATTTCTTATTCAGAAAAAGATACTGCTCTCATATTCTACGTTCAGCTTCACTGTAACAAAAGCTCAAACCACTCAGATTCAAATTCAGCCAACCACTCAGGTACCCAAATTATTTTAAGCACACATCTACATTTCACACATTTAATAACAAGCACATACATCAGAACTTAACTGAACAGCAAGAGACTAAGTCATGTTGTTTTAAATGCTTATACAAATGCTTTGCTGAACTGGAGTCTGAATACATCAAAGCAACAGCAGAGTTTTGATTACAGAAGTGGTATTTGTAAGTGAGAAGATGAGATTTCAGCTATCAAACTGTAAACCCTAATCTACTAAATTTTAAATGATAATTCAACACAGGATGTAAAAACAAAATTACTTCATACAACTTGCCACTGAGTGCTTTTTAAAGGTTTCTTGGCAAGAACTAAATACATATTTAAGCTCCTTACATCAGAGGTTTCAAGAGGTTTCTTTGATTAGTTTAGAATATTACAAATGGATTCTGAGTCTTCAACATCAAATTCAACTGCTTGAATTTAAATCAGAGGAACTAAGAAACATTCACTGTTTGAATAAACTATCTTTGAGAAGACTGAAGAACACAGGATCTGAATTTAATTATACTGGTATATTGCACTGCAGAAATTGTTAGCTCCTTATACTAGCTAGAGGGAGATATAAAAAGAGCAGTACACTTATTCCAAGACAATACCTTTGAAATCTTTGCCTCACAAAAATCTGTGACTAAACTCAGTTAGACCTACATTATTAACTAAAACAGGACTGGCTCGTGGGCTCAACCAGTGTTCAATAAGTGGCCACACTTACTAAATCACAATCGCATTGACCAATGTTGAAATTAGGCCAGTAAGTTTTCATTTTCCCCTGACATCAATCATCGGTTATTGCAAACTAATTACTTTTTCTTCTTTTTTCTTTTTTTCTTTTTTTTTTTAACAAATAGATTCAAAATCCACAGAAACACTTTGCTTGTAGAATTACTAACGTGCTTAGAAAATTCCATTTCCAGGATTTTTAAGTGTACATACAGATAGATGACATATCCTTATCCACCAACAAATATCCATATCCACCAACAAAATCATACAATTATGAAAACTTTTTCAAACATCCCTTTTCAAAATTCTCCCTGTGCAGCACAGAGATGTATATATTTAAACATCCCTGGGCATCCTCTCCATACCCTCTCTTCCTAACTTGATACCATTTCCTTGCATCCTAACATTTGCCACCTAAGAGATTGATACTCTCATTGTAGCAACCTCCTTTCAGGTAGCTGTAGAGAGGCATGAGATTTCCTCTCAACCTCTTCTTCTCCTTACTTAACAGCCCCACTTCCTCCAGCTGCTCCTCTTGAGTTTTCTGATCCCTTTACCATCTTCACTGCTCTACTCTGCTCACGCTCAAGTTGTTTTGTTTTTTTTTTAATTGAATTTCTTAAGCAATTCAATATTCCTCTTTTAGTAAAGGCCTCAAAACTGAACACAGTATTTGAAGTGTAGTTTCACCAGTGCCACATACAAGGGGACAATCAGTTCCCTGCTGGCCACATTACTTTTAACATAGGACAGGATGGATGGCATTGACCCTCTTGGTCTCCTGGGTACGTTGCTGGCTCACGTTCAGCCAGCTGTCAACCAACATCCTCAGGCAACTCTCCAGCTACAATTCCCCAAGCCTATACCTCTCCACAGTGTAGTCATGACCTAAGTGTTACGTGATTAGACTGGGCCCATCAATCTAACCTATCTAGATTCCCCTACTAAGCCTTCCTAATATCAAACATATCAACAATCCCACCTAATTTGATATCTCCTGTGAGATTACTGAGGATGTACTAAAACCCCTCATCCAGACCATTAATGGAAACATTAAAAAAAGACAGCTCAAAGACTGAGCTCTGATAGATGCCCCTGATTACAAGACACCAATTGGATTGAACTCCACTCACTAAGACTCTTTGAGTCCAGTCATCCAGCCACTTCTTCACTTGGAGAACAATATATCTGTCCAAACAATGAGAAGACAGTTTCTCTGGGAGATGGTGTCAAATGCTTTACTAAAGCCAAGGTAAACAATATCCATAGATTTTATCTCATCTACTCAGCAGTTCATCTTGTCAAAAAAGGAGATCAAGTTAGTCAGGTAGGGCCTACACTTTATAAATCCAAACCGGCTGCTTCTGGTCACTTGGTTGTCCCATATATGCTGTGTGATAGCAAGTGAGATGATCTGCTCTGCTACCTTCCCTGCAACATAGACTGACAGATGTATAATTCCCTAGATCTTTCTTCCTGCCTTTCTCGTAAACTGGAGTCACATTGTCTAACCTCCAGTCAGACAGGACCTCCCAAATTAGCCAGGACTACCGGTAAATTATTCAAAGTGGCTTGGTGAGGGCTTCCACCAACTCCATTAGTATGAATCTCGTTCTGTGCTAAAGACTCAAGAAATTTCAAAGCATGAAGGAGTGCACTTACAATTTCCCATTGAATTATAGGGAATTCATCTCTCTCCAACACTGTTTTCCAAATCAGGGGGCTGAGCACCCTAAGAACAATTGGCCTTAGTAATGAAGACTCAGGTACATAAGGTATGAAGTACCTCAAAAAGGTATTAAATACCTCAAAGGCTGCTTATGATTGACCTTCTGGCATACCGACCAGGCAAGGGGATCAGTATCAATCTATATATTAGATACTGGTAAAGCTTAAATTCTTCCTCAATTGTTTAGATAAATGTAAAAGTTCTAATATTTCTTTCATGCACTCCTATGGATCAATGTGTGCAGCCTCTGGTCTGCACACACCTCACTTTAGAGAGCACTGTCTTACAGAGTTTTGGTCCATGTCAACGCACTCACTTTCCAACAATATCACAGTGCAGATGACTGCAGAGACAAAGGACTGTTCTAAGTAGGCAATTCAGTTGCAAGCATGATGCTTTGGCAAGGAAGAGTTCAGATGTTTACAAAAGAGCCAGGCTATGACATTTGGCCTCATGGCTAAAGATGACCTGTCCTTTTAAATTCTGTAACACAGATACAGCACCAGTGACTTCAAGAGGGACAGAATCACACCCATTAAGTGCAAAACTTGCATATGCTACTACTCCAGGACAGAATAATAGTATTCATAGCTGTTTTGCTCGGTCTCAGTAAAGAGAAGAGAGTACCTTAAGTTCCATTAGTTCTTGTGTACTAGATGGCGTACTAAGAGCTTTTTCTGATATTCTCTCAAATTCATCACATAGTCTGAAAAACAAATAAACAGTTTGGCAGGTTTGTTTTTTTTTTTCAGTCACCCTTAGGCAAATCACATGCATTTGTAACAGCAAAAATTAAATTATCGTATGCTTTAAGTTCAGCAGTGGAAGCAAAACTAAACATATTTCAAAATACGTTTTCAGTTTGAGTTACCTCACACTTAAATCTTGATGATTCTTGAGCATCTTGGCAATAATTTTTTCACAAATATTATCTGCTCGCTTTGCCAAAGCGTTTATTAATTCATCGCAATGCAGTTCAAACATTCCTAGACGGAGATACTGCAATACAAATTTAAGTTAACCAAATATTGAACAACTCCTACTTATAATCATTCACTATCTTAAGAACAACACCAAGGCCCTCACCTAGGATTTCACTCAAGCCAAAAAGGACGCTTAAAACCTTCCAGTGAACAAGAGAAGAAATATATACTTATTCATAACTTTTCTTCTCTATGCACATGTCAAACCGTAACTAAATCTTATATCTATCACTTTTTATCTTGACAATCTACTGCCTCATGCAGGAAGGGCATCTATTCTCTGTAAGGAGGCAGCAGTGAACGTTGTCCGGTGACACTACAGAGCTTAAGGTACATGTAAAATGCAGTAACCTTGTTTTTCTCTTAGAAACACATGGACATGTGATATTGCTTAGGATTAAAACAAGGGGGCTCTGCCTCCCAGTTAGTCTCATAATCCAGTGATTTCTTTGATCAGTGGGCAAGTGAGCTTGACTTCCATACACAGGAGCCCTTACGACTAATAAGTACTAGTTTCTTCAGAAGTTTGTGCTGAATGTGAGAAACAATTTACAGAAAATCACTTAAACTTCAAGTTCTTCTGAGAATAAGGAATTCTTACCACAGAACATTGTTATAGAGACAAAAAGATGATCAGATTATGGATCACCTCACATACTTTGATGCTTGGAAGGAATTTTGGGGTGACCAGATCCACACTACCTTTTGTACTTTCACATCTGAAGGAGCATACTGTGAGAGCCTTTACAAGTACCCCAATGAGTATCTACTGGGATGCTCCAAAGGTAATGCCTCCAGCCTTATTACATCAGCCCATGGTGTCAGAGGTGGATGTTGGTGGTATGGCATTAGAGGTTGAACCTTCCCACCAATATCCCATTACATGTTGTTGCCATGCAACAGATGGCAGCAGAGGGGCAGTCTGACATAATGGTGTCTGAAGCGAAGGTATGTCACTGAATTCCTCCATGCAAGAAAAAATGGCACCCACTGACATTCATCAGTGCCTGCTGAACATTTACTGGGGACCTAATGGTGGATGTTGGCACAGTGAGGTTCTGGGTGGTGCATTTTAGCAGTGGCAACAGTGACAGTGGGTCACTCAGTTTTTCCACAAGTACAGTATGTGGGCTCTTGTTCATCATTGGTTTAAAAGCATTGCTAATGGTGGCGACTGCATTGAAAAACAGTCTTCTGTATTTGCTCTGTTTGTATTTTAGAATTTTCTCTATCAAATAGTGTTACTGTGCTTTTTCTATCTGGTGTTTCCATGGAAATAAATAGGAGGCATTACTTTTGGAAGGACCTAAGCAGTAAAAAGCACTACATGTCACTTAAATAAGGCAAACACGGCCCAGAAATGCTAACATTTGAAAAAAATGCTTATTTTTCTGAAAAATTCATTGTATTTCACTTATCCCACAGTTAATTATTGCCTATTTTGACTAACAGTGTTCTCAGAGCAAAAATTTGCTTTAAAATTAGAAATATTATCATAATTTACCTTTCTAGAATTATATTTTAATTCCTCACTGAGTTTCTGATACTTTATAATATCCCCTTTCATTTCTTCAAAAGTATGCTCCTCAGTCAGGAACCGATCAGTATCTTGTTCCGCTTGCTTGTTTATCAGGAAGCTGTACTTATCATAAACCTTGACATGTTCCATGGGTGCAGCGCTTTCTTTGATAATTTCTTCTCTGATCATTCTCTTATGTTCATCCAAGATCTCATCAAGGATTACAGGTTTCAAGACAGCTGATGGGGACTCGCCTTTTGGCTTTGGAAAAAAATAGAGAAATAGGATAAATGAATAAATAAATAACAATCAGAAGGACACCACATTTTCAAATTACACTTACTTCTGTAGATCAGTTATACTACGGAAGATTAACAGGATAGAAAAAAAAATCAGTTAAATACTACTTCAATTTTCTTTAATTAAAGTTTGATTCCAAATCTTCTTTTTTTTTTAATACACAATTATTTACATATAACTACCAAATTTTTTGAATCCTAAGTTATGGAAGTTTATCTCCAGCAAGTGAAGAATAAGAGCTCTTCATTTGGGAATTCAGAATTCTAAATAAGAGTCCATTCCAAATAAACTCATCAATAATTTTAGTCTACACTGTCTTTATTTTTCCTGAATGACCAGCACAATTTCAATTTTGCTATCTGCCAATGGCTCTGTAACATTAGAAACATGGAAAGCACTTTCCTGCAACCCCCCAGATGCTATGAAACTCAGTCTTGAGAAGAGGAGGCTTGGGGGAGACCTTATTGCTCTCTATAACTACCTGAAGGGAAGTAGTAGTGAGCTGGGGTTCGGCCTTTTCTCTCATGTAACTAGTGATAGCACTTAGAGGGAATGGCTTCAAGCTGCACCAGGGTTCAGGCTGGACGTTAGGAAATACTACTCTGAAAGAGTGGTCAGGCACCGGAATGGGCTGCCCAGGGAGGTGGTGGAGTCACCAACCCTGGAGGAATTCAGGGAATGTTTGGACGTTGTGTTGAGGGACATGGTTTAATAAGAACTGTTAGTGATGGGTGGATGGTTGGACTGGGTGATCCTGTGGGTCTTTTCCAACCTTGGTGATTCTATGATTCTATGAAACCTTGCTCTTGTGCATTTAGACATGCTTGAGATGCTTCTTTTTATTTGTCTTTTTAAAGGTTATCGATTAGAGTTTTTATAAATAGTAGTACAGCTATTCAAGTTTCTGGCAAAATAGAAACTGCTTTAAAATTACAGTTGAGATTTTTTAAAGGACCATCTATTCAAAAGATTCTATGTTTAAGATGACAGTATCTTTTCCAGTGTCAAAATAAAGGCCTTTTTTCAGAATTCTGCAGAAACATATTTAAAATTTGAATGCATCAATTTTGTTTGTAGTATATAATACATTTGCAGTAGCTACTGTAGAAAATAGCACAGAGGAAAATAGCTGATGGCCTTTTATTTGCTTAGTGAACAGTACCTGGGTCTTTTAATAAAAAAAAGATGACTTCAGAAAGTTCAAAATAACACCACAGCATATTACTGTATTACTGTGAGGTCTGACGTTAGGACTATTCATTACAGTACTCGGGAATTAAACGTAGAAATAATGAGAAAACTAAAACCATGAGTATTGTAATTTCTTACCAACTTAGAAAATAATTTGGTCTCAACTCTTGGTATATCACTGACAGCATTAATCATAACAGCATAGACATTCAGTAATACATCCTCATAGTCATTAAAGTCAGGTTCAAATTTAATACAGTCGTTCACAAGTGTTGCCCTCAGGATGAAACCTGGGTGTTCGTAGGCTCGAACTGACTTCTAGCAGGAAAAGAAAAAAGACAAAAAAGATTAATGCATTATTTAATCTAAGGAGTGCAGGGAATGTCAAAGGATCATTAGGAATTACTCAAATTACTCAGGACTGACTATAACTGCAAATTACAATTACTAATCCTATTAAAAGTACCAGTGTAAATATGAAGTGTCTCTGATAATAAATAACTGTTTTATATGAATTCTAAGATTAATTACAGTATTGTTTTTAGTTGACATAAAAAGTATCCTCTATACATCAGCCAACAACTTATATAAAGTTGTTTGCACAGACTGATGCAGAGTAGTTTTACAGCAGTAGCCCCCACAGGTGTAGGAGTATACAAAATACAGATACAGTAGTACAGGCATCCATCACCTACCCCAGTCACTGTGGAATTATTTACCTTAAAAAAAAAACATTATTTCTAATTTTATTTGCTAAACAAGAATGTGATTTGAGAGGGGGAAAAAAAACAACTAGTCTGAGAAACACTGTGAGCTATATTTGCAGTAAATGGAGTAGCCTCTTTTGCAGTATAGATTCCTAGGTATTCCAATACAAAAAGTTTCATATGCTTTTGTTCCTGGTAGCATCATTTGACTTTATATTGTACCTTTAATCTGGATCAGGTATTTCTTAACTTTTCTGCTATCTCTGTGATATCTTCTAACTATAATAAATTTTAATTAGGAAACATAAGGAAGCATTTAATCATCATTAAGTAGCTTGAATAATGGCTAATCATTAGGAAGCACATTAGAGAACATACACATATTTCTAACAACAACAGAAAACAGCATCATGGATGTCAAATCTCGCTTAACTCAAAAGTATACAAAGCAACTTGGGAAAGGAGTAGGAAAGAAAATCACATACTCTACTTCCACAGTATGATTTGTTACTTAGATTTGCTGCATGTTTTTTTCATATTATTTCATTCATTACATATTATTATTTCATTATTATTCAATATAATCTGGAGCTAGAGGTTCTTTGGATATTTGAGAGCAAGGATGTATTAATGGAAAGCTGAGCAAAGATTCAGTTGCACTACAAAACATAAAATTTCAAGGAGAAATGTTTATCTCCACAATAGACACTGCGTAAGTCCAAAAGCAAAACTCTCTTCTTGCTTAATTTTTCATTTGCTGAAACCACAGAAGGGACACCTACTGACAGCAGAGAGAAGATAAGCCTTCAACACAGATGGAGATTATAGGGAGGCAGCATTAGAACACTGCAAGACAAACGTGGCATTTATACTAAAGAATTTCTACTTCAAGCTTAACAACTGCAGCATGTTCTTGTACTTTACCAGATTTAAAATGACAGCATTTCCTTTCTGACATAAGTTGTTGTGCTTTTTTTTTAACTCTATTTAATAAACACTGCATACCAAAAATACCACATCTTCTTTCCCTCAAGAAAGCAACTGAAACCACAGTTCTTTTTTTTTTTTTTCTTTACTTTTCTTTCCTAATTAAAACCAACGGGAAACAAATTGTAGGTACAAGGATAAGCAGTGCTGCTAGTAGATGCATGAAGGAGTACTTACTGCTGGTTGAACAATTAAATCTGTGAAGTCCTGAATTGATTGTAAAAGTAATTGTTGCAGTTGACGGGTCATTAAAGTGGCAGCACATCTGAAGAAAGCCTCTAATTTAGCAGTGCTGGTATAACTGGGTATTTGCTTTTTTTTATTACTTTGGTAAAAGATTTTCTGCACTTCTGGAAGCCACCTAAAGAGCATACAATATTTCTGTAAGTTCTTCAAGTCTTTAGTATTAATGAACCTACAGTTTTAAGTTAATTGCTGAATGCTTATAAGTACATGCATGAACAAAAGATGCTACAGTATACTTGGGAAGCTATAACGTAACTAGCTCATATGGTAGTACCTTTAAATTCAAAGGAATCATGTATCTTAAAATGTTATCTACTACTATGGAACCATATTTAAAATAAAAAGTACCATGACAGACAAATCCACTGCATTAGTCTCCTATTTCTCAAGTCCACAAAAACAGAAAGCCTTCATAGGCAGCATACTTAAGTCCCAGAGACCACACAATTCCTTATCCATCTTTTAACCTTAGTAGATTTTAGATGCCAAAGTTTTCCATAGAGAACTCCACCCTGCCACTCTTAGCCAAAATTGTGCCAACCTGGCTCTAGCACTGGAGCGAAATAGGAAAGATGAAAGCACAAAAGTATGCAGCATTACAACTGTTTACAAGGGTGGATAGTAATAGGACAAGGGGGAGCGGTTTTAAACTGAGACAGGTGAAGTTTAGCTCAGATATTAGTTTTTCACACACAGAGTGGTGGCGCACTGGAACAGGTTGCCCAAAGAGGTTGTGGATGCCCTACCCCTAGAGGCATTCAAGGCCAGGCTGGATGTGGCTCTGGGCAGCCTGGTCTGGTGGTTGGTGACCCTGCACATAGCAAGGGGGTTGAAACTCTATGATTATTGTGGTCCTTTTCAACCCAGGCCATTGTATGATTCTTCAGTTAAGAACACAAAGATATTTTCAGGGTCAGAAAGAAATACATATGAAAATAGTTGAGGTAGTTACTAACACAATTATAAACAAAAGCGGAAATAAAAACTTTCCATAACATGAAAAAAAAAAAACCAACTGACAAACAAGAAAAACCACAACCCTAAACAATCAGGAATTGAGTAAATACAACAGCTGTTCTTCTTAATTAAAATCTAAAATAGTAAAAGAGCAGTAGTAAATAATAGCAGGAAGCAACCACTGGGGGTTGGACTGGATGATCTCTAGAGGTCCCTTCCAACCCCTGCAATTCTGTGACTACTGAATAAAGATCGGATGCATACAAACAATACAGCATGGCTACAAATATCTAAAAAAGACCTAGTAATTACAGTGCTTCTACTGCAGCATATTGAGCACAATAACAAGAAAACTGCCCTTCTTTCAGAAATTCTGCTGGATGGATATACAAATATTATGGGGCTCAAACACTTTGTTTTATTAATGACATCCTTTGACATTATAGTGTGTATGGGAACTGCTGAATCACCGCCTGAAACTCTGATTGAACACCTGAGGCAAGGGCTGAGTCAGCTGCAGGGGCACAGGTGAATGCAATTTCACCTGAGTGACCAGACCTCCTAGACCCCATTTAAGGGCTGACTCCCAAGGAAGAAGGATCTCCATCTGGAGATCATCCCCCTTGGAATCCTTCTGTGAGCCTAGGATATGGGTAAGCTCTTTATTTCATTTTTCCTTTACAATGTGATAATCAGTCTGGTCCTATACCTTACAATCTGTATACCTGTTTGCCATACAATAGTGTAAGAGGGTTTTTGAAAAATATTCTTTAGATGATGCTGGTTTGAAAAATGGTTAAAAAGTGAGAATATACAAACTGAAATATCAAACTCATTTACAGAAGTTCTACATGGGTGTTGTTATTAATCTAACATTAGGGTAATTACAGTTACTCCTATCTATAGGCAGCGCTTTCTTTAAAGTAGGGGTGGAGCAAGTCTTATTACATATAAATTCCATCACAATTTACTTTTAATGTCAAAAATTATTGATAGTAGCAACACTGCACTTTTTCAATGCATCTCTTCAAAATTCAGTATTATAGCTGTTTTCAATGGTGTGAAAACAGGGAGGAAAAAAAAACAGGGGAACTTTAAAAAGCAGAGTAATCTGAAATAGCTCCAACTATTCTTTTAAGAACAGCAATTAGATGACAAGGGAGTCCTCAAAATAAAAGCTTTTTTCTCAAAATAGACTAAAATACTGATCACATCCCACTAATTATCCAATTTTCAATGAATCTGTGCCCTATAGGAGATAAAAAGCAAAACACAACACAGCAGAATTTAGAACAAGAAAATGACAAATCATAGTAAGCTCAACATTTACAAAAATACTTTCATTCACTATCCTCAAAGCGTTTCAAAACACCGCATTTCTTTCTTCAATGCGTACTATTAAAACTGGTCATTTCTTCTGTCTCTGCAAAATCCAGAATCTCAAAAACACCCCAAGAAAAAGATTTCCCTGTAACTTAAAATATATGGATACACTAGATCATACTTCCTAGATAGAACAGCTTTGGATTTTCCAATTTCCTGGATGACTTTAATCTGGAAAGATGCAAGTTCCTCAGCTTCCTGTTTATTGTGAAACAGATCTGTGTCAAGAAGGCGTAAATTTCTGAAACAGAATATAACATGAATATTTTAGAAGTATATAAACAGTACCTTATTATTTTCTTATTTCCATAAAACTTCATTTCATATTTCAAATGTTATTTATTTCAAACACTTATATTTTATTTTCAGAAATCAGCTTCTATTATTTCAGAAACACCTTCAATTCTTTCTGTACACATTATCTTAAATTGAAATAATTATTATATTTGAGTACATTACTGCATATGGGATCAAACACAACTTTTAAAAGTTTTAAACAGCAATCTTTCCTAAGACTTGGTGGATTTTTACAAATATTATGAAATAATGTAGAAATAAAAATAATTACCTACACCAAGCTTGGAAATAATTTTCAGTATTCTGATTTATTAAATCAATAGTTTAATATTGTCTGTTCCTTAACAGATAGAGCAACAAAAAAAAACCACACCCCAGGCAAGTCATTACAGCACTTAAGGCAATTCATTGCCTCCTTCATCCCCAGTCAAGAAATAAGCAAGCAGTTTGAGCTGCACTGGGAAGCCAAAAATAACTCATTTAGTGCCATTTTCTGCTGTTAATCAGATTTGAGGATGGCAAAAGAGCAACCTTACTCTTCTTGGGAGACAGACTGTTTTGAATATTCCTGACTAAAGAGAAAAAAGTTCTCAAGATTAGAAAAAGCTAAAATGACTATTTCAAAAATGGAAGCCTTCAGACTTGTCAGAAGCAGGAAACTTGTCAACCTGTAGGAGAACAAAGAGGAAGGAAAAAAGGGGGGGGAGAAAAAGGAAAAAAAAAAAGATGGACTTAGAGAACATAAGCTTTAAAGCAGCTCCATTCTGGAGCCTCTCTGTACAATGGACATGATGGCACGAAGTGTAGTTTCAGTAGAACTGTTATAGAAACAAAATGACAGTCCCAGATTACCAGGTCCAGATGGTATTTCATCCAAGTACAAATCTAACAATCTAACTTCCATTTGCAGTTTCTTGCTTATTAATGCCTAGATACAAGAGGAAATAAGATGGCAAATGTGACTTTTTTTTTCTTAAGTCATTCTCTGTGATTTCTGGGGAAGTACAGATAAGAAAGCTTGATTGGTACACACGAAAAGTTGGCAGAAACTCTTTAAAGCATAAGGTCAGAGGGCACACAGACAAACACAATGTACTTGGGAAAATGGCATTTGAACAAAGCCATAACGTTCACAATCTGTGTTCAGATGTAGATGTAGCTGTCCCAGATTCATTAAGGCAACCTGGAAATCTTAAGATATCATCATCTACTACTTCCTTACACAGATTCTGAAATCACTGAGCATCTGAAAACCTAAGAGATACTGCTAACACTTACTTAAATGAAGTCTCCCAGAGCTTCAGAACAGCTAGCATTGAAGGATTTATTGCATGCAGGTTTTCTTTCATGTAACTGTATGCTGACATGAAAGACTTTCTCCAAGGTTTTGGGACTACTTCCATTCTAAAAAGCAAAACAAAATACAAACACAGAAAAATATATATATGTAAGAAACAGAGTAGGATGAACACAGTTGTTCTACAAAACAAAATATTTATATATCTGCATTAAGGTAATAGCTTTTCATCCCAAAAAGCTTAGATAGATAGCTTAAGTAGCTAGAGAGATAAAATCTGGTTATCTATTCATAATTCAGATATTAAAAATACTGTCTTCAAATATTGGTCAATGTATATTAAAAAGAGAGAATGTATATTAAAAAGAGAGGGAGAAAGAGAGAAATATTGGTCTTAGGACTTCTAAGATCTGTAGCCTATTCATGGCCCCTTATTAAGAATGTAATAAAGTTATCATACATATATATGTAATCAACTAATGAATACATAATTTTCTGTAGTATATTTGAGCCTATGTTTACACATAATATTCAATTTGTCAACATTCATGAATATAGACCCTTTTTATAAATCCACTTGTTCTTAAAAATTTGAAAGCAGACCATAAAGCTATTTTGGTGGAGGCTTTCTTAATATACTTATAGGGTATTTTTTCTTTAAAAACTTAAACAGGGTCATTTGCCATTTTCTGCAAACAACTAAATTTTACTATTAAAATACTCAGTATTGCAATGTCTATTTCTTCAACTTTTACTATCTTATATTACATTATACACTCATAATGAACTGCACAATCCCATTCAGGAATCAACCACAGAACTATTCAGTTTCGCATAGATAAAAACGTACCTTATGTCCTTGATTGCTTGCAACTGTTTCATATCTCTCTGAATGTTCTTAAAGTGATGTCACAAACTAGAGTATAATACTTGCACCTGCCTCAGATCCTTCTACTTTTCATCAAATCTCAGATTAATAAGGAGTTTCCAAGCAAAGGAAAAGGTTATGCAGGTATGTGAGTATGCAGACTTACCACCTCAGAGAACTATGGATCTACATGAACAACTTTCTTTTCCTCTTTAAGTGGTTTCTGCATATTCACAGTGTGAAATAACCTCCTACATGATTATGTCCCAAAAGGATGGTAGCGATGAAGTCATAATTGAAATCTAAAATACTCATTTGTCACAGTGAACTTCAGGCATGGACAACAAATCTGATCCTAAATTTGCATGTGAAACCAGATAAACTGCACAAAGAAGGAACTGGTAATTCTGATATAAAACTCTTATCCACATCTCAATGAATCTGTATCCTACAGGAGATTTAAAAAAACATGGCTTTGGGAAGTTGAAAAAAACCTTGCTGAATTTCCACATCTATCTGACAAACCTCTAGAAAAAAAAAATGCATATTTCAAGTACTGTTAATGGAATAAAATTCATTTGTTAATGACTATTGTAGTAGGATGATGTTATACTTCTGGTTTAGTATGCAAGCATACGACATAAGTTTATATGAAAACTGTGATGTCCTACAAAATGACAGTTCCTAGCAGACATGAAAGATCTACAGTTAGAAACTGTAGGATGGCCTCTTATTGGGAGGTAAAATAACTGTTTCATTACACATTATTTCTCTTTTCAAGATGAAAACTGTCTCAGTAATATCTGTCATGGCCACCCTCCTGTGGGTACTTTTAATACCTGCCATTTGGTACTTGAAAGCATATACCTCAAAACACAAGGATTTGCCTTTCTGTATCATATTTTCAAATGTGGGACTTCTTACCAGTTAAACACTGCAAAACAAAACTAACTCCAAACAAGTCTTTGTGGTAGACACATTTTTTCCAGGTTTTTCCAAAGAAGCTGTATAAGCACTACTTGAATTGAGATAATTATTAATAAAATAAATTTACTTTCACTGTTTTGTGCAGTGCTCAAGCTAACATTCAGCAACACTACATAAGATTATTCATTATGCATGTTACTCTACATCACTGTATATTTTCTTACTCTGCACGGTGAGGTAGAAGAGAATGTTTCTTCTTGTCTTCATCTTTTTCTCTGGGGTCTCTTAAAACAAAGTCAACTAAGAACGGTGTTTAAAAGAAAAAAGAAAAAAGTTGAAACAATTAAAAAAAAAAAAATAAGCTTAGTGAAGAAATAAACAAAATGTCCAAATGGACACCTTACTGAGATAAATGGCTTTACCTGGAACTACATGAAAAGAGATTTAGTAGAAAGTTATACAATTAAATAGGGGTTTGGAAAAAAGTATATTGTTAAAAGATGAAAAATGCTGAGTAATAACAGCTTTTACTATTACATGGGTAAGAAAAACACCATATTCTTTTCATTAAAGTGCACCTCTATCACGTAGGAGAGTGCTTTATGATAGCTCTCAGCAGTGATCAGCACTCTGACAAACACTTCTGAGTATTATCAACTTAGGATAAAACAAGTAATTATTAAAAATCTACCTATAGCCTTTTTTACACTCAGAAGATAGTCTTCTTTCATTTCATCAGTCAGTGAACGTATGCTTTCATCAAATGATTTCAGATGCTGTGGAATTAAAACTAAAACGTGATCTAGCCAGGCTTCATCCAGTGGAGCTACGTTTGCTGTATCAATTCCATGGCGAATGTAATAGTAGTATTTCTGCAGAATAGGAGAATGCATTGGTTAAGTTCAGTAATAGATAGTAATTAATAGTGCAGGATTCAGTGAAACATGGGCTTATTTAGTAAAAATAAGCGTAATTAGTGTCTGTTTAATAAGTGTAATAAGTGCTGTTTTGTTTTCACAATTGTCATTGTATCAATCACCCTGTCTGTACTTACAATAAATAATTGGCACTGTTTTAAATCTAATATTCTTGAAAATAGCCTTTACCTACCACAATATCCTTGTCTATTGGTGTAGAGGAATCTGCGGTTGAAGGCTGAGACTCATTAAGGGGTTCTTCAGCAATGTCTTCCTGCCTGACATAAAAACAAACCAAACAAGTGTGCATCACATTCTTTGGATATAGTTTAGTAGCATAAACACTATATAGCCATCCAACATGTCAGCTACAAATAAGCAGCACAAAACAAATGTGTCTGGCAAAACTTTACAAAGAACACACAACATTGTGATACCAAAAGAACACTGCTAAGGTTCAGATTTTGAAGTCAGTGATACAGTTCATTCTCATACATATTTTCTTTTGATTTGTAATCTTCACATTTTTTTCAAGATAACTAAAAAAAACTGGTCCATCTATCAACAGGAGAAAGTACATTTTTCAAAGATCAGTAAACTCACAATATAATGTTAACGAGGGCATTTCTGAAACGTTCCTGGCTTTTTTTCAGATGACTGCTGGTCTGCAATTTAGAAGTTGATGGCTCAGGTTCATTATCTCTGGAATCCTGTATCTTGATTCTCTTGCATCTTGCCTTCAAATATTCTCCTTGCAGAAAGCACATTTTGAAATTAAGTTTTAAAAACAGTTCAAAATGCAGGACACACTGGCTTATGTTTCTGAAAGATTTTTGTTAGTGGTACCAATTACTGTTAACCTTACCAGATGGGTACTCATTTTTTACAGAAAACTCATCTGGCTCATCATCTTTCCATTCTTTACTCAGACGGAATGAAGGACGAGTCTGCTGCCATGGTTGATGAGATGCTGCCTGGAATAAATATTTTGTGTTTTAGTTTTATGCTGGCTGCAGGTGCTATTAGCACTTCAAGACATTTTAAATGTAAATCAATAAATAAAAACATAACCAAACATATAGTAGGAACAAGGCAGCATAAAAATCATACTGTGAACTGTTACCTACATGTTGCCCTCAACTTCAAATGTCCAGCCTAGTACAGATGAGCACAATGAACTCACATGCAAATATTTCCATACCCTCTAGTTTTATACTTTAAATGCCACAGATTTGTTCAAACAGTCTACTTTCAATGTTTTGAAAATATTGAAATATATTTCCAAATACTTAAATGTAAATAATACAAGTAGATAATGCAGAGAACATGCACATATTATGCTTCAACATGCTCTGAAATCTTTATGTAACTCTGTTGTGTACATACTTGAGAATGAAAACTCACAAAAAACCCAACAGAACTACCTGAGGCAGCTGTGGTATTAAGTTGGCTGTTCTTTTTGCGGACTTCCCTCTGACACTTGGAGTGGCCTTGGGAAAAATCACAAATATTTTAATTACTATCAATATTAGACTCCCAGCCATACTTAAACTGGTAAACAAGCTATATATCGGTTTGCAACTCTGATTCGTAGGTTGCTCTGGAAGTTATGCCTCCTACTTATTTCAATGGAAACTACACCAGATACAAAGAATATGATAACACTACTTGATAGAGAAAATTCTCAACTACAGAACAATATTTTCCAACACAGCCACCACCATTAGATCTGCATTTTCACCAGCGATGAACAAGATCCCGTGTGCAGTGTTCATAAAAACCTGCACCAGCGTAGGTGACCCACTGTCACCACTGCTGAAACAAACCATCCACCACTGTTTGGTATCCATAAATGTTCAGCAAGTATTGATGAATGTCAATGGGTGCCATTTTTTCAGCATGGAGGAATTTCCACCACCTTTGTTTCATCCACACTTCCATGTCAGATGCCATTTTGTCAGACCGCCCCTCTGCTGCAATCTGCTGTGCAGCAACAACACGTAACGGGATATTGGTGGGAAGGTTCAACCTGCCAAGATTCACTTCTGACATCATGGACCAACATAATAAAATAAGAGGCATTACTCTCAGAGCAGCACTCATACAATATATTTTTTTAAGCACAACCATGTGACAACTCTTTCTAGGGTGTTTCTGACATCATGGACCAACATAATAAAATAAGAGGCATTACTCTCAGAGCAGCACTCATACAATATATTTTTTTAAGCACAACCATGTGACAACTCTTTCTAGGGTGTTTCCATGTAAAATTTAACTTTTCCCAAATAGCTTTTACAAATCACAGCCTGGAAAAATCCATTCTACGCTGGGAAGCATTTGAGGTATATTTTTGCCAACATAAACATTAAACAATTAAAAGATACCAAGAGATAATATAAATGTACAGTTAGGTTTTTCATTCCAGTTCATCAGTTGGCACATATTGGTACTTTATCCTAACCCATAAACTTCCATTAAAGAGTGCCCAGCACTCTTCACCCTTCCATGAGGCTGACCCCTCAGCATGAGACACAAATGCTGGCAATCCAAAAGCCCCCGCTGACCATGACCAGGATCCCGGCTAGAGTGTTTTAGCACAGCACCACACTGTGAGCAAGACAGGCTAGCTGTACAGTTATTTACAACTGGCAAACATAGGCACCTTTGGCTGCTCTTCCATTTGTCCTCTGCTTCAGCCTGGCACCAGTGCCCAGCATCACCCACCCACACCGCCTCTCTTCATGCAGCTGCACTTGCAGTAAAGTAACACTACATCTATGCCACAACTGTCCTTGTTGTGCTTTATTTCTTATGCAAGGATTGTAGAGCGGAGAAAAGCTGTGGAAGTTTGTGTGAGCACACCTGAGCTACCCTTCTACAAGTCACCTTGCAGTGCAGCTGCTGTGCTATAGGACTTTCTCAAATTTTAGACACACAATTACAGGAATTTTGCTGTGAAGGATAAACTGTGATTCACATGCAAGTCAAAAAGTCAAAAGTCCAAAGAAAACCTCTGTCAAAATTCAGGAATTCGACATAATGATAATGCATGTACAGACATACATGCCAGCTGTTTTTAATCCCTTCATAAGCCAGCCTGCTGTGCAAATACATGGTCCATCCTGTGAAAGAGAATCAAAGTCACTCCAGCTGTAGAGTGCCCCTGTACATAATAGGAAAAACCTCCTTGACCACCACAAGCTGCAAGAGTGGGAGTTGGGCAACGTAAAGTATTCTGTTACAAAAATCAATAGTACTGCTCTTTCAATTAACAAGCAATCAATTTCCATTCCCCATGCACACCTTTCCCTGCCCAAAAGAGATCAAACATGTTCACCTTCATCTTGAACAGAGCTCAAAATGGTGCTCCATGGGAGCACCAAAACCAAGCAGGCAGATACAGGTGTTTTTAATTTAGCTTTTTGGCTAGGTGACCAAAGACTTGGCCACAATAACCATCCATTTCTTTCAGTACTTCAAATACTGCACCCACTACTTCATCTTCTGGCTAGGCAGGGCACACCTGCAAGAATTTTTCATTCAAAAAAAATTACTGAAATTCTATCAGCCTTACCAGTCTTGCTGTCCAGAAGGACAAAGATGAACTTACATCATCACAAATAAGGGAAATGCAATATAATAACCAACACAGAAAGATATACGTGACAAGTCTGCTTTTATGCCTGGTAACTGGAGCAGTTGCTGCTCTATTAGCAAAACACAAAACCATTTCATTCTCTATCATCTAACATATTAAACAGATCCACATCACAGGCTCTGTAACAGCTACAGGTCTCCTGCAATACTGCCACAAGTACATCTCATAACAGTGAGAACCTGCACTGCAAAACGGAGTGTTCTTCCGAGCTGACAGATCCAGGGGACACAGCGTAGCCTAGGGACAGAGTTTGGTTTGGTTTGAATCTGGCTTTATACAACCACAGCGTTGCTGTGTAGGCTGAAAAGGACCTTGAGTATTAGAAAAAAACTGCTCAGAAAGAGTGGTGAGGCAGTAGCACAGGCTGCCCAGGGAGGTGGCAGAGGCACTGGGTGTTCAAGAAAATGAACATTGGCACTGAGGGATGTGGCACTGAGGGATGTGTTGGTGGGCATGGTGGAGATGGGTCAGTGGTTGGACTGGGCGATCTTTGATGTCTTTTCCAACCTTACTGATTTTAGGACTCTGATCTCCATGGAACAAACAGTTTCCTGCCTACATTCCATGCTCTGGCCTCCCAACTACCCTGTGATCTACACCGCCATCTGTAACCCCGGCATTCCGACACCCCCAACGCCACACAGCACAGCCGCTGCCGGCGGCTCCCACAGAGCGGCAGTCACCCACAGAGCCCCGCGGGCCGGACCGGCGCCAACGCGCACCTCCGATACGCCCCCAACATAAGAAAAATTAGCGAACTTCGAATGCGCCAAAGGAATGAACCGAAGGAAACCGGCGCAGTTCTCAGGACTTCCGTTGTTCCAAACAAACTCCGACTGGAAGGGCTCACAGCGCGGACGCTGCAGCCCACTTCCCCCGCACCAGCACTCCCCCGCCAGCCCGCAGCCCCCGGGAGGCGGAGGACGGCGTCAAATCGGCGCCGCAGCCGCTCAGCCCCGTACCTGCTCGGTCCCCATGTTCGCTCGGACGGGGCGCGGCCGCTCTGAGGAGACGCCGTTGCCTCGCAGCGCCGTGCACGAGCGCGACGGTTGGGCGCCCCGAGCGCTGCAGAGCACGACGGCCGCGCGCGAGCGGCGCCGCCCCTGCTCCTGCCGTGCCCCGCTCTTGGAGCGAGTCGTCGTACGTAGCTGTTGCCACGTATCTTCAGGTACAGAAAGCTGAATTTAGACTTCATTCCCTGAGATTTCAACCTTATTCAGCGACGTTCTCTTCTAGGAGGAAGCAGGCGATGCCCTTTTGTGGCAGCTTCAAGAAAATAAGGGGGGCTTAAATCGCTCTGAAATGGACTATTGCCTACAGTTTAAGCAGGTATTCCTCCCTCGCTTTTAGATCAGCAGGTGGGTGAACGCAGCTGCCTGTTTGCGGGCAGAGCTGTGCTACCTGTGTGCTCCCACTAAGTGTGCTCCTAAAAGCATTCTTAATAAACCAACCCCTGTCTTAACGCCTGCCTGGTTTGGATGTCCATTGGAGATAAGGAAGCTGCTGAAGGAGCTTAGTATTTGTGTGTTTCATTATTATATTGTGATTTGTTATTTAATGTTTTTTCATCCTTTATCTTCCCCTTGTTATAACAACAAAAGCACTATCCTATCAAATGATTGATTCATTGAACACATTTTATGCCTTAGCCCAAGCAGCCAAGAGTTTTTATGCCCTATCTTAGGGACCTGCTTTTGATTAAGGAGTTCCATTATACTCTCATCTCTGGAAGATGGCCTGGCAGGTCAGCTTTGTAATTTACCATTAATGGGGTAAGCTTTCAATGCACTGATCTATGCTGTATTTTTTATGCTGTATTTTTTCAGAATCAGTATTTTTGAAGTCAGCCAGCCACTCTTAAGGCATGGGATGAGTCCCATTCCCTAAAAAAAATATATATATATATAAAATGGCGTGCTTTGATCTTGCCCTGACTTTACAGTATATTTTTTCCAAGTGTAACTAACCTTATCTGGCAAGAGTACAATCACAGCTGTCTTGTTAGGAAGATGGACAGCTATCATATTATAGGGCAAGGGGAAATGGTTTTAAACTGAGACAGGGAGGTTTAGGTTAGATATTAGGAGGAAGTTTTTCACACAGGGAGTGGTGACACACTGGAACAGCTTGCCCAAGGAGGCTGTGGATGCCCCATCCCCAGAGGCATTCAAGGCCAGGCTGGATGTGGCTCTGGGCAGCCTGGTCTGGTGGTTGGTGACCCTGCACATAGCAGGGGGGTTGAAACTCATTGATCAAGGTGCTCCTTTTCAACCCAGGCCATTCTATGATCAACCTAGACTATACATTTTTCTAACACCTCCTTTCTCAGATAAGAAAAACTTTTGAGAAGGCAGAACGCTCAAGCTGTCCCACATCACTACTAGTAGTATTAAACAGGAGGGTTTTATTGATGCCGTAAAAATAAACTAATAAAGCACCATTCTTTAGAAAGCCTTCAGTGCAGGAAAAATTCAAATTATTTCTCAACTTAATGCCGTAAGCAACACTGAACTAATGAATACACTATTTCTTTCACTGAAAAGAAAGCTCATTTGTGCTTTTCTAACAATGAGAGTGCTTTCATTTCAATGAAATGCGCCTTTGTAGGAAATATAGTATCCATATCACAACACATTACCACTTCTTTTGATTTTAACTAGTTTCCTAAAGGCTTATATTTCTACTTGAAAATGAAATGGATGTACAGTTAGTGCCCTAGGAGGCTAATATTTGTGTAATAAATATTCCATTACAATTTACATGGTCATTCTGCAGAAGTCCTTAGAATACATCATTTAACATCTTCATTAATGACCTGGGTGATGTGGCAGAAAGCACCCTCAGCAAGGTTGCAGATGACAAAACTGTGAGACATGACAGATGAGGTTGCATTGCTATCCGCAGGGACCTCAAAAGCCTGGAGAAATGGGCTCATAGAAACTTCAAGAAATTTAACAAGAAGTGCAAAGCCCTGCATCCAGGGACAGACAGCCTGAGGCACCAATATCCCAACATCCCTTTCTGGAGATAGAAAACCAAGCAGATGTCATCAGGGAAACCAGCTCTAAGTGGCCCTGCTTGAGCAGATGACCTCCTGAGGTCCCTTCCAAACAGTTCTGCAAGGCTGTGAAAAAGTGGAAACAGTTTTGAAAAAAAGTTTATTTATTTAAATATAAAACGGTCATGAACTGCATAAAGGTGTCTTCAGTCATCTTAGAATGTTACTCATCACTCACCAGATTCTCCAGTAATACGGCAGGATGCAAGATGGGCTAAAAATAGTCTTCAATGTATGCATTTACCTTCAATCAAAGCAATGTGTGCACAGTTATATTTTTAAAATCAACTCAATGCACCAATCCAAACAAAATTTGGCTTAACATATCCTTTGAATTTACATGAAGTACAAACTTCCAAACTTAAGTTCCTTGGATAAAACAAATCTTCATTTATTTAAAGATAAGTTAACTCCAAAAGCAGTAAGAAATGTAAACATCAGATAACTTGATTAAAACACTTAAGGAACAATAACTTCTTCATAAAGTGCTGGCAAATACCTTCAGCTTTATTTTTCAAACACTAAAAATATAAAACTAGTAGAAAGACTTCCACAAGCTTCCCAGTTACAAGTTCAGGTCAGTGATAATTTTGGAGAATTTGAAAATGTAGCTGTTTTAGAAACCATTTTTTCTACCTTTGTCTATTACAGCTTTTTGATGTTCTCCTCTTTATCTTGAGTGAATGTTAACTGCATAGTAAAATAGTTTGTATTTTTCATTTGCCCAGTTCAAATTTAGACTCCGTGCTAGTGAGGAAAAAAGAGATATAATATTCCAAGTGGAAAAGGCCAAGGACTTTGGAAAGTAAAGGTATAGAGTACCTGGACACAATCCAACAACCACCCCCAGCAAAGGCATTTAATAACTGTAAATGTATATATATTATCATTAGCACTGTAAAAACTGCATGAGAATACACAGAGAGAAATCAGTGCAGTTTGTTTATACTGAGGCATCTGAGCATCATCCATGCTATGATTTCATTTCACTTTAGATTAAGTCTTGGAAATGTTACACTTGTGTCAAACAAGCCGAGGACACCGCAGTTGACTTTCCACAGAACATCACCCAAAATAAAAGACAAAAGTCCTCAATCTTCCCCCATACTTTATAGTGAAAGCCTGCATTAAAATCTATTTGTAAAAGTAATTAAATTGTTCCTTCCTTTTGTGAAGAAAGGAAAAAGACAACCTTTTACCAATTATTACCATATGATCTCAATCATACAATGTTCCAAACCTCCATCTGCCTAACTATCATTGGATCAACAGCCACACTTGGAAAAGATTACATTGTGATATTTTATTATATAAAAGAAACCAAATTAAGGAGACTAAGTCTGGGATTTTCTAATTCTCAGGGTTCAGAACTACCTCGAAGTGCCATTTACTTTCAAAATACTTATAGAAATTTTAATACCTTCTCTACACAGAGTTTTAGCTTCAGTGTTATGATTAGGATCTGATCATGTCAGTTTTTCAATATTAACCTGTTAGTTTCAGGCTGTTGAGACATGACTGGTATTTGCTCTAAGCTGAAGTTTGACTTCCGCGTTAGTTCTCAGAGCCTAGAAACAGGAATCGAAAGGGATATACCTTGAACACATAACAAACCCACTAACCAAAGCAAATGAAAAGGCTTAAAATAACTACTGGGTAGTTTGCCTTTAAATATTAACACACTGCAGTCCATTTCTCAAGACAGGCATGAAGCTAAGTTGTGTGAATAACAGTAATTGACAGAAAAACCCACTGCACATCTACATTAAAAAGGCATAATGAAAAGTTTTTAATTGCAACTTTACTGGCAAAAAAAAAAAGTCATTTTCAGTTTATTCACTTATTAACTTGAACTTAGAAAGGGGGGCATTTCATGGCTTTGGGTTCATTTTTTGGTTTTAAGATAAGGAATAGATCAACAATTGTAGACAATATACTTCAGATATTTTATGGAAGAAAACTAACATGTATAAAATAATCTCAACAGAATGGGAAACTTGTCCTCTTCAAATAGAACTCACTGGTAAGAAGCAAAGGATCACTAACACAGGGACTGACAAATCTACCCGTTTTCTGTTCAAGCATTACATGCATCCACAGGAAACACAGGAAAAATGCCACGCTGAATATGCATTAGAATCCCTAGGTGGACCAGATCTGTAAGACGGAAACATTTCCTTAACTACTAATGATAACAGAGAAAAAGCAGTTTTCTAGATGGCCCCAGCAGATCAATCGTATTCCCAGAACGCTGCTTTGAGCTGTCATTTAAATCTACAAGAATGGTCACAGATAAGCCCATTAGGACAGCCAGATTCAGTTTTCCTGCTTAGATCAGCTTCTAAAGGCTAGTCATAAAAATGTACACGCTATTCAACCACTGTTTGGCAAAGCTCAAAGTTTAGGCAAAAACTCAGGAAAATGAGTTTCTCTAAACATGCTCAGGCCTTAATTTGGCATCATTTTTGGATTAAAAATTTAAAAGTGCAAAAATATTTAATTATACCTTCTTAAAAAAATAATTCATTTTACTGGTGCTGCAACTCCAACTTCTCAGGAGTTCAATCCATTGCCAGCAATGGATAAAAAAGGAAGCACCAGAATAAAGAATCAAAGTGCGTTTCCAGTACAGCAACACCACATAAATTGGCAAGCCAATCTTGCATTCACCACTGGAATAGATTACACTAAATCCATTCTTATCAAAGTCTATGTTACGCATTAACATACGAAGTCTGTCATGAAGTCTTGGGGATACTGCAGTGAATCATCAAATCGGAAGCGTTTGGAGACTGTACTGCTGTCCTCTGGGATGTTTTCTTTGTCTTCCTTGTTGCTACAAGTACCATTACAACTAGATCTCACGTTCCGCTCTTCCGAGCATTTTGTTGCATGTCCTGGCATCAGAGACGGGCAGCAAGATTCTTCAGGGCTGCACAGAAGTATGAAATCCCCTTGCCGCAACCAGAAATGAGAGAGACAGGCCTCTGCTGTGGGCCTTTCCCTTTGAAAGACAAAGAACAAACAGTAAGCTGCTTAAGTTAACTTCAGAAACACTAAAACTGTAATTAAAATACATCTTGGAACTTCTCAGCATACATGAGAATTCATATTGCTGTTTTTCCACCACCACTGGTGCTGCTAAAAAGCACGTTAGAACCTACCATGGCTCAGGATTTAGAGTTGGCAACATGCATCTAGATTTCAGCTGACAATTTTCCCTGCTGCTGGATGTCCAAACAGGTAAGCTTTTCATCAGAACAAGGGACAGCTAATATTCAGTCCCTTGGGATGTTTTCAGCCTTATTTATGTATATGTGCTTGTGTTTACACCTTTGAAGTACCACATTTCATATAGCCTATTTATTGTTATAAACATTCAGTCATTATGTTTTCAAGAAAGGCCGAAGGACATGTTGTCACCAACTCCATCACACATTTTGCAGTGTTTTACTGATGTAATTCATCATAGACTGGTACAAACTCTTCCAAGCTGTATTTACTTCCCAACAGACCTCAGATTTACAAAATCATTCCTTTTGATAACCTAGTATATTGCTACTCCTGTTTTGCATTGTTAAGTTCTACAATACAGGAAGACATTAATGTTTTTTGCTCTAAAAAGTCTTATTATGGAGTTGACAATCTGAGGACAGATTTTCCCCTCATAATATTCAAGAAGAAATATGCACGAAGAATCAGAATTGGAAAAGAGTTACTGAGCATATAACAGAGACAGAGATGCCCAGAAGAGAGAAAGAGTACAAACTGTGGCAGAAAGCCAAACATTCTACAGGCCCACATGAACATTTCCCAAAGCAAGCTCTTCATAATTGCTTCCTTCATAATAATACCATTTCTGTGAGTTGTTCCAGCTATTGACAAAGCCTCTACAAGAGATAACTAAGTAGAAAGGATTGTTCATCCATGATTATGTCTACATATGTTTATAAGGAACCTGTACTTCCTCAAGATAGAAGCTTCATGGATATTATCTACTATCCCATACTAACAAAGAACCACTTTCTCAACCAGATTGTTCAACTCCTACTTGCTGAAGATAGAAACTATTGCGTCACCACAAGTGACAATGCATAGCAATACAAACAATATTACTTCACAAAACTTAGAGGAACATGACTAGCTGACTTGACTAAATGTTATTCTCCAGCATATATACACCTTTTATTATCTTTTTTGGTGCGCATTTGCTAGTGCAAAGGATAAAAAAGGAAAAAAAGGATAAAAAGTCCCCATTTAATACCATATAGCAAGCACAGACAGCTAATCTCTATCATTTTCCCACTCTCAAAGACCATTTTCTCAGAGTTCAGTACTGTGAAAGGCCTTGATCAGTATCCAAACTCCCAAAGAACGCTAAATTACAGCAATATAGAATTGCATTAGAAGCAAAAAGAAGTTTGTGCTTTTGATTGAGAACTTTATTTTAGACAACTGAACATGGCAAACCTCAATACATACACACGTACATATGTATTCCTGAAGAACACATATCTAGTATGAAGAGAACATATGCAGTCATAAACCTGCCAGGTTTTGATATAAAATACATTAAACTAAAAAGCTCCATTAAAGATGTCAGGAAACATCCAAGCACACACCAGAGAAACAAAATGTAATCTTTCTAAACTGTTTAACAAAATGTTATGTTGTAGACAAAAACCTGTATTTCCTGGAATATATTTCGTAAGATTTGTGAACAGTCAGTCCTCTGAATGAAATATATAAAGAAAGGCAAAATTCCCAAGTGAGCAAACTGAAAGACTGTGCCTGACTACAATAACCAGACAGTGAACCAAAGATCTCCTACTTATATTACAGAAAAGCAGAAACCTACACTTCTAAATACCCAGCTCATAATACCAGCACATTGTGAAATATTAACCGATCGTATCAACAATGTTAATGTCCCAGGTTAACATTCATATTTTCCATGTGCTCACAGACATAAAAGATTACTTACTCAGGATTTTTTATGAGAAGTTTTTGAATGAAGTCTTTGGCAGGCTGTGAAACTGATGAAAACGTTTCTTCTGAATAATCCACATTAACTTGAGATATATTAAGGAAAGTTTCTTGATTATCAGCTCCCACGAATGGAGATTCTTGGGTCAGCAGCATGTATGATATTACACCTATGTTCCTGAAGTAAGAACACAGTGTGAAAGGAACTTCTCATACTTGTTTGCTGTAGATAACACATCTTGATGTATGCTACACTCACAGAACTAAAACCAGCACATGACCTCTCAGCTGTATATGATTCAAGTGTAAATGCATGTATACACACAGGGAAATTCATCTACATCTCCATCAAAGGACTTCTTTTTTCTTAATTGCTTACTTTCAATAAGCCTTTTGTTTTCTGCCACTGAAACTGTTACAAAAAGGAAATACATAACTCTTATACAGTCCACTCTTGCAAATATGGCAGTTCTGAAAGAACTACAAAAAAAAGAGTTCTAATCTGCACATAAATAAAAGATAGCCATTATTTCACAAAAATTCTAGAAGTAGTATTAAAGCCTGAGATGTAATCCACCATTCCATAAGAGCAATGAGGATCTGACGTGTTACAGTATCCTCTTGTTGAAATGGTTTTCCCTAAGAACATTAATATGAGTTCCACACAATCTCAATTATTATAACCCTTAGATGTATTTTTGATGCATAGAAAATTTTTTTTGTGGTCTGATAGCACTCATTACAGTGTGGAATTATGCAGCTGCCATGTTCAAGATTCTCAGCAGAGGGCCAACAGTTTGTGTCTTTTCACAAGAGTAGGCAAATTAAGCAGTAAAAAGAATTCATGAACAGATTTAATTACTACTGTAAGCTGAAAATTTCAACGAAGTAATTATATCATGGCAACATTCAAAACTGAACTTGCATTATTTAGATATGCAGTAAGACCGCACTAACGGGCTATGTTTTTAAAGAAGCATCTCAAAAAGCTAGCCCTTACTCTTACATGGATCATTAAACTAACACGCTACAAATCTATACTTATTAAAATTAATTTAAGTTTTTTGTCTCATTTTTTTTTATGACATTCCATACCAATTGATGTCGGTCTAAAGGTAAGTATTAATTTAACTTCTGAACATTTCCATAACAAGATCATTTAATGATATAAAAATTCTGAGGGAAGAATGCCCAGAGCAGTTAATACTCTGGGATAACATGTTTCAGGTAAAACCTAAAGTATGCTCTATCAGGTAATTGCCACTGTTTCCTTGGAACAGAAGGACACACTGTACGTTCAGAAGCCACTTCACTCCACAGCAGGTGAGCAACAGACCCATAGACAGAAATTTGAGTAAACTTCAGTCCATACTCAGAGCACGCCTTCTCTCAGCCACCCCCTCTCTTGTTCAGCCCACCCACACCACAGTATTCTTGGGAACCAGATAAAGCTGCATCAGAGTCTGGAGCTGGTATGCAGATTGTTAACTGGTCACATCTACCTCAGTAAAACAAGTTAACATATCCAACCTACCACATATCCGTGGCTGTGGTAATAGGGTCATAGTTTAAGATTTCTGGAGCTATAGAAAGAGAAGGAAAAAAAGGGAAGACATTTTAATAGGCATATTGTTCAAGTAACCTTGAATTATACACTACATTTCTATCAGCTTTTCTGTCAATTTCTGCTAACCATTATTAAGAGAGTAAGCATGATGATGTTTGAGTAATCGGGTTTATGTTTTTTCAGAGGGTGAAAAACATTATTCCAGTTTGATTAGACACTGAAATTTAAGTGGTTCAGACTGAAATGGTACTATGTGGCTTAAGATCTACTCCACCCAAGTCCCAAAATATTCCCATGTCAGATGTATGCAACTAAAAGACTTTCCTAAGAGAATTCCAAGTACATAGCTTTTTTCAGGGAACGCATGAAGTCTTCAGCACATTAGCACTGCAAAGCCAGGTGACCACACCAATTTAATGGCCAGCAGCTGTTAGCATATGTTAGATACCATGCTACTCACCACAGATTCACCTGCTCTTAGAAAAACAGGTGTAGGCAATTCTGTTTTTTATTGTTTTACTTTTTTAAAAAGGAAACCTGCCCCTCAGCAGGCCAAAGTGTTCAAGGCAGTTTTTCACTTCCAAGAATATTTTGATCTTAAATCATGCTAAATAGCACTCCTAACTTACATGATTCTGTGCATACTAATGTTGTATTAAAATTCTAATCATGAGAATTGTCAAAAGTTCTTGTTAATTGAACCTGTACAACTATTCAGTTGTAGTCTACAGCAGAACAAACACTACAGCAGGAAATAAGGTGCGCTTATTGATATAATGCTTTTTTGTGTGTTTGCAAATAATAGTTAACTTCTCTAAAGAAAGAACAGCTCAGAACAGCACGCTGCCTTGCGCTGCTTTGTTCTCCAGTAATGACTGACAAGTTGATAAGCACATTTCATCAACTGTTTTTTCCTCACACAGAAATCCTGATGCAGCTCTTTCATACCGAGATACTCCGTGGTTCCCATGATTTGCCGCAGTTCAGTACTATTCTCAATCTTCCGAGACATGCCAAAATCTACAATCTTCACATCACCAAGAGGATTGATGCTGCTCAGCAAAATGTTTTGAGGCTAGAACAGAAAAAAATTCTCAGCTCACAGAATACAAACTGCAAAAAAGTAACAGTAATATTTCAGTTTGTTGTTTTTTTATTTACATTGCTGAATTTTATTTTCAAGATGTTATTTTATCTCTAGTACACTGTTTTCTCATCTTTGCTATGTATTTACCAAATTACTATAATTATCACAATATTAAGTTGAAGACAAAGTACTAAAAAAAAGTCTGATGCAGCCTCACCTTTAAATCGAGATGAACAATATTTTTTTCATGCAAGCAACACAGTCCTTCAAGTATTTGCCTTATAAGCCTTATGATATCACTTTCACTAATTCTGTCATCCAGATCTGGGACACACAGGTTAAAGATTTCTCCTCCAGCGGCACTGAAATACATTCAGGAACACCAATGTATTAAACTTGAAAGCTCAAGTGAGAGAAATATTATATATAGTATCTATATAATTTATCAGTAGCTACTTACTAAATATTCATCCTAGAGGCTGAGAAAATAAGGTTCCCCTCCCCCCGCCCTTTTTGAACACACTTCTGCCAAGACACATCGCATAAACTCTTAAAAAAAGAGTAGGGTAAAAATATCTGATGATGCTTTTTCTTCCCTCATAGCTGACTACAGCAGTTCAGGTGGTGAAACAGAATTTTGTGGCTGAATTGCTCTTAAGTGTTCAGAAAACTCAACCTTGATACTTTGAAAGTGAGCCTGAAGATGCCTCGAGGATGATCAGATCTATCATCAGTTCCTAATAGAAAACACCCTCACAAGCTACACCTGAAATTTCTTCAATTAATTCCATGAATGATTGGAGGTACGAAAAAAAACAACAACAACATTCCTATTCTCTGATTCAGGGACTAAAACTATTGCCACATGCACCAACTACAATGCAAGGAACAGACTGAGTCAGAGGAACACCTCTGGAGCAAGAGGAAACTGCATACTCACTACCACAGACCTTACCATTCTGATGGAAGACTAGATATCAGCCCTTTCTGTCCGGCAGGTACAAGAAATAAGACTTAGCACACTGACCATGATGAAATCCACAGTTGCCTGGTCAGTCAGTAAGCAGTTTCCAACTCTTGTAGACACAGATTATTCCGAAATACAGGGACTTGGCTCTGTCAGTTTGACATCTACCACTTCCAACAGAGATGACATTGACTAGATTTTTTAATTTACTTTTTTTTAAAAAAAAAAAAGCAGCTCAGTATGTCTTCCTCAAAAACGGCTGTTGTTTACTTACAGAACCCTACCATTAGTAAAGCATAAAGGAAGCATGGAAATAACCTTGTGTAATCATCTTGCATGTGGTTTCTTAGTTACACTCTAAGTGTTGTCACAGTGTCAGCTGTTTCTTTCCAAGCTGGGTTTGAAATCATTACTCAGCCTGCTCTGCCTGAAGCTCCCATCTCAAGACTAAAGAGAAACAAACGTCAGAAACAAACTGGTTAAGTATGAGTTCCACCTTTAGTAATACAAGACTAAAAAAAATGGAAGGATACTGGACAACCTGGACAAACAGTTACTAGCCTGCTGAGGCTATGTGAGGTGTCACTAATGCCTTACCTAACTGCATTTGTGACAAAACAGATGAGGAGAGGCTTCAAGTTTAGGATAGCTTTCAATGCTCTCCCACAGCATTCCTGTACCCAAGTTTTTGTTGTTGTTGTTTGTTTTTTAAATGTAAGAGGGTGGACCAGATTTGTAAAGAGCTGAACAGCTTCACTATTTGGGGCACTCACAGACAGCAAGCTGGATGTAGCAAAGGAAGCTAACAGCACCCTGTAATAACAGCAAGTAGGTTGAGGTAAATGACTGCTCAGCACTGTAGACCACAGCTAGAATGCAGCCTCCTGTTTTTTGGCTCCCCAGTTCAAGGAAGTCACTAAATAAGTTCAGCTGAGAAAGCAAAGAAAAGAGCACCAGATGAGTGAGCAGTAGCATATGCAAGTAAGTTATCTTCAGAAAAATAACCTAATGCAATCCTACGTAACGCCAAAACTTGAATTGAAAGGTATAGCTCAGGAAATCTCAACTGACATTCTTTGAAATTACTGGAGCAATACACAGCAGCAAGCCAAAGAAGTCAGCATACATTCAGTACCCTTGGGAAGGCTGCTGAAAACACCACAAAGCAGCAAAATGATGATCTGTATAAAACCTTACCATGCAGTTCTGGTCTCCATACCTTTAAGCAGTATATAATAAGACTACTGAAGAAACAGAGCAAGGCAAACACAAAGGCAGATAATTGTTTTACAAGGAGAATCCAAAGAAACACAGACTCTTCAAGTTTGAGTAGAGGGTTATGGAAAAGTCTATGAACAGTGCTGACAAAACAATCTGGGTCAGCATACAGATAAATAAGAAGTGTTATTTATCAAATCCCACAGTATGACAACCAGGAGGCACCTGAAGAAATGAGCTGATTATGTAGACAAAAAGTACTATTTCCTCACACAACAGGCAACGAAACAAGCAGCCCAGGTTGGTTGTGGAGCCTCCTTCTCTGGAGATATTCAAGACCCGCCTAATGCCTTTCTGCTCAACCTACTGTTGGGAACTTGGTTTAGCAGGGGGAAGGACTCCGTGATTTCTGGAGGTCCCTTCCAACCCCCATGATTCTATTACCACAGATAAAACAGCTTCACAGACTCTATGTCCGTAAACACACTCTAAAAGGAAGTGGCAGATATGTATCTTCAATGCAACACTCCTGGTTGCTGGGACTGTACAAGGACAACACACTGCAAGAAGCATACAGGCTGACAAGCAAGACAGAATTAGCTGAGCTGAATCAGAGGTGAGAAAAAAAACCATCAGTACAGCTTTTAAGTGAACTTGCTCGTAATATGAAGAGCAATACTTGTCATCTGGGCATTGTCTTCTACATTATTGGTTTAGTCCGCACTAAGGTGTTAGGGATCATTCAGTTCTAAGGGGAAAAAAGTTCTTTTTTTTTTTTTCCTCCTCTTTTGGAGAACAATTTAGCCACAGTAAAAGGAGTTTATCACAACGCATGCAGATCACCACTGTGTAATCCTGGGCAGCCTGGTCTAGTGGTTGTCGACCCTGTACATAGCAGAGGGGTTGCAACTATATGATCATATTCTGGTCCTTTTTAACCCAGGTTATTCTATGATAAAAAAAACTTGAAGCAAAACTTAAACCCTATTTAGTATTTAACCTTGCTGAATTGATCTCACCAACTACATTTTTGTTTCCCACATTCCAAACATTTAAACATACATCCAATATGATGAATAACTCAAACTAATTCCCACACTAGAAGACTTGTTTTCAGAGCTATGAACAGCCACAAGGGCATCTGAAAAGACACGAGTTTTGAAGGAAATAGCTACAGATGTTCAGTTGCTCTACAACAAGAAAAACAGTAACTTCAGAAGCTCAGGATCCACAAGTGAACTGCTACGTTCAGTCACCAAGAAATCTCACACAGTCAGCAAAGCGCAAAGCATCAACACACTCAGCTGCTCTGAAATCAGTACTTGGTATCAAACAGTCCTTTTTTGGTATGATTTAAGTTGCTTCAAAGCACTATCTACCTTCCATGGGATTCAAGATCATTCTCTGTTCAGCTTGACGTAAGAGATTCTTTAAGAACTACATATCACACCCTAGGACTTGTGATCAGGCTTTATAATAGTTTTGTTTGACCAGAATATCCAACAAAGGCTGGTGCTGAACGGAATGACCTGCTCACATTCAGACTCCTGAGTGAGGTAGTGTTTAAAGGCACAAAAAGTTCCAGTTTGAAATGAGTGAAAGCATCTACAGAAATGAGTTTTGCCCTGATGAGAAAGCAGCAGGTGTTTTTTTTTTTTAAAGCAATTTAAAAAAATCTTTATCAGCGCATATTTTAAATGATGAGTAAAGAACTACTGTAGGTTTTGCTGTGTTTTGCTCTATGTCTCTATTCCATAGACCAACATAACTCATTAGCTGTGTGTCACACAAAATACATATCCAAGATCAAAGAGTGAAGTTGCAGCAATGGATGCAACTCTTGAATTTACATGAGAATAAATCACACCAAAAAGCCCCCAAGACCTTAACAGATATGAGTAAATTAAAAAATCATAATGAAATATTAGCATAGCATATACAGTGCAGTGTTGCAATCCTTACAGGTGTTCGGACAACTCAAGCAAAAAGCAAACATATTGACAGGTTGGTAACTACCAGCACGGGACAGGTGACAACAGCATACTTACTATTCCAACACTAAGATGATTTCATTTGCTGTTTCATAGACTTCATGGAGATTAACTATGCGAGGATTAGATTTCGTTAATTCAAGCACGGCAATTTCATGAAGAATCTCCGCTTTGCAGTCTTGACCTCTTCTTCTTTTCTTTAAAAACTTAGCTGCATATTCTTGACCTGTGGATTTAGCTATACATTTTCTAACCACACCACATCTTCCTCTGCAAAATAAAAGGAAAAATACATTACGACTTCAGATAGGAAAAGTAATTAAATTGCCATCAGAACTAATAAGGCTTGGCGCTCTGCCGTTATGTTCAGAGTTGGCCATGCTCTTACAGGGACAGCAAGGAGGTCACATCAGGCTGCTCGGGGCTTTGTTCAGGTTGGCAACACTGGGTTTTATTCAGGTTGGCAACACTGGGTTTTATTCAGGTTGGCAACACTGGGTTTTGTTTGCTTTTTCAACAAAGCACACACAGTACACACACACAGTATAGCACATGCAAGATAAAGTAGCAGGAGGCACCAACAGGACACAGGAGAACAAAACAACCGAAAAACAGAAAGAATGTAGGGAAAAAGAAAGCACAACTCTAGACTGGGGTCAAGGGCAAAGTTGTTCTGTGCAGAAAACTTGAAAGTCATAAAAAAAATCCTTCCATTCACAAATGATGCAGGACTGCTAAAAATTCACATGAACGCACTAAGCTTAGAAACATCTAATCAGAAAAACACCCACTGCTTAGCACTCCCTTTTCCAATTGCAGTTAGACAAAGTGAGTTGCTTTGTTTCCCAGCCAACTGTTTAGGTATGGAAACAAAAATGTCTTTTGGCAAAGATGTGTTTTTAAAAGAAAACCACACAGTGCAGTTAAAACACCAGGCTGACCTTTTAAAAAATTAGGGGAAAAAATGCAGTTTTTTAAGCCAAGTTTTAAACTCCTGAAAAAAAAAAAAGCCTAGTTTTATAATCACCAGTTCTGCATTCCCAGAAATGCCTCACTGCATATTTGCAAAGTATTTTCAAGTGATACAAGAAATACCATTAAAACAAAACAAAAAAAAACACTTGAAGGACTAAAATTGTTGGAAGTTTTAAAAACAGTTTCAAAACCATTTGCAAAGAAAAACACCTACATCTGTGGCTTCGAGCAAACACCACTTTCGCAAGTGAGCAGAGGAAAGGCTCAGCACCAGCTACATGAACTGCTCCTTTTCAGCTATCCCAGCTCCTTCAGCAGGGGAGATGGTGCTGTCCTGCAGACTGAGCCTTCCTTCTGGTTCAGGGAATGAAACAGAAGAAAGCAAAACTGAGCAGGACGGTGCCTAAAAGGAACATCTGTGACATAAAACACATCTCTAAGGTTCTTTTCCCCTTACAGTCCATGCTGTAGCCGCTTCTCTCAGAATGAAACTGACCATGGCTACGATAAGCGCACTTTGTGCATACCCAACTGAATCACAGGAGATCCAAAGCTGACTTTTGTTGATACTGCTATCACTTATTTAGAAATGAACTCAACAGAACCCTTTCTCTGTCATCATTTATTTCAACATCAATTAGATTTGTCTTTTATTTCTTATCTAGTAAATTTAGAAAGGCAAATACAAAATAAAAAAAATCAAGGGACAAAAGTTATTTACAACCTGATATGTGTACTATCTTCATTTTAGCAACTCTTTGGAAGCCTGAAATAACCAAGTGCTTTCCCAACTGCTAAACAAGCTACTATTGCTGAGCACTTGAAGCTTGAGCTGAATTTCTCAATATACTGAAGTCTGTAGATATTCCCCACAGCTTACAGTCTCATTTTAACATCACACCACGCCATCTACCATGGGAGTTTCTCTAAAACTACAGAAGAGGAACTGGTTGAGTTTCAAGAGAACAGGAAGACCTTTGCTGCGAGTTTCTGAACATCTCACTCCCAGCAGCTCTGGGTACAGCAGCTTTGAAGGATCAGTGATATCTCCAGAAGAAATCTATGATGTATGAATTTCCACTTGTTTATATGATATTTGTAGGGTGCCAATTATTTAACATTTAAAGCTATGAAGAGAAAAATAACATCTTTTAAGGGACAAAAACAAAAAAAGAAGCAGTATCTTTAAAAGTAAATACTTAGGGAGTCTGGTAAACACTATTAGCATATCTCCAGTCTGCAGAAAGTTCCCAACCCTCAACATACGAATTTGCCATAGAACTACCTCTTCAGAATAACGTCATTTTCTGACTTCTAATCACAGAACGGCTTGTGTTGGAAAGGACCTCAAACATCACCTGCTCCCAACCCCTGCTGTGGGCAGGTTGATGCCCACCAGTTTGGGTTGCCCAGGGCCCCAGCCAGCACGGCCCCCAGGATGGGGCACCCACACTGGGCAGCCTGTGCTGGTCTCTGAGTAAAGAACTTCCTCCTAATGTCTAACCTAAATTTCCTCCTCTGTTAGTTTAAAGCCATTCCCCCTTGTCCTATCACTGCCACACCGGGTAAGAAGTCCCTCCCCCTCCTGTTCATATGCTCCCTCCAAGAACTGGAAGGCTGCAGTGAGGTCTCCCCAGAGCCTCTCCTCCAAGCCGAACAAGCCCAGTTCCCTGAGCCTGTCCTCACAGTAGAGGTGCTTCAGCCCTCTTAGTATCTTCATTGCCCTCTGGGCCTGCTCCAACATAGCTTTCTCCAGCCTGGACTCTCTTGTCTGTGTCAATCTGTACAGACCTCAGATATTTCATCACTGACTCCATGTCCTTTACCTCAAACCATTTACAGCTGACGGCATCTTCCATCCTTTTACTCCTACTTTCATAGCTTTCCTGTTATGCCCAAGCAAACAGAACAACTTGCTTAAAGGCAGAATATACAGGTGTATAAACAACTCATTCAAATCCATATAGAAGCATTTGCTCATCATACAGACCAAAGAGGTTTCTAAAGGAAAGACAATTAAGGACAAAGACACTAAATCTTCTTTTAAGTAAGCAAGGACTTGGAAGGTTAAAACTTCACTTCTAAAAGCACCTGCAGACAAATTAACACACACACAAAACTGCTGAAAATTGTTTTCGTTAGCCAACAGCATTACGGAAACCACACAGAAGTTAACATTCTGGTTGAAGTTATGAAGTTGCCATATTACTCAGTGTCTCAAGACATGCTGAGTCTCAAAAGCAGCTAATAGCCACCTTCCAAACGAGTAATAAAAAGCATCACCAAAACTTGGAAACTGTCACGTGAGATAGCATCTCAGCTTAACAGAAAAGCTGTGGCTTGAAGACACAAGTCAAGCCAAGTTTTCTTCATAGAATTGTTTGAGTGGTGGAATTTCCCCAGAAGAGAAAAAAACAAGTTAGATCTGAAGTTGCATCTGAAATCTTGCATTAAAGCAAGCACAGTGCTTCCCCCCTCCTTCCTGCCTGCAAAGCAGATGCAATGCCGGAGTGGTACATTCTACTTATTTCTGTATCTTAAGTTATAAACCACAGAAATTCAACTACTTTAAAAGAAGCCAAGCCATCCACACTGAAGACAGAACTACTATAACCCACCAAACAGAACCTGCCTGCTCCACGAGTCAGTGCCTTCAGTACCAAAGGACCTAAAAGATAAGGGTGTGGGAGGAAGGAAAGGGACTTCGGAGGGTTGAGTAGCAAAGAACAAAAGAACGACTTAAGGGAAGATGAGAACTGCAAGTGAACACACACAGACTGATAGGCCAGAAAAGCTGAAAAACCATATTTGGAAAAGATGCCTCCCTACTTGTGACTCTTTGCATGTGGGCCCTTTTTTTTTTTTTTTTTTTTAAATGTCTGCTTTCACACATACACAAAGTATTAAAAACCGAGGTTGGGCGTCAAAGCAAAAAAGATGCTTTTATTTGCTTTAGACATTATCTCACATCACAGGTATGTACGGCCTGAAAATCCAGCATTTGAAGAATATCAGAGTTGGTGCATGGAACTGGTTCTATAGAGCCTGGCATTCAGAACTAGAGCTGACAAAATGCAAAGAACAGAGGAAAGTTCAGGGCTACAAGGCGTACCTTTATAAAGAGCATGAGATGCAAACATATTAGAGTAATAAGGAGAACTATACAGGTGAAAGAGATTACAAAGTTACACCTGCCTAAGCTACAGGCAGGAAGGATCACTGTTCAGCATAGGAATGCTTAACAAATTACAAATGACCCATGCCACTTCCATTCAAGGAACTTGGAAGCATCACCACTCTATTACGTTTGCGTGGGTTTATACACAACTTCCTGAATATTTTCAAGGTATGAATTAACCCACTGATTTTAAATAAGCATTAATTCAGATGCCTTTAACACAAATACCAAGAATTTTTTTGTTTTCTTTTGTTAGCCATTTTACTATTACAAGCATGAGTAAAGGAAGCAGATGGCCAAATTACTCTTGGTTGTTAGTAACATAACAATAAGAGGTCAGTGAAAAAGAGGTCCTTGTGTTCTGGACTTAAAACAACAAAAAACCAACCCTCAACCAAACAGCCAGCATCACCAGCTCCAAAGTGCCACTCTTTGTCTGCCAATATTACCCTAGATTATCTCTTCTTGAGTTTATATCCCTGTAATGTAGTTTACAAATAGACAAGGAAAGGGGAAAGAAGGACAGAACCTTCAACTGACACTGCTATGAGAACAGCCTGAGCCTCACTGCCATGGAAAAGGCTGGCATGCTATGTCACAGTGTGCCTTTACCCTGTTCCCACGGAGCCTATTTGACAGTGAAAAGAAGGGAGCAGGGAAGGTGGGTGGAGAGAACCGTTCTTTCCTCATCCACAACCATAAAAGTTTGCCAGAAAGCAAGTCTATCCTTGCACACAATTCTGCATCAGCAGAAGTCCCTCTGACTAAAATAAATAGGAGCAGCCTTACCTTCCCAGCTCTTTGGAGTCAAGCATGTAAAAATTGTGGAAATTGTCCATCCTGATTTGTGTCTGCAGAGACATGGCCAACAAGCCCGAAAGGCTTCTGTTCTCCAGCTTCCTCCTGGACATGGTTAGGAACAGGTCTGTCCCTTCTGCCAGCCACCTGTTAAAGCAACATAACGGTGAGTCTGGGCAATTCCACAATCACCGTGCAAGGAAACACACACATCAGGGCTTAGGTCTACCTGAACAGAGCAGCCTAAAGTCTGTTTAAACATGACCACAATGCTACACATTTAATCACTCTACATATACAAATGGAAAGGAACACTAAACAACAGAACCAAGTGATGCCAAGAAAATTATTTCAGAAATGAATTTTTTAAGCTGCTTTAACTTAATCTAATTAGATTATTCATTAGAAATCCTGATGAATGGACAACTTCTCAGAACCAAATGATGAGTAAGTCACCTTAACAGACCACAATAACGGCACATTCAGAAGATACAGCACACATACTAATTCCTACTACTGATTAAAGAAAAAAAAGGAGCTATTTAAAAGCTAAAAAACAAGTTTGGGCACTCACATTTACAGACCTGAAGCATCTTTTCAGGTGTGATGTAAAAGCAAAGCAGAAAAAGGTTACTGAAGGATATCAGCAGCCTTAACTGATGTCTTATTTCAAGGTAAACGGCAGGTTTCACCTCTGTTAGCAATAGTTTAAAAAAAAAAAAAAAAGAAGCAGCAGCAAAAATAGCTCACAAGGCAAATTATAGTCCGGACACAGTTGACAACCAGTAAAAACACTTCCAGTTCTCAAATGACAGCAGTGTTCTCTCAGAAGCTTCTGGGGGAGCACTCGCCCTAGCTGTGCTTCCAACACAGCCCAGCACCCATAGAACCTTGTTCAAACTGCCAGTTCCTGGAATGTGATCATTCAAACTGCAACTGATCCAGCTGTAAACCACGATACACGCTTTAGTTCTGATAAAGGAAAAAAGAAAAACAAAACCCACAATCCTACAGTTTAAAGGTAAAATTTTAAGTACTATTTGATAATCATGAAATAAACTGAAAGCTTACCAAAGGTTCCCAAAACAGGGTAGGCTGTAAATCACCCTGTTTGTAACAAACCAGTGTTTCTCTTCCCTCGTTTACACAGCAGCTTATTGGGTCAGAGACTGATTTGGACATCTCCAGTTTTACGTTACCAGGCTGTTCTTTGAGATGCACACACCTCAGTGCTGCAGGACTTCAGTACAAGCACTGGCGTGAGGGACAGGTGAGCTAACTAAGGGTCAGCTACCACTAAACACATTCAGCAACGTTTTGTTATATCGCTGTTCTTAAGGATGCGATTAATAAGAGCTTTGGCCTCACACCGGATTAACTGTGCTTCCCTGGTAAGAAACCACATCTCCCTTCAGCTTGGTGTCATCGAGAGCACACAGAAATACACAGTGGGCATAGAGCCACAGCTGGGCACCTAACGTCCTCGGGAGAACACGGTCCAGCTTTTTTCAAATCTAATTAGCTATGGCTGCGTTATTTATTACCGAAATTAGGAGCGATAGCGGTGAGCGGACAGAAGGTCGCACGCGAGTTCGCAGGCTTCCAAGAGACAGAGCTCCGCGGGCTGCCCCGCCGGGCGGCAGGACGGTGCGCTACCCTCAGCGCCGAGCCCACACGGCCGGACGCCGGCAAGGCGGCAGAGGGCCGGGAAGGCAGTACGGGCTCTGAACACACCGCGGGGACAGCGGCAGCGCCGCACCGCCCGCCCGGGCCCGCGCTGCCCTCACACCGGCACTCCGAGCCCGCCCTGGGCCGATGCGACGCCAACGCACAGACACAGCGAGGCGAGCACTCGGCCCCCGAGGCCAGGAGGGGCGCGGACCCGCCGCTGCACGCCCGGACCGAGCTCGCCCCACCGCCCGGAAACCTCCTCTGCCCCGGGCCTGCCCGCGCCGCTCACCGAGGCTGCCGATTCCCACCGCCTGCAGCCCGGCCGGGCCAGGCCCCCGGGGCGCGGGACGAGCCGGATCTCCTCACAGGCAGCCCCACGCCTCCGGCGCTGCCGCCGGCGCTCACCACAGCGCAGAGACGCGCACCAGCGAGCCGCGAAAGGAAGGGAGGGGAAGCGGCGCGAGACTCACCGCCCCACCGCCCGCCTGCCGCCCTACAGAGACCCGCCCGTGCCCGGACCCGCCACACAACGCGGGCGTGCTCACCTCTCCCCGCAGAGACCACACAGAGTACCGCCGCTCCCTCAACTGCCGCCACAAACAGCCCTCGCGCTGCAGGCCGCTCAGCAACCCACCACCAACCACCGCCCCGCGCAGCCGGCGTTTGAAAAGCGCAACCCGGCAGATGTGGCTGCCCCGGCGGCGTCCGCTCGCCCCGCCCCCTCGTGCTGGGGAGGAACCAATCCGCGCCCGGCTACCCTCGCCGCGTTCGCCACCATTGGCCAGGCGCCCTCCTCCCTCATAGCGCCCCCGCCCGGCTGCCCTCGCGTCCCCGAGGCCGGTGGAGCGCGGCAGGTGCCGGCGGTCCTGCTGCTCCCCTCCTGCCGTGGACGCTGGGCTGCCCGCTCCCGGAGGGACGTTTTGTTCCGCCGCCGCCGCACGGCGGAGCGAGGCGCTCCTGCGGGCGAGATGCGCCGATAGCATCGGCTGGTCGGGCGGCCGTGGGGCTCATCGGGTGCCAGCATTAGCGGGACAGCGGGGAAGGGCCGAGGCCGCGCGGCCTTAACGGTCAGCGGCACGGGGCACCTGCTAGCCCAGAGGTGCGCTTCTGCTGTAACTCCTGCCCGCCTCACCTTCCACCACCATTTCTTGCCTTCTGAACTGCGAAAGTTTTTAGGAGAAGCAGTCAGCGTCCCTCAGAGCTCCGCCATCCCTGTGCAGTGCCAGCCTGGGCCCGGCCTCCATTATAGCACGGCTTGGGGCAGGTTGGCTGAAGGGAACTCAAATACAAGGCGTAGAAAAGATGGGTTCTGCCGAGAAGTGCTGTGCGGTGTGGAAAGCAAGCAGCATTCCGAGCATTCCCAATGTTCTATGGGAATAAAACTAAATGATCACGGCCATTAAGGTGCTTTAGGTTATTACAGCATGTGGTGCTTGTCTGTCTCCATAGCTGTCTGTGTGTCCTCACAACTCCTTCCAAGGGCAGGATCTGCTCTACTCACCCCTTCGGTCCTGAAAACCCAAATCAAGAGTGAACTGTTTTGTGACACAAATGTATTGCTGTAGCCTTGGTTATCTGTTTACGTCGTAATGCCATAGAAACATGTGGCACTTGGCGAAGGCTGTAATTGGCAGGGCTCCACCCTGAGGACTTCGGAATTTTAATTAGGTACAGAGAATGGCAAAGGGTGGAGGAAGGGAGACGGCAGCGTGAAGGTCACAGCAGTGCAGGATCATCAGCTACGCTTGTTAGTAATGCATGCATCTGGTCACTGATTGCTATTTTTTAATTGTCCCGAATGTGTTAGCTGCATGATTCCTCTTCTTAACACTAACTTCTCTTGCTTTCCTTAGTTATCTACCCATCACCAAGTTGACTTTTTTAGTTTTTAGAGGCTTTCATAGACAGAACTATTTCTTCATGATCCATTTTTCACTGCACAAAGATGTGTGCAGCTCAGGTTCGGAGCCACGGGCCTTGCAGGAAGCCAGCCTTTGGTTAGAGGCTCATTTCGCTCAAGAAATGCTGATTTCAACTCAGGCCGGTCACAAGTGATGTATTTTGGAGTGAACAGACAGCAAACTTCCAAGTTCAGCAGATAGCTTGGTTGCTGGAGGAAAGAATAAGCGGATGTCCTTAAGAACCACAGAGATGGAAGCCATGAATGGCTGAGCCTTCTTTAACTCATTTGTAATACCTTCTTTCACAGGATCTTTACAAGGCAATACCCTGATCTGTAGCACCAAAAAGGCCTCAAAAAAACCCACACCATAATACAAATGAACAATTCCAACAAGCAATTAGTTAGTTAGCTTTTTGTGGCACAGCCATTCCACAGGGCAGTACATACTTAAGCAAAGCAGAACAAAACCTTACCTGAGGATCTTCAGTGTCCCAACTTTCAGAAATCAAAGGGAAGATCCACGTCTCCTACATGCTGTCTCTGCTACTGCAGCCTCCAATAAGCAGCAGCAGCTTCCTGCAGGGGGGGTGATGGCTGCTGTATGAAGTACCTGCAGTTGTTTGCTTGGAGGAAGAACACAGAGCTGGCATGCCAGAGAACCACATAGGGAAGGAAAGCCAAAAAATGTGCTGACTCCGTGCCTCTCAGATTATAGCATAAAGCTGCCTGTCTTAGGGGTGGTACTCCTGTACTTACTGACACCAAATGTTGCTTCTCTCTGTGTGGATAACATCCAAAAAAAGAAACAAGAAGAAGCAAGCAAACAAAAAACACATTAAAAAACCACTACACTATGGAGATTACCCCAGACATCTATGAGAGCACCTTTAGCTGAAGCAATCTCACTGATCCCACGTGCTCAGCTACAACATGAACTACTCAAAGCTCAGAATACAGCAGACCCCTTGGAAACAGCGTGCTATCTTTTGCCGTTCATGCAGTGTTCAATTTTGGGAATCATCTAAGCCCTGAATACAGACATTTCCCCACCCCACAAGAATTACCATGATTCTCATTAACATAGACCACTTAATCTTTTTTTCCCCCTGCCAAAATCTCTGCAAGAGTGCCACAACATTTGCACATGGGAAATGAGTAAGAAAAGACAATCCTCAAAGCACCAGGCAAACAATGTGTATTTCAGGGATTGCTTAGCAGAACTGCCTCAGCATCACCTGGCACGAGCTTTGTACAAGCCCCAGTCCTCACACTGAGGGAAAAATGTGCAGTTGCTCAACACATGGCGCCAGTTATCAATGATCTGGGTGAAACTGTCTTAGAAGTCTAAAATTGAGGAGTGTGACAGAGGCTCTGAAAGGTGTTCTCAGAGCCTCTCCTTTCCCCAGATAGCTCCCCTTTAATGATTTAGGCTAGCTTGCATCGCGCTTCTGCTAGAAGCAAGAGATTGCAAAATTACCGTCTAGAAAAGTTTTAAAATAATAGCAACATACTTATTAAATATTAGACTCTAAAAAAAAACCCTTATTAAACATTAGATTCCAAAAAGTGTTCGTGAAAAACATAGCATAGGGGAAGTGACACTGCGCCGTTCAGCCATTTGGAAACAGAAGTCCACTTGGCCTGTGTCTCAGGGAGGCGAACTCTCACCCAAGCACTGATGAAAGACCAGGACCTCCCAGAGCAGCTAGTCTCACCTGTTACCAAAGCAAGAGGAAATCTTCAGTGGGAGGCACTGGCTTTTATGGAAGATGGAAAAATATTGTTTTCCCTGAAGACATTTTGCTATGAAATTACAGTGCTCCATATTAAGCCACTGCCATAAAGTATGTTGCTGCCCATCCTGGTACTCCATTCAAGAGCAGAGATCCTTTTGAGAGGTGTGGGCATCTTCAGCATGTTGATTGTAGTTTTGTTTAGGATAGCCTTTGTTTCAAATGCAGTTCTTGGTCAAATTCCATTGCATTTGGTGAACAATCCTTACTTTTTCTGCTGCAAGTGATGATTTGTAGTATACCAGATTCCAGAGGCTACCAGAAGTCACTTAGAAAAGGTGACATGAGAGAGTATTCTGTGATTTCTCTAACAATTTTTAACTGCTGCAAACATTCAAAGACACAATAAAAGAGTTGACTTCCAAGGTGGATTTTTTAAGAAGATTTATTTTAAGTGATTTCATGATGAAACATGGTCTTAAACAAAATAGAGATCAGTAGGAAAATAAAATTATACACAGAAATCTTTTCCCCAAATGTTTTTGAATAGCAGGAAATACAACAGAGCAGTCCTGTATTCAACTGAGTAGATAATGATGCGTATCTGTGAGCAGTCAAATCTTACAGTACAATCCTTGAAGCCAGGCACGACAAAATGCCCGCCATACTCTCAACACATTTCGTAACCACTCTCCCTGCCTCAAAGAAAAAAAGGTAAAATGCGATGCAATGTAAATAGAGAAAAGGACATACACCATCTTAATGCTTGAAGCACATTTTCCCCATTTAGTGTTTTGTGAAAGACATATACCAAATTCAGATGAAACAAATCAGCTTGTAGAAAGATAGAAAACCTTGGTATTGTATTTGATATACAGTCTTGTGAACACTGAACTGAAACGTATGGAAAAGATTAAAAAATACACCACATGTGTTCTACTTAAAGCTTAGAAATAAATATGCACTCTATATTCTCAGTGCCTGAAATTCTTTAAAAACAAAGAACTTGGTATAAAATTATATCAAGTAATCATCAAAAATGAGGGAGATGCACCTATATACCTGTTAGATTCTGGATGCCTGCATCCCCACTACAAAAACTTGTAAAACTATAAGTGCTTTCAGACATGCTGAATAACCCAAACCATAGCCTAGCAAGGGCACAAACACTGACTGACCCAGGGGTACCAGTACTCTACACCATATCCCTCAGGAATTTGTTTTTCTACCAAGTATTCCCCTTCCATACCGTACCAGCCCTTACAAGTATAAATGTTCAGTCACTGATACAAAAAGCAGCCTTGCTGATCAGGATTTGTGGATGCCCTCAAGGCTATGTCATTCCAAGGAAAAAAAGCAACTTCCTAAGACGATATATTTACTTAGTATTATTATAATTATTTTTCCTCCCTGCAATGCTGATAATAAACAGCAGTCTCCTGAGTGTTACAGACTCATTGCAGAAAAAGGTCCTGCTCTATGGAACTACTCACTACAGTCCAACATACTAAATATCTTCTACTGCAGGACTTAACACTTTATAAGAAACTCGTCACCTCGGTTACAATACTGAAGAAGAAAACTTGTAAGGAATTCTTCCTTTGACTTTTATATCTGACTTGAATATCGAGTAGTCTGACTTGAATATCCAGTAGTCTTGGCTTCTTTTATTTTTTATTTTTTTTATTTTTTTTCTGGTAAAGAACCAGGCCTGCTTTTAAGTAAAGGACCAGGCCCAGAGATTCTTCTTGTCCTCTTATTTGTTCTTTTTTTTTTTTCTGATAATATCACTAAACTGTGAATGAACTCAAGACCTGCATCAGCTTGGCCAAAGCTAACAAGATAATTGAGAATACTTTTATTATCTTGAATAAACTTTAGAAACTTCGTATCACTCCTGAAATGACAACCAAACACAAAAAAACCCTCTTTGTAGAAATGTGTGGTTCTTAAAACAACCATAACACAAGGCTCAACCATTCAAGGCAATAAAAATAAAAAACAGTCAACATTTTCACAGAGATAAATGTTGGGGGTTTGACTCATCATATTTAAAAAGGAAAGGTACCTTTACTAGTGATGATTTAACTTCTTAACCAATACTGTTTGTCTTGTCTTGCTAAACGTGGCCAATAATAAGTACAATAATTATTTGTAAAACCAATTAAGGAAAACTTATTTTATTTAGAAACCTTCATTTTTTCTGAGAGCAGTCCAAATAAAATAAATAAACCAATAAACCAAGAAAAACACAGAAAATATTTTTCTGATTGTGTGCTTTAGATGTTCAGAACCTAAAATAATTAGCCAAAACACATCTCCCAATGTTGTAACAATAATCTGTTTCATGATGAATAGTCATTTTTCCTGGGTACATTGTCATAGCATAATTTTTAAGCTAAAAGTATCCTCTTTTGTACATCCAGTGGTCAGCACAGCTCACTGTCCCACCTACTATTGGCAAAGCCTTTTCCTGTCCCTACTTCTTTCAGTTGTTTTCACTCAAGAACTGCTCTATGGCTCCTTTTCTTATGTTGTACTTGCTGCGTGGAACTGCCATATCTCATCATTTACTGCACCTACAATTACCTTCCTTCCCGAGCATTAGTTATGAGGCTTCAGAGATTTACTTGCTTATTCATACAGTAATCTTTATAAAATTTACTCAGCTGCAATTTCTGTCTACAGTCATCATGACCATTAAATCAGATGTCTCAGCAAAGTTGTCTTTCATTGACCACATTTACACAGCTAGAGTATTTCTAACTATCAAATTGTAATGCTCCTGATCTAAAATGAGAGCTTCTCAGTAGTTGATAGAATACGTGAGGAGCTGCTTGTATTGCAAGCAATGAAAACATGAAATATCTTAAGGATGAAACCAGTTGAAGGGCTGTACGACAAAGCCTTCATTTGTGGAAGGCACAGACTTTACTACGATAACTAATCCCTGCTGCCGTGATCTCTGGATCTGCACTCACGTGTGTCCCTCTGAGGGCTCATGCTTCCACCCAACAGCATAAAGCAGCCCATGGGAGTGGGGCAATAGAATAAATTGCTTGAAAAAGCTACTGCTTCAAAATGAACTCCATAAACCCAAAGTCAAAAGACATTTGACACTTGGATACGTAATCAACACTCTGGTTTCAAAAAAGCATGACTTGGATGAAGGACTTGAAGGTATTCTAAGTAAATGTACGGACAACGCTAAATTGGGAGGAGCTGTTGACTCCCTCAAGGGCAGAAGGCCTGCAGAGAGATCTACAGGGCTGGGGAATCACCAACAGTGTGAAGTTCAACAAGAACATGTCCTGGATTTTGCAGCTGGGATGGGGAGCCCTGGATACACATACAGATGGGGGGACAAGAAACTGGAGAGCCACTCCACAGAAAAAGGATCTGGGGGTGTTGGCTGATGGCAGGTGATGGCAGCAGTGTGCCTAGAGCCAAAAGGGCCAACTGTACCCTGGGGGATGTACCAGGGCCAGCACTGCCACTGGGCAGGGGAAGGGGCTGTTCCCTTTGCTCTGCGCTGTGTGGCCTCACCTCCAGCACTGGGTGCGGGTTTGGGTGCCACAGTACTAAAAAGAAATAGAACTATCAGAGAGCATCTAAAGAAAGGCAACAAAGATGGGGAAGGGTCTGAGGGCAAGGTGTGTGAGAAGCAGTTGAGGTCCCTTGGCTTGTTCAGCAGAGGAGCTGAGAGGAGCCTCATGGTGGCTGCAGTTCCTCAGAGGGAATGGAAGGGCAGCGCTGATCTCCTCTCCCAGGTGACAGTGACAGGGGCCTAGGGGAACGGCATGGAGCTGTGTCAGAGGAGGGTCAGCTGGGGGTTACAGAGAGGTTCTGCCCCAGAGGGTGGTGGGCATAGCCCCAAGCTGCTGCAGCTCAGGGAGTGTTTGAACAGCACCCTCAGGGCACTTCTGGGCAATGCTGTGTGGAGCCAAGGGTTGGACTCAATGGTCCTTGTGGGTCCCTTCCAATTCAGGAGATTCTATGATTCTATACTGTGTTAAGATATCTTTTCTCTTCAGACATTCACATTGTGAGAGGAACTGTGATCCCACCAACTCTTTGGACTGAAGGGGGCTGGCTCTTCATGCAAGGAGTCTGATCTAATTCTGGATGGAAAAATAAACCACCACCACAATCTCACTCTGATACTATAGTTGGAGTCAGCACAGGTGGTCAGCATTTGTCTCAGAGTGACTGTAGGATTAAGTGCACAAGGGAGAGGGCAGCCAGCTTTTGGAAGGCAGCCCAGCATAAAGGAGACCAGTGTTCTGTAGATCTTTGTAGGTCAATACATATAAAAACTGATTATGTTGATATCAACAAAAAACTGTTAATTAGTGGAACAATATAACTCCTGAGTTCCTAATAAGAGGTCTCTATGTAAGACAGGGCTTTTCTAGTAGAGGCTGATACATGCATTTTTGGAAGTTTAAAAAAAATCAGAAAGAAGCATAATTTTCATTACTCATTAGCTTTCTGTTTGTTTGTTTGTTAAGAAATGAAGGTCTGGAAGAAACATAGCTTGGCTCCTTTTCACCTTCATCACATCTTTAAGAGATTTATGGGAATACATCTATCATTAATTTGTTTTTTACAGGTTACATTTGCAATGTACTCTGACTGCATTTGGTACATAAAGGAAATAAGTTCAAAATTCCAATTATCAATTTAGAAGGAGGCTAGTTAATGAGTGCAGTACTTCTTTCACATAGTCCTCAGGCTATGCATTTTGAATACATACAGGTACTACAACGGGCTGTAGCCATTCCAGAAGAATCCTTGACTGTCATCCTTTCACATGCTGTTGGGAGGAATCTAAGTAGTGCCAAACGACTCATTACAATGCTGCTGTTTTTTAAGAACTCTCAAATTAATCATGAGTTTAAAACACCTTAAAATTCCTACAGCATAATGCAGCTGTGAGCAAAGCAGAGCCCTAAATGAAATTTTTACTATTAACTAAATGGAAAACCTATTTAACCTAAACAATACCTTTTTTTTTTTTCAGTAAAATTACTTTAAAAACACTAGAAATGTTTTAATAGAACTCTTTTCATAGCAATGAGCATTTGAAATACTGGAAGTCCAGTACATACGCATGAGTCTGAACTGAAAAAGCACTGCGAAGCTAATGATCTATTTGGGAGAAATGCAAAAAATCAACCAAAGCACAAACTGCGAAAACTGTGTGTTTATATGGTCAGCCTGACAATTTTGCATATTATTATTATATGGCATGGGTCATAATAAGGCTTTTACTCATCAGATTTACAAGAAAGTTCTCCCCTCAAATCACTATTTACCTAACGTATATTTACTGTTCCTGAAAGCAATGAATTTCAACTTTAACACTTTACATTCTTTTTTATTGTAAAATACTTAAGCAAAAGGCTAGACTAGTCCCATAGCAGCCACTGTGATCATGCTAATGACATTTTAAAGGTTTTTTACTTGCAGCAGGTGAGCTAGTTAACCCCTAATACCTCTGCAGATCTTTCAGACTGCATAGTAAGGCCAAAAAGCAAACAATTTAAGAAGCCAGGCTTGAGCAATTACTCTGAAATTTCACTTGGAGTTCAACATGCTTGCCTGAAGAAGGAACAGGCGAGAAGGGAAAATGACAGCAGTGGCTGAGTATTATTACTTCAAGGTTAACAGTAACACTTTTAAGGTTAAGTTTATAATCTTATGACTGGAGATCATACTTATTAATTCCCATTAGTGCTAACAAGAATAAATTATCCCCCTCATCCCCTCCCCAAGCAAAGAAAAATCAGTGGCAAGAAAAATGTAACTGCTAGTCTAATTGAATACAAATATGTTTCAATGGCTGAAAGTAATTAACTTGCTTTATGCTATAGGAAATGAAGTTACACAGGTTATTCAAACTCAGCTACCACAGATTCCCCTTTTATGAATGATTTCCTCAGTCCACAGACAATGCACTTGCAGATATCTCCATAAACCTCTGCAGTTCACACTGGAGTAACTCGGGTAACATCTGCAACTAACCCTGCTGAGGGTTAGCAACCAGGTGATACCGCTGCTAATGCTTCTGAAGGAAGCTTTTGTTGTTGTTGAGACTTTAAAAAAATAAAAAATAAAAATACATAGGAAGCCTCAACACTGTTTTCTTTCCTATAATTTTAAACTAAGCAAAATGCCAGTCTGCTGCTCTGGCAGTTCATCTCATGCCAGAAACTTCATCTGATGTTCTGCCAGCATGCTGCTGCCATGATTTTTAGTTTCCCTGAAGATTACAAGGAACGCAGCGTACACAGATAGATTTCACCCCAGATGCTCTCTACGTTACCACCTTCTTATGATAGGTTCACAACACGGACAAGCACAATCATTTTAAAAGCAAAAAAAGAAAAAAAAGAAAAAAGGGCAAATATTTGATGAATACCAAGGAAAAACAGCAGGACAGCAGGGCGGGGAAAAGGTTTGTTTCCAATCAGCAGAACTCCGTTAAATTGGAATTTATCTTGGATTGAAAGAATACTTTCAATAGATAACCTGCAACTTGCTGATGGTGCTACCTACGTAACAGGTGGCACTCTCCTACCTGCTGTGGATGAAAACACCGGCACGGCTACAGTAAGTACTTCTGGCTTGCAGATTCTGTACTGCTTGCTCCAGTAGGCACCACACTGCATCAGTCCAACAGCTACGAGCCTTCCCAGGGTATTTAGGAGCATTCTGGCTAAGTTGATGAGAGGTAGCACCATGCACACAAAGAATACCTCAGCTTGCTGGGGGCTGAAACTTGGCACGAGTACACCCCAGAGGAAGGTTGGCATGGTCCCTGGGGTGCTGGGCACCACACAGCAGGCAAGGGCCTGCCAGTTGCTTTTTGACTAGCAATGCATGGCTCAGCTTTCCAGCAAGCAGGGCACCTCACTTCAACTTTAGTGGGTGCTTCTCCACCCAGACTTGCTGTCTGATGAAAATGGTGCAGGTGAAACCCGCACAAGTTTTCATCACACAGTAGCTGAAGGAAATCTTTTGCCTGCTTCCTGAAGACAAGCTTTTTTCCTCCCTAAGTGGAAAGCTTCTTAGCACTGTGCAAAATCTCTGAGGAGACGCAACGATTTCAGAAACGCTTTCTGATCTTTCTCCCATTCTGGACCCTTGTGCGTGCCACAGGACTGCGTAACTGAATCACTGTGGTCCCCAGCTGTAGCCATCTGCAGGACATGAAAGTCGGCTTCCACATGGGATGCGTTCAATGGAAATGGCTCCCCACACTGAAGGGAGAAATTACACTCAGCAACCAAGAGATGCGGGGATCTCAGAGAGCTCACGCTTCATTTTCTATGTATCTTCCCTACTAATCTCTTCAGAGCAAGAACACTGCCTATATCATCACATATAGCTGATAGTGCGCTCAAGGTACCTGGGCAGCTAACTTCTCACTTTCAAATAACATTTTTTGAGAGTCCTCCAAGCAATGCTGGCAGCAAAAGAGCAAGAAGCAGCTTCTCCTCAGTCTCTCGGGGTCTTAATGTTACATGGATTCCAGACTTCTTTTTGACAGCTGCCACAATGGTGATCCTGTCACATCTCTACAGAATGATGGATCACTGTGACTAATTTCAGTTGTGTATGTATAAATACAGAACAAATGTGTGCAGAAAATATTTTTAAATAAAAATTGACAAGATGCATTTATTGTTCTTGATTTGTACAAAAGCATAACTTAAAGGCAGACTAGTATAAACTTACTTTGTGCCAAATATTGTAAGTTTTCATTCCAAAGAGTTTCTGGTTCAAAACTTCTAAGTACAGTTTCCACCTGGGAAATCTCTTTTTTAGACCACAGATAACACAGTACTGTAAAAACAAAATTATTCAGTCCTTCAACCAAGCAAAAGTTGTGTTCTGCTTTGAGTTCCGGAGTTTTAGCTACTCAGTGAATGGTTCACATGAAAAATGAGCCATGCTGGACTGACCTGACGAAAAACCCATTTGCCTACTGCTCATCTGTATTCTGAAAAAAGATGCATGTTAGCATCTGTGACATGCAATTTTAGCAAAGATTGATAAATATATGTCTAAAAGTAGGGAGACGTGATTGGATTTCTCTTTGCTATTTCATGCCAGCCAGAAGTAGTGCAAGAAAACCTATGTTACTTGGCTAATGGAGTCCCAAATGTCATGCAGAAGCTCAATTATTCCTGAAATCAAAGAAGGCTTTCACTCTGATTTTGCAACTGGGTTTTCCTTTGCACATGTAATGTTTGCCCAGGAAGCCTGAAGGGTTTCCTCAGTCTTTGCTGCCTGGCTGCACACAGATTTCCGACTTGGAGGGTGGAACGGCAGTCTTTGCTGACAAAACCTCTACTGACGTTCACCTCCATGGAAAAACGCTTCCCCAGGACCAAGCAGGATACCTCCCTGAGATGCCCTTTCAAGAGTCTCCAAAGCAGGAAAGTTAAATTTACTTCAGAGGCTACTTTTCTCACAAAACAGTGTGCAGTGCTTCGGCGCTATCACGAGTGCTAGCACAAAACTGATTCATGTTCTTGTCATCCAGTATCCAAGTGCGACTTCCTGGAATGTAAAAAATGTGGATGCACTGTGTAGCAGCAGCTGCACAAGAAAGGGTGCGCAGCTGCATTAGTGTTCCACAAGACCATCTGGAGGAAAGTACCAAAAATAGATGCAAGCAAGCCTTGTGTATTTCAGCAAAATTAAGCGTAAAGAAAATGGTGTCCATGCAGTGTTTGATAGGCTATAAAAATTCTTTCAAATAACATTTGATAAGAAAACTATTTATCAGTGAAAATGCAAGAAAACTATCAGTGAAAATGCAAGACTAAGGTACAGCTTACATATTGTGGGAGTTCACTGATATGCGACAGTGGCATTATGACCAGTGGCTCACCTTAAAGTAGGTTGCTCGTGGATTTCCACATGAGCTAGTGTTTTGTGGTGCTGTACAAATAAAAAGTTGTGGGGAGCATATGAAATGTCTGTATTAAACTCCACTGCATTAAGTAATCCAATGCATGAAAAAATGATCCAGCTGCATTTAAAATAAATGCATATTACAATATCACATATAGTATTATAAAATTATTACTTATGTGCACAGTCCTGATATCTATAGACATGGCACCATGAAGAAAGCCTGGTTCCTAAGTGTTTTTATAGATACTTGATAGTGATGCAGTTTGCTGTCAGTCAGTCAGATCATAATGTCCCTTCAACTTTGGTACATTCAGTGCAAAATATTTTTGGGAGTTTTTTACTCTTATAAAAATAAAAGGCATTTTTTCCCTTGAGAGTGCTTAAAGAATAAACACCAGCAGAATGTCTGTTCGAGCATGGAAGTGACAAAAACAGAAAGAGCATTTTAGTTTGCTTGTTTCCTGTTTACACTCTAAGAAACATAATATAATGAACCTATAAAAATAAACAGAAGTCACCGTGTTAGAATTTTTTTCCTGATATGCTGTGATAAATTGCTAGTTTCTTCTTAAAATAGTTTCCATGCAGTATAAATCAAAAAAATCAGTCCTATTAAGTTATTCAGTTCACTGTAACAGCTCATCTTTTGTCATACACACCACTGGCAAACACATTTTCACAAACCTCCTTAATGCAAGCCATTGCTGTTGCATCCTTTGCTGACTTTCCTTCCAATTCACTTCTGCCCCAGGAACTTGAACTCTATGGTGCACCCCATGCAGGCACTCGTAGTCTTAGGTTTATCAAGTACTGGATATGCTGTTGTAACACATGGCATTAAGTAATGTACCTTCATGAATATACTAAAAAAAAAAGAAAAAAAAAGAAAAAAAAAAGAAAAAAAAAAAGAAAAGTATATCGTATGATTTTTCACTGATTTACTGCGTAGGTGGGGCCTGAATGATTTCACATTTTGACTTAAATTTTCTATTCATCAATTTCGGTGAAATCCAGTTTTCAGGTACATGTCAGTTTTGCAGTAGCCAGGCTGACCATAACATGGGATCACACATTTCTTGTTTGCTCACAACAAAACATACGAAGTTTCATCATCCTGAAAAAGCGTGGATTGCAAGACTTGGTTTTCCCTGCACTTCAGTCACACTCCAGATTCACCGTAGAGAATTCTGCCACTATCACAATGCTTTTTAATTGCTTCATAAGCTCTTTCATGGAACCTCATTATCTGAACAGCAATCTGAAATCCAATACAAATGTTCATTCATTCTTTGAGAAGTCAGATCCACAAAAGTTCAAAGAGCTGGGCACTGTGGTTTGTGTATCACTCAAGTCCAAAAGTACTTGTCTCTTCTACTGCTGTCAACAGTTTTTCATACAGCATAGAGAATGATGGATAAGGGGGAAGGTCCAGACGATTGAAACAAGTGTGAGCCCTGAGGGGAAAAAGAGGAGGTAAAGAAGTATATTATTTTAACAGTTCAAAAGAAATTAGGCAGACTGATATGTGCTCGTGTATAGATGGACAAACAGCATTCTTTCAGAAGATTTTGTTCTCTTAAATGGTGTTTTCCAACTGAACAAGTAGTGAGGTTTAATGTACATTTTTCTGATTATAATAAGCCAATAAAGATGCATTCATTAAGGCATTCAGAAATAGCTCAAAAGACGTGGGATAATTTTTACCCATTAAATATGCATAAGACAAGAATGCTATAAGATAGTACAATTCAAGTAGTCTGTCATGAAACCTTGGTTTTAAATGTATCTTAAAAGAAGTTGTTTTTTTTTTTAATATGGATGATACTTGAATACTGTATTTGTAATCTATCACAGGATGATGAATATGCATCAGTTATTAGATTTGATGAAATGTTAAACAATATGCTAGATATTCAAGGAAACAATCCCGTAGTAATTAAGGACAGACAAAGTAGATGCTCTTCCTTGCACATTTTCTCAGCATGGATTGTGTTTCTGGGCAGACGTGGTAAATCAGCACAAGCGCTATCTGTGTATCTGACCCAGCAAGTCAATGACCTTTAGAATTACTGTTTGTAATTACATAGAACTATGCAAGTAGCTATAAAACACCATTGTGCCTTCTTAAGAGAAAAACCACGTGGTTGGTTTCTTTCTCAGTTTCCAAAGTCCATCTTTGAACTGAAAATTGACACCTCCTCCAAGGAATAAAAAGGGAAGTAATGTATGTTTCTTTTCTTAGCAGAATAATGGGTATCATTGCCTGACCCCAGGGCATGCCAAGGATAATACTTTCTAAAATATTATAGTGAAATAGTTCTAGTGAAATAGATGGAGCTATTAACTCAATGGGTTCTTGAAAAAAAAAATGATGGGAAGACAAGCTGGAGGAGGCGTCTTTCCACTTCAAAGCTTTTTACCAAAGCCTCATTTTAGATTGATTTTAGAAGATGGAGATCTTCTTGTATTTTGGCAGGTCTCTGTTTAGAAATATTTTATTCTTCCGTGATAAAACACATCTCATAGCGATTTAAATACAATGAATCTGGCAAGTGACCTGCCCTTAATCTTTGTGGCCCATATTAAGCATAAACTGTAACATGAATGAAAGGTCTGATCGAGGTCCTTCCTCACAGTGAACGCAACTCCTCATTTAACCTAACCACTCCCAGAAATTTGTGTCTACAGCAGACCTGTAATAAGCTTTCTCTAAGCCAGAAAGTGCTGCCTTCCATGGGACCAAATGTTTTGCTAATTGCTGTTTTAAGTGGCTCTCCACTCCCAACTATTGGTATGGAACATGAGTGGGCTAATCTAGTTTGTTAAAAACATGAGACCATTACAAATCCTCAATGAAGGGAAAACTCAGCAGTCTTACGGTGTCATAAATATATCAAGTTGAAGAAAAGTATACACAGTAAAGAAGGCCATGATGTCATTACAAACAGGTTGAAACATCAACTGTGCAATCACTTTAAAGATTTGTTTTTAATTTTGCACCCCCAAGTATGGTATGCTTGAAAGTACAATGCTATTACATGCTGCACAGTGGAAGAACATTGCCCCAGCATGAGCTCCAGCAACCCAATAAAATTTTTTTCACTCTGCCATCCCACTAAGGCTCTTGGAGGAAAGCTTTCCTTGCACTTCTGTTTCGCCTTTCCAAAAACAAAGTAACAGTGTATTTTTCTTTCTCTATATAAAGTTTCCACTTAGAAGAAAGAGGCTGATTTAGACCTGGCAGCATATGGACAATTGGAGCAAGGTGTCTGGAAGGGCTTAGCAATCACAGTAAACTGTGGAAGAGTCTCATGCAATTTGCAGCTTAACCACATGCTTCTGCTGCATTGGGCTGGAAACCACTCATTAGAAGTATGGATCATGCTGTGTGGGCTGTAAAACCACAAGTTACGAAAGACATAGCATATAATTAGCAAAGGTTTAATAGCAATTTGGCATATTATTTACATTTATTAAGAGAACTGAGTTTTATCTTAATGTTGAGGGCAATTTTGAGAACATCATCACCTACTTTGGAAAACCAAGTCATTAAAAAAGACAAAAACTTAAGATCTTAGTCTACTGGGGCAATCTATGTGTTTCTCACCCTCATGAGAAACTTATTAAGGCTTCAGGAAGAAAGGTTTTTGTTTTTTTTCTGTTCCACTGGACAGCATTTTCCCACTTCAGCATCTCAAATCATGTGGAAACTAGATGTCCATGTTCCTGGAATCACATTTGAGGACAACATGAAAAATATCTTGGTTTCTGAAGTCCAGATTTCCAGTTAAGCTTCACTTCATTGTAATTTGAACAGTATTACAGTAGTAAAATCATAGAATCATAGAATGGTTTGGGTTGGAAGGGACCTTTAAGATCATCTAGTTCCAACCTCCTGCTGTAGGCAGGGACACCTCCCTCTAGACCAGGTTGCTCAAAGCCCAATCCAGCCCGGCTTTGAATGCTTCCAGGGAGGGGGCACCCAGAACCTCACTGGGCAACCTGTTCCAGTGCCTCACTACCATCACAGTAAAGAATTTCTTCCTAATATCTAGTCTAATTCTGCCCTCTTCCAGTTTAAAGCCATTTCCCCTCATCCTGTCACTACCTGCTGTTGTCCCTCCCCAGCTTCCCTGCAGGCCCCTTCAGGTACTGGAAGGCCGCTATAAGGTCACCTTGGAGCCCTCCCTTCTCTAGGCTGAAGAGCCCCAGCTCTCTCAGCCTGTTCTCACAGGGGAGGTGCTCCAGCCCTCTGATCATCTTTGTGGCCCTCCTCTGGACCTGCTTCAGCAGCTCCATATCCTTCTTGTGCTGGGGGCTTCAGAACTGGACACAATACTCCAAGTTGGGTCTCACAAGAGCAGAGAGGCAGAATCACCTCCCTCGACCTGCTGGTCACACTTCTCTTGATGCAAGCCAGCGTACAGCTGGCCTTCTGGGCTGCAAGTGCATACTGCCAGCTCATGTTGAATCTTTCATCAACCAACACTCCCAAATCCTTCTCCTCAGGGCTGCTCTCAAGCTATTCTCTTCCCAGCCTGCATCTGTGTGTAACTTAGGGCTGAAGATGAAAAAGGGCCTGGAGCACCTCACCTGTGAGGAAAGGCTGAGTAACCTGGGTCTGTTCACCCTGGGGAAAACACTGAGAAAGGATCTGATAAATGTTTATAAATATCTAAAGGGAGGTGAGAGGCAAATAGATGAGGCCAGGCACTTCTTGGCAGTGTTCAGTGATAGGACAAGGAGTAATAGCCTAAAACTTGAACACAGGAAGTTCCATACTAACATGTGGAAGAACTTTACAGTAAGGCTGATGGAGCACTGGAACAGGCTGCCCAGAGAGGTTGTGGAGTTTCCCTCTATGGAGATATTCGAGATCCAGCTGGACACCTACACATGCAACCTACTGTAGGGTACCCGCCTTAGCAGGGGGTTGGACTTGATGATCTCCTGAGGTCCCTTCCAAACCCTGAGATTCTCTGAACCTGATACGCCTCACAGAAATCTCACTATTTTGTTCCAGCAGAACTGATTACACAGCAATCAGAAAAGTGTAAACTACATAAACATCAAATGAATACTTTTGTGCTTAAATTCACAGCCACTTAGACTACAAATACCTACGTAACTGTATCAGTTGCCTTCTGTGTCTCAAAATAAGGAAGAATAGATAGGAACTGGTATTTTTGTGTGCTTTTAGCTGTGTTATACTTTTACATATAGAAGAAAAAAAAATCCACTGGCCTGTTGAACCCTAACTTTTGCCACCCTCATGCCAAGTATTACCTGAGTTTACAAGCACTTTTATTGAAATCAAAGGGGCAATTTGCAAGGTGCAACAATGCATTTGTTACCTGATAATCAGCAAGAGTCAAAGAGTCCCAGTGTAGCATTCTCAGCAGATCCAGTAGTGTGTTTACTGACAGGGCTTGTTTGGAAACCTCTTAAAAGTCTGCTATTCAGGGTCACTCTTAACAATGTCTTACCTTCCAGCCAGTACTACTTAGCACACTAAGTCCCTGAAGTTGGTGAAACTCAGGCTGAAACTAGTGAGGCTCAGGCTGGAGCGAAGACTGTACACAGGAACTAGATATTTAAAAATGCAAATACAGCTTTCTGCTGAGGGCTTAGTCCACTTAAACATAAGCGTGGAAGACTATTTATTTTTTTATGAGACCAAAGTTCTTCACATGAATGTCAGGAATTGCCAGCTCACAACAACTGTAAGATGTTCGTCATATAGAGTTAACAAACAACTTGTAGTGTTGGGTTATTTTAACACTCACATTTGTGTAGGTATGTTAAAAGCTATCCAAAGAGACAGAAATAAAATTTTCCCTAAACAACAGTATAATAAGTTAAACATCAAGTTCATGATTCTCCTAAATTTGAGGAGCTAGCATGTCCCACTTATTAGCTGAACTGAAAGTAGTAGTGTACATTCTCAACAGCTTGCTCCACACTGCTCTACAGGAAGTAGTTTAATTCTACTGTTCATTACAATCAGGACTCTGCATAACCTTTTCAGAGGAAATTCTGATCATCCTGTTCAGGCATGTCCTGACCTTTTCTACACTGCAGCCTATGTTTGTTAACACCAGGAACTTCTGTACTAGAGAATATAGAGATAGGCTCCTACAATTCGTTTTATTAGTTAAACTAACAAGAAAAGTAATTTGATTATGAAGTCACAAATGAAAACTTTTTCTTTTAAAATATAATTAAAACTAGTTCATAGGTCATAACAAATTATAAAGTAGGCTTATCTGACTACCAGGTATTATTAAACCCTCAAAAGATATAACGCATTTGTTTTGAAATAACCATGTCCAGAACCTGCTGGTAAGATGGCTTTGTTTAAAGGCCTCCTGCTTTGTCTGTGGATCTCACAGTGACACCTCCATTCCTTTGACTTTAAAAGTGCAGTTCAGTGGTCCTGCAGGCAGAAGCCAACCCAAAAGATGTCCCACCTCTGACATTTAGCTGGAGGAAGCACCTAAGATTGCTGATCAGACATACCTTCCCTGTGTCGTACAGCCACCTTGCAACATTCAGGAAGTAAATAATTACACATTTAATCAAACAAAATATAACAAAATCAAAAACGCAACTGATTATCATTCTAATATAATTTCCCATCCAAAAAAGCATTCAAATATAGACATCAGCCACAGTTATGCTGCCTTGTCCATTCTATGAGAAAAAAAAAATTGATTTAAAAGAAAAATGTTTGACAGTGGAATAATGAGGATGTAAGTATTCATGTAAAGCAAAGCATGTTTGCATATTCACTTAAAGCTTGTTTATCTGTCACCTCAAGAACTAATATTCCAAAGTAACTCTGGTATTAACACCACTAATGCAATTTTTACACATGGTTGTACCTTGGAAGGGCAGTGATCTTCCCCCACTTCTCTACGCAGAACCTTCTTGGCCCATTGCTCCCTCTTAGAGAGGCAAACCCCTCATAAGGTATGCTGGATGTGCCTGTAACAAACTGCCAGCACAAACAAAGGATCAAGAACACTGAATACACAGATGGTGCAGGTTAGGAATTTATTTATGTCAGCATACTCACTGACATCCAAATGCTTATGTAAAATCATTTGCAAAATAAGGAAATTTGTGAGACACAAGTAATAAATGCTACTTTAAATGCAGGATAAAGGAAAACAGGTCGTTTCCTGATAGGGCTCCAGAAGAGACAACTTCCCAGATTAATTTCCTTCAAAGGGTTCTCTCTGAAAGCCAGGATAAGGGTAATTATCCTACATAAGTACTGTAGAAGAAAACACTATTAATATCAAGTTATTTTAGCTTAGGCTTAAGTCTTTTTTTTTTTTCCTGCTGTGTTTATTCTTTATTAAGAGGAACCAAGAAAAAATAATCACGTAGGCTTTGTGTAAGGCCTTTTTGGCCCTCTGCATTTCAATATCATTACAAACAGCAGTAGATAGTATAAGAAAAGGTCTGCATTCTGAAGTGAAGTGCTTAAATAGCTAAATGCTCCTTCATTCTACTCATATGGTAACTCAATGATCAGATGTAAATAAGAATACAGACTGTGAGCTTCAGGCACCTAAAATTATTACAAGTTAGTATCTGGTGTTGTTCAGATTAGTAGCATCATCATTATTTCTGGATATCATAAACCTAGGTAAAACTAGTTCAGCACCCAGTTTTAGAGACACCAACAATTTCTATTCAGAACAGCTGATTTCTTACCTGCAGAAGTCTTAGTCGTTGTTCATTGTTGAATCTTTCCACAGCAGCCCAGAACCACCGAATTACAATGTGATTGTCATGATAACCTGTTAAAACAAGAAGACACTTCATAGCTTTAACGCTACAAAAGTGTTTGAGAGGAGAGTGAATAAGGAGAGGACAGTCTTTCCTAATTCAGCCCTCGTCACTATAATGCAGCATTTCTTAACCACCTGCAGCAGAAGGCAGATGATAGAAAGCACCTCCTGAAATATTTACAAATCTTAGAGAATCAATTTACAATGACAAAAAGAAACAAACTCTCTTTTGCATGCATGCCTTTCATTAATCCATCACTAATAGGAAAGGCAATTCTTGAAATATTCCAACGCTTTGTTATTTATGTATTCAAAACTGCAACATTTCTTTTGGAGTTCTCAAATCTCCCCATGCTTTTTACAGTTCTTAACAACCAGATTGCAGTCTCTGGGATTATTTCTCATCTTCTTGAAAGAAGAAAGAGTTGAGGAAAAGGTAGACCCTACTAAGAATGGGTACTGTTTCTATTGGTCTCCAATATCTGGGTGGTGCTTTGGTAGTGTGCTTCTGATTACAGTATTGTCTTTGGAGAACTGTGCTCTTTGATGCTGTTCACCAAAAAGGGTAAGGGGAGAGCTGCGAGAGGAAGCAATGAAGCAAACTAAAATAGACAAAATAACTTCTCCTGATGCAAAATGAACGAGGGAAATACAGAAGATGTTGAGGATACTGAAGGTTTATCTCACAGGATAATACATTAGCATCTTAGAAGCTGGGTAATTCCAAGTCCCCCAGTACAGCCAATGAACAAATAAAAACTGATGTTACCTCCTCTATATTCTGTATTATTTCTCCAGTCACTCAAGTCAATTTCTGCTGTTCCAGCTATAACTAGTTCCAGTTCTCTCGCATCAAATACAGACACAAGTCTTGCATCAACCACCTGTGAAAGAAAAAGGCTCATCACTTACCAAGACATTTATCAGGTAACATTTGTCTCATGAATAGATAGAATTATTTTTTTTTTTCTTTTTGAAGATGAAAACACGGACTTTATTTCTTAAGCTGATGTTTCAAACGGTTGTACCGGAGGACCACAGTGCTTGGGGCAGAAACTTACTGGCAAATAATATTGAATGATTTCAGGACAAATAAAGTTCAATACATCCAATTTAATTGTTTGTGATAAGGCAGGTAAGATATAAATGACTTGAAATACACTCGGCTGTGTTACGCTGAGTATAGTATGCACTAAAAACCACCAAGCAGAAACAGACTGCTCACTTTAGCACTGTTATCGTACAAACAATGATCAAAAGTATCTTCCAGTTTTAAAAAGTTACATAACCATAGAGTTTAAGTCAGTGACTAGCCCTGATTTTTGCACACACAGAGATACTGTAAGGGCACTTCTGATTATACATGCACCAGCGTTTTGGGACTACTTATTTGGGAAATGTATATGAGGAGAAAAATATTTAGGGAGAATAAAAAAGAAAGAAAATTCCAACTGAGATTTTTTTTACCTCATAGAAGCCACGAACTAGACTTTCTGTCTGTTGTACAACTCCTCTCTCAATTCTCCATTTTACCATTCTTTCTATATATTCTTTCTTGTTTTTTTCTGTGACTGGAATGTTGGCACCCCCTGGCTTTAATTCCCGTTCTGTGATCTTAGAAGAAAACAATCACAGCGTTATTAAGATAAAAGAAATAATTACAACAATTTAAACCTTTAAGTTGAATAATTTCTCAAGAGCATTAGTGAAGACTCACTTTAGCACATTGGAATATGTGAAATAAGAGAACACAAAATAAATCTTTTTTTGTTTGTTTGTTTTTATTAAATTATATTTAGTGCAAAGTAAGAAGGAGAAGCTCAAAAAGAAAAAAAAATCTTTACAAAGATTAAAGTAGCAAAGTCACTAAATAATTTCTCAACAAAGGTGTTGTAATGCCTTTGAATGCTAACTCTACCACAATTAAATTTAGGGAAACTACCTCCAGCAGAGCAATCAAAAATGTTGATATTTCAGATAGTTTCCAGAAAATCTCCTTCCCCAGAAACACACGTTTGACAGGTTCAAAATAATAACTACTCTGGAAATTTCAGCACTGTTTTCATCAAACAGAACTTCACAGAAAGAAGTTGAAATCAGCATGGAATGACAGTCATTTTCCTGTCCATGTAAATGCTTATCTAGCAGTAGAATATAGAGAAGAAAGAAAAAGAAATTAGGAATCTAGCACACCTGCCCAAAAACTTCTTCATTTACAGTAAATGTGAGATCCAGGATATCATGTATATCATTATCTTTCATCCACTGCAAACTCTGGTGAAACTCCTCATCAAGATATTCCAGGTCACTCAGATCACAGAGTCTAACATAAACAAAAACAAAACACATAAATACAGATGACAGCAGTAGTGTGTGCTCCAGCAGCAAAACTCAGAACAGTCCTGCAAAACAGACTGAGAGTAACGCCAGCTGTGAGAAACATGAACAGAATAAAGAAGATGCTATTTCAGATCTTCCTTTATTTACCTAACAATACCAGAACTGTATAAATCAAACTGAGTTTACACATTTACAAAGCTCCAAAATTTATTCACTTGCTTTCCAAGCTTAAAGTGAGTCCACCTCATATTTTCTGTACTGTAAGTTTTTTTGTTTTTTTTTTTAAACATCTGCCATATTTCCCCAAGCCGGGTCCTTCTTTTACAAATCCAACCTGTAAGCCAGCTGCCCTTGCTGTCTTTAACAGTTACTTCTCCAAGATCTGAACACGTGAGGTTCTAATAGTATTTAATACTGAAGTAGCAAATTCTGCAATTCTTCTTAATTCTGGGTAATAACTTGTGCTGTGAAATAGCACACTGGGGCTAACCATATGTAAGCTGCTTGTCATCTGTAGGGTTTCCTGCCTGCTACCATTCTTGGGCATGTAAAAAGTCAGTAAGGAGTCCTGTACTTTTATTGGATGCTCAAATGTACTTGAAGTGATACCCTACAGTAACGGTCCCTACATCAAAGCAGATGGGGTTGGGCACAATGCTCCATCTGCAGAGGTAGTTTGGATGGCTCCTAAGCTCTGAGGAAAGCAAAGATCTGTGGCTGTGACAGGGAAATTGCACAAAATAGGCTGCATACAAAAGTAGTCACATCATCAGCTTTCCCTTAACTGCTCAGAGAACCACGAAGTTAAACAATTTAACTTGGTAGTTATACAACATTATTATTAAAGTCCATCTGGGGCAAGTCCTCATCCTCATTAAAATGATACTATTAGCACACAGAAACTTCAAATACATACATGCAATAGGAGTGGATGCATTACTCCTTACTATTAAAATACATGATGTTTTGAAGAAACATGCCCAATCCATGCAGAAATTCAATGTCAGGCTGGACCAAGCTCTGAGCAACCATATCTAGTGCAGGTGTCTCTGTTCTTTGCAGGGGATTTGGACCAAATGACCTTTAAATGTCCCTTACAACTCAAAAGATTCTATGATTCTATGATATCCTTTCAGGCTTCTCCATGACAGCTTTGACGAGAACAAAAACTGAAGTGCCTTAAGTTCATTATGCCTTAACTTCCAGACACGTTGGGCAAGTGCAGCTCACATTGTTTAAGCCAGAACAGTAGCAGTCCTGAAAATCCAGTCTGAAGCATATCAAAGTAAAGCTCCTCAAAATGGAGACTGCCTGCAATCAGAGAATTCAAGTCTGGCAGTCTAAGTTAAGAAGTGATTCACATCCTATCTTATGAGTCATTACTAGACAAATGAATAACATCTTTATTAATATCTAGAACAAAACCACAGCATTTCATTCGACTAGCTCAAATGTAGGATTTTGTAAAGAAAGCTGATAATATTGTTTAAACAAATCATACAGATCCGTATGAAATTACTATAAATAGCATTCCAAGTTATTAGGTAACAGGCTAACACCACAATCAGCAACAAGTAACCTTCTAAAAAAATGCTGGATTAAAATGAAATGACTGAATTATATGTAAAGGCCTGCCATTTTGAGGATAAGATATCCATGCACGAAATGCTACTGTCCATGGGCAAGGAAGCAAACCAAAAAGGAATCAGAACAATTCTACTCACATTCGGAGGAGGGCTTTATAAAAGGGTCGTGTAAAGAAGGCATCTAGCAAATATTGGTGTATCAGAGCAAGACCAAGGATTCGACCGCTAAACCTGAACCTAGAAGACAAAGAGTTAGGATCACTGTACTGAGACTTTGTGGTTTGTACACTGCTCTGTCATCAAAACTTTTTTATACATCCAAACAGCATTTTCAAGTCAGATAGCTGTGTCTAAATTGTGGTGGTTTTTTCTTTCTTTTTTTTTTTTTTTTTCTTTTTTTCTGTTTCTTTTATGTGCTCAAAAGAGCACAGAAAAAAAAATGCAAGTTTGCAGAGTGTGGAAAATCCCTCAGATAACTAAGTTGTAGCTTCTCAAAAATGTCACATCCATACTTAACCCAATCTACCTCTATAAGATATCTTACCAAATGATACTAACTGTTCATTTTCTTTACACACCTCGTCTATGATTAACTTGTTCTTGTGCCACTGGGAGGCTGAAGGTTCCTACACTTCCCCAGACTGACACTTGTCACTGTGTTTCTGCATACAGTGGCTTTTTGCTCCCTCTTCTGACTGGTGATTATGGACCTCTGCATGTATTTTCACAAACAGTGGCTAGAAGCTTTTCATTCTACTTCATTTATTTTTTTATCTCACTGCCTCATGACAACGTGATCACATTCATCTTCCCTTTCTCTTTCTTCTTGCTGTCCTCATTTTTGGTGGGTATAAAAGGAGGGTTGGGGTGAGTTCAATAGATTGAGGTCATGACATTGTAACAGGAACATCTTGGCAAATCTTCTCGTGAGAATTATGATCTGTTGTGAAAAACCTTACAGATCTTTGGAACTAGATTTAAGTTGAGAAGTTCGTTTTTTCTTAAACTTTATGCATGCTGAGCCACATTTTACTTTGAAAGACTGAGGTTTTATTATACCTGCCTGTACACAAGCTCTGCAAGATGTGATAAACAGAGCTTTCTCCTGTGTAAAACTGCTTGTCACAGATGTACTCCAAATCCCCTGAGGCCATACAAGAGCAGCGGTGTCACTGGCACCAGCATGCCCAAAAAGGAAAGAGTGGGGTGACACTTCCATCACCCCAGACAAGGTCTCTGGTCCTTCACTTCAAGAGCAAGGGATAAACACAAAGTGCTGGCAGGAGCTTCCTAAAACCAGACTGTTCTGCTTTTCTCACATGCTGCCATATTGGAGTTAAACAGGAAGGCTGCTTTCAACTAACTGGACACAGTCAACATTTAACTTTCTATTTTAAAAACTATCAGTGAGATTCCTCTCAGATATTCACTCTTCACAAATGGTTTTCAGCAAATAAGAGCCAAGTACCTCTCTGTCCTACACAGATGAGCAGTTGCCATTCCACTGTTACTGTACTCTAACTGCTTACATGACAGAATTCTCTGTTAATATTCACAGAAAATGTTTACAAACTTTCAGGGATGCCGTGATTTGAACTGTCCTATAAGTGTGAAAAGAGATTAAAAAATCCTTGCCAACTATTTTAGAAGTACACATGTATATAGTACAGTCTTTGATTAAGAGCTATGTAACCATCAGTCTTCCCCTTTAATTAAGATACTTCCAGCAGATAAACAAATATACAATAACAACTCCTTGAAATCTCCCTTAATATTCTTAGTTGACAACAAGCCAAAATCTCATGCATTTTTTAATGCACAAGGAGTTAATTTTGATTTCATGAATTGACTGTCTGTTGAAGTACAAGAAACACAGAATGCTGTGCTGTGAGATAATCCCACGATACATGTTCCAAACCACACTTCTGCTGACCTCGTGAGAAATAAGATCATTTAAAACCACCACGAGAGAAAACAAAATGAGGAAATTCTATAGAAATGCAATTACTTTGCTGCTGGTTAAAAAGATTAAACTATGTTCTATACATGAGAGCTAATATAAGCATTCTCTGCAAATGGGAACAGCAGAAAAGACAAAGATATCTGAAAAGCAAAGAAAAAAAAATTCTTACCATTCATGGTGATTGTCTACAAAAGCAGACATGGGACTTATTTGTACTGTATAGGTATCGTTGGCTGAATATTCAAATAAACCATAATACGGATTGAAAAGCTCTCTAGACACCAGGAAAAAAAATTCCCTTGAAGGTCCACTGTAGTCCAACCTTTAAAAAGAAACTTGACATTACCATACAGTGTTTATTGTGTGCAAAGGAACACTTTTTTGTATTTACATTCCTTACGGTACATTTTCCATTAAAATTTCCTAAGATTTTAACCAGAACCCTTATCCAGCAGATTACTTAATGCCAAGGGATGTGAAGTCCTTGTGAGGATCCTCTGAAATGGAATGTCTTGGAGGACTGGAAGGAAATGCTCTACATCAAAATTTTTGGCTCCAGCTGTAATGTTTTTTTTTGCCATGAGAATATAACCAAATAAATGGAGGTGAAGGCAAGAAGTGTCTGAGGGGGGGGAGAGGAAACATGAAAAGAGGCAACATCAGACCTATCTGCATCTGACCAATTAAGAATGAAAATGGTCATATTTTGCCCATGCAGACTTACAACAATAGGACAGTTTGAAGGATAATATTTCTGTTTTTCCTAGCAATATAATCTGATATTACTTAAGTGATTACTCTTGGTCTAAAATTTCTTGTCTGTCTTCCAAAGTTGAGTGCACTTAAATGTCTTTTGGAGAGCGTATTTCCTTTGTTTTTGTTGGTTTTTTGGGTTTTTTGCTATTTCAAGATTCCAGCACTAATGAACAAGGAATCTAAATAACCTCTTGAATCATAAACAAACTCCCTGCTGACAAAGCACTAAGACTAAGTTTTGACATTATGCTGCAGGTCAACAGTAAAATGAGTTAAGTTCGAAGTTAATGCTTTGGTAGAGGTAGAAAACCAGAGATTTTCTGTGGTCCTAACAAATAGATTTTTGACACCATGAAAATGTCGTACTTGACTTTTATGAAGGTCTTGCTTTAGTACTAAGACAACACACAGACAAAAGCATCATAGAGTAAGTCAGCTTTCACACAGGACTCCTGCTACTAATGTTTTGGCTCATTAACAGAAGACACAGATGAGAGTTCTTTCTGAGGACGATGTTGTCAGGAAAATAAGAGCTAGGTACCATTATCAAGTTGAGGACAAAGCCTCTTTCTTCTGTTGAAGGAAAAATATTTTCCCTTCAGTCATTTGGAAGCACTTAGCTTCTGCTAAGCTTCAGAAGCAAAGTACTGAAACAGATTCTTACCCTGGCAAGAAGGGCAGATTCCATCCTCAATTTGCAGGAAAAAATAACAGTTTGATATCATGGACAACTGTTGGATCTTAATCTTGGCACAAATACCAGATCAAGAAAGGGTTGTCTGGAAGACTCTTACAAACTTCTGGGATAATTAGACTCACTATGAAAACTGAAGATGGAACAGAAACTGTGTGCCTGACTATCAGCCATTGCATACAGCTCCCTTTGTACATGGTGTTACTGTGAGTCATGCTAAATAAATCAATCATGAAAGTCCTGCACTGTCAGTCAGATTTATCCCACAATTAAAGGCTTGGCACAAGGGTGAGAAAACTTCATACAAGAGGTATGCAACCGCACAGCAGCTGCAACTGTAGGGCATTTGGGTATTCAGGAGCAGAGAAATATGTTGTTGGCAACGTGGCTCACATCTCCTGGGAAGCGCCATTAATATTTCAGATTTATCACTATAAACACAAACCAGCTTCTGCTAATAGTTCATAGAACTTAGGGAAAATAACTTTAAGAACTCGTACTCTTTGCATTAAAATTTTCTTCACTTTCTCCAAATGAAGTATGAAGGAAAAAAACATTAAACTAGCATCACAGTTACATGACTGTAGAAACTGAAGGTTTAAGAAAAATACCAAACATGAGATTTACAAAAAATTGTATGAATGGCAATTAACTATGCCAGTGTTACTCACTAATATATACACCAACAAAAGTTACTCAGACTGTTTTAATCTGTGAGGATTGTGTTTCCCATTACTTTAAGTATTAGGCCTCTCCACCAAGAGGAAAAGCATTGCAACAGCAAACTTCTGGTGAATTTTCTTAAAAAAAGGAGAAGCAAATAGGAAAAAATTCACCTCCAGTATTTTTCCTCCTCTCCTCCACCCTGACCTGTCTTTCTACGCCTAGCCAAATGAATAGTTCAACGTGATACATATCTTTGCGCCATCTCTGATGAAACAATACTGTTTGCACATATCCTTTCTTCATTCATAACACAGATTTGTAAATAGAGAATTGACGTCATTTTAATTTACTCTCAATTAACTCATTCTTTTCCATTAAGAAGTGAGTCTAGTTTAAAGCTAGACATAGAGGAAACAGTATGTGTCACCTCCACTTCCAGGTCATTCTTGCTGTACTAAGAGAGGAAATGCAAAAGCCTGATGTCTGACGAAAGACGATGGTCTATCAGGATCAATCTCTATCTCATGTATGGTTTTCAAATTTTCCCTTTCATTTTCAAATCTGAGTTGAGGCTGCAGCTGCAAAAGTGAAGGCTAGTAGGGCTGTGTAAGACAGACCTCGTTGCTGCATCCCCACCCTGCTCCGTCAATACAGCGTAATCTCGTCCTGCATCAGCCTTGTCATTCCAGTTCTGAGTTTTTCCTCAGACAGCACAGTGATATTATTTATATGAACAAGTCCACACTTGGCTCTCAGCTGTCAACATTTTAAGGCTTCACCAGGTCTTTATTAGCAGTAAGTAGCTCAGGGTAAACTTGAAACAGTTTTCAAAGTAATCTAATCTTGTAGGAGATGCCTCTGTAACAACTTATCTATTTTAAAAATAGCCTTGCACACTGCATGGCAATAGTGCATACACTACAGCATTCCAAGAGCTGTGTGTTGCATTTTCCTATATATCAGAGAACAAAATTTTCAATTTCTTCAGAAAAACACTCGTGAAATGTATCCATGAAAATATTTGTGCCTAGTGCAAAAGGCTTTAGGAGCTCACAAAGCGGATACGAAGTAAGTGACAAGAACAGGTAATTAGTACATTGTTCCACTTCCACTTGCAAAGAAAACCTAACCACATCTTGCCTAGTAATGTGCGCCTCACAATCTATAAGACATCAAATTCTCATCAGACATAGACTGAGCACTCTCTGAAGTGACTTTGTAATGTCAGGAATATCTGTGTTTATTTGACAACTGGCAACAGCCTAATTGCTTTGATTTGTGAAGCAGGTCCTGGCCTAGAAAGACGATGAGAACCTCCTGCAACACTGAGGGCTTTCAGCTCCCATTGCCTTAGAAAGCAGTTAGGGATTAAGCATCTAGCCTGTTCTGGAAGCATTCCCTCTCCAGCAAATGGCAGCTGTCTTTTAACAAGCACTAGAGATACAATAACAGCACTGACAGAAAAGAAATATGAATAACAGAAGAAAGCAGTTTTTTTTTTCTCTGCTTTCCCGGCAACACTCTGAAACACACACTAACTATTGTGAAAATTCACATCAACACATGTATTACTTCTGCAAAGGCAGGATGCATTATATTTCACAAAGCCTAAAAAAGTCATCCTGAACAGCTGTATGTTCTAGGCTTGTATATGTGGCATTTCCTGACCACAATCCTTCCTCTTTTCACTCTAGACCACAAAAACTTCAGCAAAACAGCACAGCTGCAAAACAGTTTTGAGATTACATTTACTTCCCTGTTCTACTTACCCCTCTTCCCCAACAAATGTGACATAGAGTTTATTTCTCTGCAGGTCTTTTCTTGAATAACCCATAATCTGGTTAAAGGCATCTTCAAGCAAGTGATCTCTCCTGATTATTAATCTGAAAAGCAAAACAATATTGAAACAGTAATTGATGAATATAAACCACACTTGGAAATATCTACTTACACTACAAGGTACAGGGTGACTTACTAGAGCCCTGATACCCATTTTGCTGGAGAATTTGATCCACACCAGGCAGCTTCTGTCTGTTAGAACCCAGAAGCATCTACTGAACATTTCAGTAATATGCCTTGTACAAAGAAGTGTTGTTTTGATTTTTCCACCCTATTTTTTTCTTACTTTAAGACCACAGTGGGAAAAATCCTGAAATGAGCATTTTCAGTAAGTCTAAAATTCTTCTGCAAGGCTGGGCCTCTAAATTAGTCTGACTGTAAGCAAGAATCTAACTCTTCATGTAAAAATCTACCCTTTAACAAGGCAAAAGATAAAGCCATGTGAAAGTCACCAAATGATAACTCCAGAATTGAACATCTCTACATTACCCCCAGTGTAGGTGTGATGAGATGACAAGACTAGAAAGAACAGTGGTTGTTTGTCCAAAACCAAATTGAGGCGTCACATATAAAAACACACTGCATCTTTTAATAGAAAAATTGTGAAATCAAGGAGACATCACAAAGATCTGAAATATGAGGTGAAAGAATCCTACTTACTTAAACATTTCATCCTTTGCCAAAGAACTGTGTTTAATTAGTTTCCTGAAACTTGGCTTGTCTTACATTCAAATACTGTCTTATGCATGTGTTTGATCAGTCAGGCAGACCCAAACTTGGAACTGTGCCCCACACAGAGGCAACTCACCCCTCCACATGCCATCTTGCAAAGCCCTTGCTAGTCTTACTGCTCATGCAGCAGTCAGTGGTTGCAGTGTGCTAGCCTGCAGAGGAGGAAGCCAGGAAGTATCAAGTGCAACAAGAAAACCCAGGCAGTAGGAAAACTGCTGGAGCTGTAGTTTGAAAGAAAGGAGCAGGTCAGCATGTGCTTGGCAACTCAGGGAAAACTGTTCAAAGCCAAGCTGTTTTTCTGCTTTAAAAATACTCAGTGTGAAGGCAAACGAGTCAGGAAAAAAAAATGCCAGAAATGTAATAGATCTCACAGGTAGCAAACACTATTCTCTGGTATTTGCCCACATATTTATGACAAAATCTTCACAGATTCACAAATCTTTAAGTGTTTATGACTTCATTACATTATAGGAAAATTATATTTGACATCTGCTTCTTAGGACTGTCTAAACATCACCACTTAAACCCTATTTCAATTGTGGAATTTTTTTAACAAGGTCACATAAACAAAGTCTGAGCTCTGCACACATTCCTGCAAAATGTAAGAAGTGACCGTGTGGGGAAAACGCACCCCTAGTGCTAACAGAAAAAAGGGTTTTAAAAAGTTCTAGCTCCTTATAGCAAAGGGAGACAACTAGAATGTCAACTTGTTGGGCAGGAAGTGTACTTTCTCATTACAACTGATTTTGATTTGCCTAAACTATGTGAGTTTTTTTTTACCTGGCACAAGACTTGGTGATTTACAAAATTATGGAAGTATCTCTGACGACGATGATCCTTAATGTAACAGTATGTCATCACATGATTACCAACTAAACAGAAGACGAAAGACTTCACCTAAGCACTCCAACATTCAGAGTGCTGAACTTAAAAATATCAGCAGTTTTCTAAGGTGATCCTTGGAAATGAATAATAATTTACCAGTCCTCTTTAAAGAGTCTTTAGAGGCTTGTAAATGACTCAGAAGAGAGCACCTCTTTACCAAAGAGGACCACATGAACAATAGTGGCAACTATGTACAAAAGATAAGCACATCTGATTTTTCCAACAGAAAAAAACCAGAGGAAAACATAACTATTTATACCACAGTAACCGCTATGATGGAAGAGTTCAGAAGCCTCCTCTTCTGCATGCCTTTTTCCAAAGCACTTTTTGTCACCGTATTAATAATATTGTTCATATAAAACTGCAGTTGGAGTTGATACAGCAAAGAAGTGCTCAGAACTTGCTGTATCTTCTGCTATGAATCACATGCTGTCATTAAATCTCTTATGACAGACTTTATACATCCAGAAGTGCGAGGGTAACCATAATGTCTGCATTCCTTCTAATAGGAAGACACTTGCAGACGTGCAAGGAAAGGCAAGGCAAGCTGCCTGAGCTACAAATCCAGTTTCAAGAGATTCTTCAACATACTTCAATTTCCCTGGGCCTTGTCCATATCCTTTAGTTTCCAACTTCCTGTAAAAGTTTCTCAGCTTGGCTTCAAAATCTCTTTTGTAAGGAGCTGGAGCTCGGGCATTGGCACGCTGAGTACCTGCAGGAAGCAATAAGCAAAGAATAAGCTGTAGTGGCATGAACTGATTAATGTCCTATCGTCTACTGAAAAGACTCTTGAACAGCAAAAGGCATGGTAGGTGTTTGGTTTAGTCACTCTTACAAATGAGTAAAAGCTACATATCTTCAAATCTGCTCTGTATCCAAGACTTTCTGATTGCTCATTTCCAATAGTATCATGTTTCTAAAGCACATCTTAAAGAGCAAATCCAGGTGAATGCAAAAGATTGATTTAAAAAAATAGCGTGATCCAAAAAAAGCTGGAAAAGCTTTTGTTTGTCAAGGACACTCTATGTCTCACCTTCAAATCAGCTCATGCTCATAATAATGTTGTGTTCTGTTCTGTTTTTGTTATTCTCAGCAAAGCTAAGACCTCTGAAATGAAGTATAAGTATTATCACCCACTGTGCTGCTGTTGAATATACCAAGTTGAAGAACTTATGGAAAATCCCTAGTGGAAGTTCTCCCTTGGGGAAGTACAAGGGAGAATGGAAATGAAGTACCAATTTTAAGTTTGTGGAACATTTTATTTGTTACTGTAGAATCATACACAATGCTCATCTAAGTGAGTTTATGCTTGAGAACTCATTTTTGAGGGAGAGAGCTGTTTGACAAAAATATTCCATACCTCCTACATTTGTAAGTCCAGTATACACAAACCAATTGTTCTCCCTGATCTATTCTGAATATTACAACCTTTAGAACTTCCACTGGCTCTCTGGATAAATTACTTCAATTGATTTAATTGCAAGAAAGTGTGCCAAAGAGGCAGTTAGTTAACCCTATCCCTGCTACTTTCATCTTCTCAACTCTCCTCTTTATTACATTAATTGCTTCCCTGTGTGGGTGTGTAGACATTTCCCCCAAGAGCCTTAGAGCATCTCAAAAAAATTTCTCATGCCTTACAGTACACATAGGTTGCTAACTGCTTATATAAGTTGGAGATCAACTAACAGGTCCACAGTACAAAAGAAATATAGACAAAGAGCTTAGAAGCACATTTTAAATGTTATCAGTTCTCACATGAGTTTTCTTTTGGCTGTCTGTATGAAACCAAGTAAATACAAAAACACTAAGTGAAAACATGATAACGTAACGTTTACGGTTATAAGACAGAGAGAATATGCATCCTTTCAGCCTTTGCTTGCATAGCCACAACATATATGATAGGTCTGAGATGAAAAGCAAGCAGAGCATCCTGCGGAAGTGGCTGCTGGAGGAAGCCACACAGTCAGTCTCTCTGCACAGAACAGAGAGTGCAGGCAAGATCTGCATTAATACTGCCATTCACTGGTGTTCAAAAGACCTGCCTGACCAGAAAGACACTTGCCACTTGTTCTAGGCTCAGAGTTACACATGGGAGGCATAGCAAGTGTCAGAGAATCCTCAGAGCACCAACGGCAATAAGAAGGACTTCTCTGGAAAAGCAAATCATGGTCACTGATTCAACTATAGTGGTTATCCTATGTTACTGAGAGCACAGAAGGTTTCTAACCATACACTCTCTCAGCTGAACTCTCTAGAATACTTACAGAAACTTGAAACTATAAACAGCCTTTTAATTATTGTTTTTTTACCCCTACTTTGTTTATTCCACTTTGGGTCAAAGTAGGCACAAAAACGTAGTCACCAAAAAATAACAAAAGCTCACTTCAAACTTAAGAGACACCAAAGAACATAAATCTGGTAATGCATTACTTCACGGCTCAGAAATCAGCAGCACATTATTCTGACAGCACATGACAAGTTCTCATTACAAATCACATGCATACGCCAAGAAATTCCTGGGCAATTACAGTGATTACTTCCGCCTTGGGAACAAAAGATGTTAGTGGAAGAGCTAAAAAAATGCAAGTGATGTGATAATCACATTTGATTTTCAAAGTGTTTATATTCTAGAACAGATATAAAGAGCAGCTTCATGATTATTCATCTTCCCCAAAAGAGAAAGTACAACTGATAGTGACTGATCTAAGCAATGGCTCCTTAACATGCAACCTCTTGCAGTACAGCACAGCCAGTTTAGCTGATGAGAAAACAGAGCCCCCATAGAAATCATGGGCCATTTATAATTCCTGATAAAAAAAAAAAGACTTCATTTGTACACCAACACAAACATGCGCTCTTGCAGACAAACAGGGAGTCACTGTAGCTTTTTCTATGCAACAGAATAGAGATTACAATGTTAAGGAGGATGAGACTAAAGCCATCACTGTTCATCCTTCACTGTGTGCTACTTCTTTGAGAAACAGAGAATATCACACATTAAAGCTTAAACACATGTTGAAATGCTTTGTTGGACTGAAACTTGTCCCAGCATGCTTTGGTGCACGTACTAATAACAAAGAAATTGCAACTCTCAAAACAAAAACTGTTTTTACTCGTTAAGAGACTGCTAGGTTTGCAGTTGAAAGTAAGATGCATACATTATGTATTTCAATCCTATTTTCTTCTTAATGGAGAGACAGTTCTAGATAAGCAATCTATGCATCCAAAACATCAAATATACATATTATATCATTATGGCAGAATGCCATAAGATCATTTGTATCTTAGGATAGTTTCTCTAAATTGGTCTTTACAGAGGTCCTATGCTCAGTAGGACAGGCTACCACACAGGACATTTTAATGTCCTTTTAGTCTGGATGCCTGAAAAAGTATAGCTTTTTGTTCTAATGACTGTGGACAGGGAAATGTCCATAAAAACCACAACTCCTTTGCTGGTGAAATGTTCTTAATGTCTGGAACTAACTAGCTTTGGTTGCATCCCAAATGTTTTCTATTTTTTCTGTCCTCTAATTTTTAGGAGTCATCCTAAGCCACATCTGATAAACTGTAGTGACTTTATTCAACTCACCTACTATTATATTCTTGAGAAGTCATATTGACATCTGTGAATTTCACATTACTGTACTTGGTCTTCAGAGGTAAAATGGAATTTGTTACATTTGAAATAGTTTAGTTTTTATTAGCAACATAATTAGTTAATATGTGAAACATCAATTTCATTCCATTCTGACACGTGCACTTCCAGACAGCTGCAAGACGCTCTCTTTTGACCTCAAGTTAAGGGACAACAATCTGCCTTTATATAAACTTGTCATTATTTACTATCCAACAGTCAAATTTCAGTGTATACTTACTAGATCTCATGTTTTTAATTTTCTAGGCATTGAGATCTTGGCATTAGCAGTCATTTAGTTGTTTCACATCAGTAAAGAACAAGTTTACATGTTTTTACAAGTCAGAACCAAATTACAAACTCTGAAGCTGGAATATACCAATCTTTTCTACCAGCACAAGAACACCTTGTGAGCCCAAGGCAAAGGTTCATGTTTGATAGTCAAATTCAATCACACTGGCTGGTTTTGCTCAAAAATAGGACTAGATCTTTGTTGTTGCTGAAGCTACAGAATTTGGATTTTCAGAAAGGTGGGAAGTCGTTATATGCAGCATAACATAAACTTAATTATGGGACTGGCTCTACCACAATATTCTACAAGTACTGCAGTGGAGAACGACAGCAATTACAAGCTCACTGCTTCAGCTCATCTAACCAAAAGCTGGGAACTGCAAAGGGAAACATGTTGGGATATAATTTCCAAATGCTCGGTTTTAGGCTGCTATGAAATTGAATTTGGAAAGCAAATTAAAAACTACAGTAAAACAATTTGTCTCTGTTTTTTGACTTCTGGGAAGGCAGCAGGAGCGGGATACTGACTTTACTGATCTAGAATTGATCTTTACTTAATATGAGAAATAGTTTCTTATAGACTCTGTGCCTGAGAAACTTACCTGGAGAGTTCTGGGGTGAGGACACTGGCGAACCTCTTGGGGACTGGCAATAACTGGGATGAAGTAAGGCATGTGGCGGCACGTATGACATGATCTCCTCTTCGAACAAGCTTGTAAATAGAAGCAAATTTAAAAAAGCAACACATTTATTTGCATGAATAAAAGATACCTTTCTAAAAATAAATATTTATTTAATCTGTTTTCTTTGTTAGTTACTTGCCTATTTCCACTATCCACATTTAAGAGTCGTACAGAGTCTTAGACTATTACTGCCATTCCCACTGAAACTTAGTGGAAAGCAATAATTACTGGTAATTACTGTGAAATATTAGAAAGTATGTAGTATGATGTTTGTTTTCAAGATTAAAATACGCTTTCTCCATTTGTGTTTTCTCTTTTTTTTTTTCCATTTGCACTGTCATTAGAAAAGGGTCAAAAACCTTAGTCATGATTTCCTAGAAAAAAAATCTGTAATACTGCACAAAGATCAGGAACAAAGGCAAATATTCTAAGTCTCCAAGGTTAAGATTCACATCTGAAGTTGTTGAATGTACTGAATAGTAAGAATTTTAACCTGAATAGGTTATTTCTTTATCTTTAAGGATAATACCATTGATGAAAGTGGGTATTGCATTTATTCTGTTCAGACTGAGTTATTTCATGCCTCATCTAGAATTGCCAGCGTTTAAAAGAGAAACAATAAACATTCTGCAGCTCAATAATTTTATCTGTGTACACATTGACGATACATAGATTAAAATTCCAGTTTCTTCACAACATTGGTACAAGCAAATCCACAAAAAGATAAAATCCCTAGTATCAGAATGGATTTGATATCAAAGCATTTATTGGATGTTGAATAACACAGATAAGAATAAAAAAAGTGAGACCACATGCAAAATTTATTTTCAAAAATTGAGCTACAGTAAAAAAATCACAAGCCATTCTTTTGTTGTAGAGCTTAAAAGCAGTGTTTAAATAAATAATGTTTCTTACCAAGTTTGTTCAAAGAATGAATACCTAGAGCAATCCTTTGCATGAGATTTTTATTGGGATTTATATTTTCTGGTACTTCTTACATTCGTTACCTCGTGTTGTTCTCCTCAAAAATATACTCCGATGCTGAAAATGTGATAAAATCTAAACCACTACTTCAATCTTGGATTAAATGAAGAAGGTGTTAAAATAACCATTTTTGTTAAGATGACTTTTTGTGCTGAATATCAAACAATTGTTTAGAAGAACAAACTGAAATATTTTATTCTTAACAACTTTCAGAGTGATGCACTGTAACTCATTCAGTTCCTAAAAGCATAGCTTCCTGAGCTTTTTTGCTAGCTGCAACTTAATTTTTACTGAAGTACTTGAAAAAAATGTACAGTGTTCCCAAGCAATAGGAGTATCAGAAATAGTGATTCCACCCAATTGTTCACGAGACCACAGAGTTCTTCACAAGGTAATTACACCACTCCTAACCCCTATACAACTACAGAAATAGAGATAGAGAAAGGGATACAGTCTTTCCCGTGGACATCCAGCCAGCCAAGATACTGAATTCAGGCATCATGAACCTGAGGAAGACTGACTCATTACAATTAGCATGCAGTTTTATCAGGGTTTCTTAGAGGAGTCATGACAATACTTTGCCAGATTTTGTTGAAAGTAGAAATCTACAAAGACTAAATACAAGAAGGAAAGGAAATTCTAGTACCTTGGTACACCATAATTTTAACACAGCCCATCTTTGTTTTTACACCAGCATTTACTCACAGCAACAATGAACTTGCAATAACCCAGTCCAGTTCCAAGGCTTAACATGCAACATTTCAGGGAACTAACGGATGCACAATTAACATTTTATCATTAATACATCCTTGAAGCAATGGCATTATAAGTTTATTACTAAAATGGGAAGAAAATCAAGGCAAAACTTTTCAGTTAGGTATTTTTAGAAAAACAAAATCAGAACAAAACAAAAACCTAGAGAAGAGAAATAAAATATGAAGAATATGAAGTTTTTCTGGGATTGCATTAACCCTTTGACTTTTCTTTTAAAGATTAATTATACTGATGACTGATTTCAATAACATAAATAATTGATTTCCTACAAAGGAAAGTTCGAAATAAAAGTCTTGAATTTCCTTTATTTCACTCAGTGGCTACACACTACTGTCTGGAAGGCTCCTCAGCAGCTGTCACAACATATTCCATACATGCACAGAAAGCAGCAGCACCCACCTGAGTAACATGACAAGGTCTGCATCACTGGATAAACGCACCAAGCCAGGCGTTCCCTCTGTCCGGATGAACTGGATCTTCTCCCTGTGTAAGCCAAAAGGAGTTACAAAATATCTAATGTACACCAATGTACACCCCAGTAAAAAAGAAAAGTACAGGTTATATCATAAGAACCTCTAGGCTATGCTTCTGTATTTCAGAAACCATTTTTTTGCCCTGTCACAGCATATGTTTTACTACTACTATGTGAGTAGTAAAATATTACAACCAAAAAGCTAATTCGTTCTGAAGAATGTTTTTGTTTCCCTCACCAATTCAGTGTTTCAGGTACTACAGCCATGCAACCAACAAAAATGAGTTCTTCAGGTTCAAACTAGTTGTGGCCCTGAATTCAAAGCAGTAGGCCAAGCCCTGCGAGAGGATATTACTATTCAGAAAGTGAATGTTTGAAGCAGTACTGTCTGTTTTGAACCTCTGTACAAATGTAAGCCATATGTTACAATGCTCTTATGATTTCCAAAGTGGGATTTTCAGAAGACATTGCATTTAGCACATCTTCCAGAAAACCCTTGCACTATTTCTCCCTCTCTGCTTCACCGAAGTACTCAACCCTCATCCCAGACCCAATCTGGACACTACTGTGGAATCTATGCATCCTAAACACTGTGCATAACACACTCTGGATTGTTGTGATCTCACTATGGATTTTCAGTATCTATATTGAACATAATGATTCGGATGATTGCTGTTTTCTCTACAGCCTGTAGAGTTTTTTTCCTGTATCCTAAAATGAAAGGACATCCTATTCATTTTCTATCAGTAAAAGACAGAATTTCTCTCTACCATCATCATCATCATATAATTTGGACTCACTGTTAACAAGGAAAAGAAAACCAAATGCAAACCCACGTAATAAAAATTCCAAAGGAGAAAATCAAATAAACAGAAAAAAGCTCCACATAAGAATAGAGATACTACTGGCAGCAGCACACAGTGTAAGCTACAATATGCATTCCTGGAGCACGTAATTTCATGCACAAGTTTCATCCTAAAGGTTTCATCCTAAAGGTCAAGCCAAATTTCTTGCTATCTGTCTCTAAAAACACTGCAAAAGACCTTCTCAAACAATTAACCTAACATAAATTTCCTGGCAACTTCCACTACATATGCAGCATATTCAAGGGTCAAAAGGGGCACATCTGAGCTGTATGTGCTTGCAGTGGTGGCTGTAGTAATTCAGTGTTTCCCTGTGAAGACAGGTAGCGAAGGTCAAGCAACCACTTCATCAATCCTGTGGTCCCAACCCATCAAGAACCAAGATCAGTGCGTTAACCCCACAGTTTCACCAGCACAGTGCTGACCAAAGCTAACACACACTGCCCACCTGCAAGCATGGCCCCATCATGCCCAGGGCAGGGATGTCTGGACAATTCTAGAGCCTACTCCAATTTACATCAATGCCCAATAGAAAAGTAACAAATGGTAGATTTCAAAAGACATCTTAATATTCAGTTAGCAGCAACACCAGGAATCAGAAAAACATTTTCTGGGTTAATGTTTGCAGCTCTCCAAATGAATGCAATCAATGACTTCTCAGGAATTACCACTGAGAATTGTGATCTGAATGACAGTTTTTAAGTATATGCCTTTTATCCCCTGTTAAGATATAAATCATATGATTGCTGCCTTTGCCTGAAGCCTTTTATTTAATTTTCTCTTCATTTTGTAATAATACATTTCTTCTGTTTCCCTAATCTTTATTTCAGGGAGTTAAACAGAAATACAAAAAAGAAGCATTGGCTGCAGCTTTATGGATATATTTGTCTTTCACAGGTCAAAATTCTACAACTTGTTATGAGCCACTGACAACTGTAACAACAGAAACTAATTTATATTAGCATTTTGTATTAGACTGGGCATAACAGACTCCACAAACTTTAATACCTGAGTGAATGATTCCTGGTAAGATCTGGTTGACGCTCTTGTAGAATTTCAAAGATGTTGGGCTGCCGCAAAAATGCAACAATCTTGTCATTGTAAGCTGAAAATACCAACAAAAATATTGTAGTGAAACAACTTTATTCTAAAAGACACGATGACATTCCTTCTTAGCTTTGAACAATGACCCTGAATTTCACTTTCACAGTTAGTATTTAGCAGTACGGCATTAATTTATGTCTGTTGTGTAAGGCTACTCGTAGTGCTATCACAGGGAACACATTTGATTATGAATGAGGTATGATTATGACAAATCCTCTCCACTGTTAATTAGCAGTGCTAACTTTTTTAGCAATTCCTATTACAATTCCTATTCCTTTTATCAATCACACTCTTAGCTGAAGTCAAACTAGAGTATTCACTGCTAGAAAAGAATCACAAGGTTCTTAAGTTTCCATCGCACTGAACCATTCTCAGTCATAAAAAGGAAATGTGAAGTGACACAAAGCACGAGGCATTGCTTACTTTGTTATTATAAATTAAAATATGAGTCAGAGCAATGGAGAATCCAATATCTTATTTTATGATGGTATGTTTAATAGTGGTGTAGACAAGGTTCCTTCTTCAACTACTTTTAGCATCTCCTTCCAATCTGTTTGGTGTCTGTAAAATGTATTTTCCTAGTTATGTATTAATTTTTCTAAAGAGATCCTAGGACACATTCAATGTTGGTGGCATTCAATCCATTCTCAGATATTAAACAACCACTGGAAACACCCATATTCTAATCCCTCTAATCTGACAGAACTGGGATTGCTTAGTCTGAGAACAGGAGGAGACTCAGGAGAGACATTACAGCTCTCTACAACTACCAGGAGGAGGTTGTGGTGGGGAGTGGGGGGGGCTTGCCTCTTCTCCTGCCTACCTAGCGATAGGACTAGAGAGAACGCATTAAGACTGCACCAGGGCAGGTTCAGGTTGGATATTACAAAAAATTTCTTCTCTCAAAGAGCGGTCAGGTGCCTGAATGGGTTGCCCAGGGAGGTGGTTGAGTCCTCATCCTTGGAAGTGTTCAAGAAACATTTAGATGTTGCCCTAAGAGACATTTAGATGTCCTAAGAGACATGGTTTAGTGGGGAAATACTGCTGGTAGGTGGGCAGTTGGACTAGATGAGCTTGGAGGTCTTTTCCAACTTTGGTGATTCTATGATTCATATTCTAATTCTCATTTACTGCTGAGCCTGTAGTATATGTACACCATGTATACAGCAAGGGGAAGGATTTAAATTAGCAGAGATTTCAAGTAAACATGGCACAGTACAAAGATCCAGTTATAGTCAATCGGATCAATTTATCTTGATTTAGCGCAATGTGACAGCTGCTAGATTCAATAAGCTAAATTCTCTTCTTGGTGGCATAGAAATCACTAACTTTGTGTGTATGTAACTGAGAACAGAAGTTAAGCTAATGACTAATTCCAAGCTGATTAATACTTTATGGAATCTTGCCAAAAGAAATACCCAGAAGTTCTACAAAATCACTTGAAATACCCAATTAGGACACAACCTGCTGGCTTCAGCTCTTCCTGTCACCACTTAGACTAGTGAGATTAGGAACTCAGAACAAGTAGGATCTTTACATCAATCGTTCAATTCTGCATAGGCACTTTCTGTTATTATTCCTGCAGGTTGCAACTGAATTATTAGAGAGAAGTAGTCCTAACAAATTGCAACTTCCACCTACCCCTACCAAATGAAAAACAACAGTGAAGACGGACGTGACACATTCAGTCACGGAGTGCTTCTCTGAAAAGAGGCCATATGCTGACTTACCCACTGGAACCACATCCTGGTACTGAGCTCTGCTGACTGTATTAAATGTACTAGACGGTCTTGGTAGAACTGGTGGTCCTGCATGACGAGAGTCCTCTCCAACCTGAAAATGTAGAAGTAAACACAATCAGTGTTTCTGTCAGCATATAGTTAGGTTTACAATACAAGAATATTTAAGTGAGTACTTATATGACTTAATATTAAACATAAACATAAGTTTTCTGCTGGATCCCAATAATCACTGTAGAGGGGATCACCTATCTTGTAAGTGAGTTATTCGTAAAACATTATTTACTATATTACACATGAAAAATTGAAACAATTTCTTTCCAAGTTTATCACTGTTTTTAAATAATAGTCCCATTCTGAAAAGTAAATTCTCCTCTAAAATTCAAGCTGGAAAATTTTCAGAGAGTAATTTTGTACTTCATGTACATCTTTATCCATATTAAAAGATCAGAATGCAGCTCTTTCATTAGCACCGTAACCACGCATGAGCAGAATTTCCCTAAACTTAAACTGAAAAGAATTTTGTGGCTGAAACAGCATTATAAAGGATAAAGCAGTGAGTTCACATTCAGTCACGGTAAATGAGTCCAAAACTGGTAAAAACATTTCTTATAATCACTCAGGAGAACTGCTGTGAATTCTTTGTGTTTACCTTCTGGAAATGAAACATATAACAGATCAACATTTTTTTAGTGCAGAACCATAATGTAAAATTGTTCCTCATAGCATATGTGATGCTGGGTCAACTTCTACAATTACTGTATGTTGAGGTTTCAGCCATTTCTACTGTGTCACTATTTTGTATTTTATCTACTCAAGGCATTTTGTTCAACCATTTTTACAATCTCTAGGGCCTTTATGTTTACTTCTCCATTCCTCTGCCTATAGATAATTGTTACTACGTGAACTACACTTCCACATTCCAGAGAATTAAAAAAAAAAAAAATCAAAGTGCAAAAGATCAAATAATCATAAAGCTTTTGTTAAATCCAGACTCTGGCATCACAATGAAGTAAAAGACCTGAAGTACCTCCCAAGATCTTTGTGAACTCAAATAATACTCTCTCTGGAAAAAAAAATAATAATAATTTCCTTTAGGCACTGTACTGGAAAAGGAATGGGATTATTATTAGCTCCAGCTTCACGCTGCAGTTCAGCTTTAGCTAAAAAGGCATTCCTTATGCTGGCTATTGTTTGCTTTAGAGCATCTCCCTATAAAAACTGGGTCAACAGCTTCATAACATCAAAGTTTGTGGCAAGGCAAATCCAAATAAAGTATTTTGAGAATTTTTTCATTAAGTACTCATCTTTCTGCAATAACATACAGTTCCACAATACAATGACTTTAAAATAGCTGCAAATAAGCAATATTTAAGTCATAAGGGCTGAAGAAAATGTGCTCAGTCTCATACATATGCATATAAATAAACATCATTGCATCATCAGTCTCCGAATGGGAATACTGTTTTGAATTGCTGTTTGAGATTTCTATGCGGTGCTATACTTATATTCAAAATAGAGCCACAACTGTAATTGTACCAAATAAATATTTCTAAACTGGCATTCAGAAACAGATTAAGCAATTTCATTTATCTAATCTAGACCAAGTTAGTAAATTCCAGCAGAAAATTAGCACTGTGTATATGCAATACATGTGTAGACTTCCTATAAGATGAACTACACTTATGCTGCAGTATTGACAGCTTCAGCAGAACAGCTCAGGCGTCTCTCTCTATTTTGAATGCAGATATTAAAGTGCAAAAGAAAGATAATCTGAGTGTTGATTTGGTGAAGACAAGAAAAAGATTATTTATGTTCTCTTATAAATCAGTAGGAACAGAAAAACTTGGTTTATCTAGTGGAAGGTCTAAACAGCCATATGAAGACAATTTCAGCTGTCTTGCCTGCTGCAAGACGTCAGTGCCTACACCACATAACCACACCGACAGATAATGCTATTTAAAATCATTCATAAAAAATACCTTACATTAAGGGTGGCCATGGGAAGTATCCTTGACAACTAAACCACATTCATACAGGAAATGATAAGATACACAACCAATGGTAAAACACCCCCTGCAGCTCAGCGGAAGCTCTGATAGAGAAGTAGCAGAGCAGATTCATGCACTGAAACAGATCTCTGGCAGAACTTGATGTGCCACAACACTGAGCTAAAAATAGGATAAATCAGAGCATCTCACAAGTCGTTCTAATGTGTATTATCTTTTAATGCCTGTCATGGGATAGCCCTCCTCTGAAAAGAGGAATCACAGCCACCAGTATAGAGTTTTAATAACAATACAACTAAAGACTAAGCCACTGTACATACACTTGCTCACAGGTAAAAAGAATTTACAGCAACAATATGGAGACTGGTGGTGAAAAAGGTCCACAGTGATGCATCAACAAGACAGACTTTTCCATGTTTTAAAGTTTAGAAAGTTGAGATAATATACATACATAAGTACATACAATGGTCTGACAAACCCATATGCAGGAAGAAGGCTTTTTACACTTATTCAGATTGTTGCACATCTAGATGTATGCACACGCACACTTTTTTCCCTCTTATTTGCAAAGTTATAACCTACATAGTTGGAAGACACCAGGCTTGACAGCAGTAAGCATTCTGATAGTAAAAATAAGGATACAGATACTGATAACCTGTAATCAGATGCTCTCCTGTGGTTAAACAGGGTTACTGCAAATTAGAAGTAAAATTAAGGCTGATGGGTTATTTTTTTTCAAAAGGAACAGTGACGTTCCCAGCTGGAAAATAATACCATAAATATTTATGGCTGAGTACCATCCAGTTACAGAGCAATGATGTTCCTCACAACAGAGTGGAGTTATGAATGGAATGATGTCAAAGAAGATGACCCTAAAAACCTGGTGGCTCCCAATTGGAGAGAAGAGGCAGAACAAACTTACCTCACCAGCACTGTGGCTGCGTTGCCTAGTTAAGTGCTGCCGATGGACTAAAGCACTGGTAGGCCTGCTGCTCTGCAAGGGAAGCCGAGGGTCAATGAACGTGGTCGTGCGGGAATTGTGGTCAACAAAGAAAGCCTAGAAAAAAAAAAGAAGAAAAAATTTACAGTCAACTGTTTGTATCACAAGACTGCTCAACAATCAAAGAGTTAAATGTCTAAGGTTAATGTGTATTCAGGCTCTCGGATTCAGCCTCTGATGTCAGGCTTTGGAAATTCTTTTTCATGTTGCTGTGGCTCACATTACCCTTCAGCAGAAGAAGGATAACAGTTTTTCAACTCACTGGAGGGATGAATTCTTTAATACCTTATTTCATTCATGCCTTTAAAGTCCTTTGAAATCTTCAGCTGACCAGCATCAGAAGTTTCATTATGATTGCCAAGAAGAAAAGGCTCAAATATTTAATAAAAGTCATCCTCATGTTTTCTCCCTTTCATTTCCTTATAAGCATCTAAAAAATGTCATTAAGGGGCAAAATCATTCCCCTCTGCGAACTACTTACCATATAACACAAACTGGTGTGCAAAAGTCAAGTGTATGACTGTATCCTATGATGCATCATGATTACAGGCCAAAAGACATTGTTGCCATCCTCACGTTGCAACTAGTCTAAGTTCATTAACCTGAAAAAATGTCAGTTGGGGACAAAAAGAAGGTGGCAACAGAAACTTTTAAAACAGGCAGCTGGTAAAGAACTACCGCATGCTGGCTGGTCCGTTGTTTGCTGAAAGCAAGGTCACAGGAGCACATATCCTGGAAAATGAAAACCTCCCACACTACAGTCCAATTCAAACCAAAAACTGTTTCTAAGCCCTGAGGTTTAAAAACTTTTTCCAGTATTAGTTTTGCACTTGGAAACCAGCACTGTTCTATTTCAACATAGTTCAGCTTTTTTTTTTTTTTCAGTCACAATGCTGGAATTATGGAAATGGCAAAAAAAGATCCAAATTTTGAGGAGAAGAATTACAAGAAAGTGACATCTGGTTTGAGGAATTAAAGAGTCTGGACCAGCAGAGAGGTGGTTGGGTCTGCTGGAGTCATTTCTATTTGTGATACCAGTGAGGTACTTTGACCACGGTTTCATAAACAATTCAGTCCTATGGTGTCAGCAAAAGAAACATTCCCATCTTCCCCCACCCTGACCACTTGTTTCATCCCCTGTGCACCCTCCTCCTGCCTCGTGCTGGCACAAGTGTTTGCGTGGCCACACAGTGAACCCTGCTGGGGAACTGGTCCAGGCCAAAATTATTCTCTTTTGTCTGTTTCCTTGCTTCTTCTAACCTCAGTCAGCCCACCAGGGACAAGAGTAGTGCAAAAGTGGATCTTATAGCAACCTACAGTATTCATCAAATCATTATTCAGGCTGCTTAGTACAGACAGGATAGAGAAAACAGAATTCTTGTGATTGCCATGAAAGTAAGTAGGCAAACCAGTGTGTCATGCTACAATGGCAAGTAAATACTGCTGTGGTCAATTGTGAGAGAAAATATTAGTATTTCCCAATCCCAACAAAGAAGAAGCATATGGAGCTGCATATCGTGGCTGATGTCTGGCTGGGAGACACAGGAGGGACACCAAACCTGCAAGACCTCAAAAACATTTCAGAAGAGGGCAGCAAGATTCCTACAGCCATAACAGTGATGGCCTGAACCTAAGATCTGGGTATGCAAGTGGTGAACCACGTGAACTGAACACCGGAGAAGAATTTCCTGTTCTGTTCAGAAGAAATAGTTACAAATATTGAAGTGAAACAGTGTTCCACAATTCACAAACAACACAGCATACCAAAAAATTACAATTTTAACTGCAACCTTTGAGCCTGATGCAGGACTCTTTTTTTACCTTGACAAATGATGCCATCACTTTCAGCACAAGAACATGAACATAACAGAACATGAAACCAGAGGAAAAGCAGAAAGAAAGCCATTCCAAAATTTTGGTTTGAGGCCTGGCAAGTGATTGAAAGAGGCTGCTGCAATGTATCCAGGCTTTCTGAACTATTTGCTCCCGATTTATACGTTTACTTCATTTACTAACAATTGGTTGTTTTGTTTGTTTTGTACTCATGTATCTACTATTTTTTTCTAGTCTGGTCTATGCATATTTCTAAGATGTGAAGGACATTCAGCAAACCAAAGGTTGATTTCATTAAGTCAACACTACACTGTAAAATCACTTAGGAAAAAAAAAAAGTAGCAATTCAATAGCAGAAGAAGTACTATCTACAGTTGTTCTACACAGTTCTTTGATTTAATACAGCAGATTTAATACAGCAGTCTAACACTGTATGCAGTGCTCTTTCACAGCACATTTAAATAAAGAACTAACCTTAAATACCAAGTTTAAGACAAGCATATGTTATTAACTACAGATGCTTGCAGGCCAGCTAGTAGCAGCCTACTCAAAATAAAGTAAAAAATACTACTTTAAAGCTTCAGTGAAGATAATCATTAGAACCTCAATGTGGATATTGGCACACAGCTCAAAACACAGTGAATCTCTCAATCTCCTTTGCAAAAAATTTCTCTTGTAACACCTGTCTAATTATAATTCATGAATCTATGATGCTTGAAGAGAATGACATAAGGTGAGTAGTGCAAAAACTGTAATTTATCCATTAGACATGAATAGTTGCCTAAGTTATCTTTCACATTAAAGTACATGAAGCTTGCTAAAATACCTTTCTTCCCATTCAAGACATTAATAATCAATAACAATTTCACGGTAGAAATAATTTAAAAAAAAACCCACCTCTTATAATTTATTATTATTTATTTGGGATGAGACCAATGGGATGAAGTTCAACAAGATCAAGTACCAGGTCCTGCACTTTGGCCACAACAACCCCAGGCAATGCTACAGGCTTGGGGTAGAGTCCCTGGGGACTTTCAAGGCTGGATGAGGCTCGGATTGAGCACACCTGATCGAGGTGTGGATGCAGAGGAGTTGGACTAGATGACCTTTAAAGGTCATTTCCAACTCTGAGGTTTCTATGATTCTACCATCTGTAATGCCACTCAGAAATCCCAAACTTGATGCATTGGGCCTCCTGTGGAGAGCTGTAGGCAAAACAGGTTTTATCGTCTGAAGGGGATACATGGAGGAGTCAAGGAAGAGTGGGCAACTGAGCTTAGCTGTGCAGTTCTGAAGGGAGTTTGGAGATGAGCAGGCCCCACTTGAGCGTGAATGCCTGCAAAGCTTACAAGCCATTGGAACTACACTGACATCAGGGAACATGAACCCTATTGCTCCCTGCTGCATTAGGGTCAGAATAATCACTGTGCCTTGTGAGCAACACCAAGCCTCTTACTAAAATATACTTGGAGAAATAAAGGAAAACATCATCTCACCAGGAAAGAATAGCAGGAAAGGAGATGTAATTATGTATTGTGACATGGCTAATATCTACTTGCTTCTCTTTCGCTTATTCTTTAATAAATGCAGGTTTGGTTTGATTTGGTCTCATCAAACATGTTTTCACGTACCAGCCATCACTCTCTTTCAAACTGCCAAATAAGCTTTCCTACTGGCCACATGCACTGTTTGTGATGAAGACAACTCAACATAAAAGAGCATGAATAACACTGAGCTTAATTCCAAGTGCAGAAATCCCAGTGGGGATTTATTCAGTGCTTCCTCTCACTGATTAACGTTTGTCATAACCTCACTGTTAGCAAACACAACACATGAAAGCCAAAGGCCTAATTTTCTAAATGGGGCACCTATTTAAGTCAATTGAAATTATCATATTCTTCAGGATAGAACCCACCTCTGAAGGACCAACCAAACAAACAAGGATGGCATAGAACAGGAAAAAATGAGGGAGGAAAATAATGAGGTTAACATAATCGCACATCCCTAACAGACTTTCTGAAGGAAAAACACAGTGCTTTCCAAAGTCAATAAATACAAGATGAAAACAATCCTGAAGTTCTTTTTCTAGCCTTCTGTTCAGAGTTTGTCTGCAATCTTTTCAAGCATCAAGAACATTATTTATATGGACAGCGTACCAGAACTGATAACATAAGAACTGATAAGCTTAGTGTGCCTGTAGTCCTAATTAGGACTTCTCACATAAACTGATAAGCCTCATCACTTCCTCACATGTTAATCATAGTCTATTTTTAACCTTCCTATCTTCTGCAAAGAAAACCATATTCTAGATAGCAAGGATACACTGGTTTAAATTTACCTTAAAATTACATTACTATAAAAATGTGTTCGTTATTCTCTGATTTTAAAATATTGTATTAGAATTCCAGAAGTTACATTTGTTTTGAAAAGCAGCAGAACTCACAGCTATTCAAGATCTTCATTAGTTAACATAACTTCCTACACAGCTTCTGTGCCATTAACCAATACGCAGTCAAGAGAGTAAGCATCCCTAGGGCCATTGCAAGTGCACTAATATTATCTCAGAATCTGATGAATGCTGGAACTACTTAGCATTTGGATAGAGGATTGACCTAGGAAAACTGTTACATATTAAAGAAAAAAAAGACCAAATAATGCACGCTAATAAATTTCACTTGAGATGCTGAGGTTGACAGTTAAAGAAGAAAGTTTGCTCAAATAACCCAACAATAACTCAATAAAATCCAATAGATAAAAAAATTAAGTAAGCTTACATTTAAACTTTCTTCTGAGTACAAAGGTAAAACTCTAAAGAACTTCACTGAACTGCTTATATTTGCACACTAAATAACTATTTTCAGAAGAAGTTTTAAAACATTCAAGGGAATCTAAGTGACCTATTTCAGAGTGAAAAGACTATAGATTTTCTATTAATATTTCTTATACTGATTAATATTGACTTCTCAGTCTCTTTTTCCTCTCACATAATATTTTGCCAGCATAGAGAAGAAATTCCAATCTTCTCTTGAAAAAGGGAAAAAGGAAAAATATGCATCTTTACATACATTTGGGAACCAATGGCATTTATGCTCCTTCTAAGAACAGTAAGATGAATCCTAATGCTACAACATCCAAAAATCACACACTGAACAGAGAGATAAGTGTGTCACAATTACCTTGCCCTGATGGTCATGTTTCATTTCCCAACCTCTTGGCAGCTCCAGCTGTTTGTTAGCAAACATGTTTAGGAAGCCCACCAAATCACGATTATGCTGGTAGCGCTCAAAGTGGTGGGTGTCCCGCCGGACTTTGGTGATCATGTGCTTCAAACACGTGTTATTTGTAAACATGCGGTAGGCACTCTGAAAAACACATAACAACAACAATTTTACTATAAAAGACAATATTTCCACTCTAAAAAAAACGATCATTTCCAACTGCAGCAGTATCAGAAATTGGTCCTCCTTCAGTGGTTTTGGAATAAGTGTTCAATGTTTTGTTTTTGTTTTTACTTGATACATATGAACTCCAGCAAAGTGTAAAACACACTAATTTGGACTCCATCTACAACACTTGTCCCATGAACTGTGAAGAATTTCTTAACGTCAGAATTGCTTAAAAGGTTAAGATCTCATAGTTATTCGAAGATTTCTGCAATAACAAGTCAAACATAGACATAGAACAGTCAAAAGGTGGTAAGGTTTTCTGCAGAACAGAGACATATGCTTGTAGAACTTACACACATAAATCCATTGATTTTTCAAAAAAGAGGGAATGAAAGAACCCAATAACGGCAAGCCCATGAGTAATTTATCTCATAATTAAAACGAAACAGCAAAAAGAGAGCACTGAGGAACAGAGAAAACTTTAAATAGAAGGGAAAAATAAACAATTTACACTCTTTTACTCCAGAAAAGAAAAAAAAAAAAAAAAAAAACGCACACCAGATCTTTGTCTCAGAGCAGACAAGAGGCAGAACCTAAACACAGGTCCTCCTATTGCAGTCTGCTGCTACCTAAATCACTCCGTGCTCCTACCTTTGTTCTCTGGCCAGAGGTCTTATCTGCCTCTGCCCTATTTCAAATAGTGAAGAAAAAGATGCATACTCCAAGAATTTTTCAGATACGCAGGCATGCATATCAGAACTGAATTAAAATCTATCAGTAATTAAAAAAAAAACAACTGGATAATTTGCTAATGTGCTTGCAGACAATAAGTTATTCATCCCATTACATCTGTTCAAAAAATACTTTCTTATGAGAAGGAAAACAGGGAAAAGAGAAAAGGAAAACATATACTAAGATGTTTTCTTGTTCACTGTGATCTCTGAAGTATTTTGATATAAATCAGGTAATTTGGTGGATACAAATCTTCCCAAGAACAGCAAAATGACCATAAAATAGAAACTTCATTTTCATACAAAAAAAGTCCATTAGTCTTTGAAGAACATAATAATAAAGCTATTGCTTCAATAAACAAGTCAGTTTGGTACCCTAAAAAAGATGCACAGCTGAGTAAAGAATAAAAACTTACAAAGTCTAATGCCAAATAGGACTTCTCTGGCAGCCCACCAGCTGCAAGGAATGATGATGAGTGTTTCAGTTAATCCAGCTTCCCAATGTACTACCAATATGTTACCATCAAACACTGAGCAGTACCTCTGCATGCAAAACTTCTATATATATAAAGTTATATTTATGAAAGTCTTTCACCTGTACAGACTGTACTCACAGGGTTAGAATGCAGCACTGTAAAGAACTCTGGGCTGATAAGAAATTTCACAGGGGGAGACTGGAGCAACAAAGTAAGTCTGGATCTGGAGGTAGAGTGAGGCAGCACATTCTCTCTTCGAAAATCTAACAGCAAAGTGAATGACAATTCACATCTCCAGTAATGAATATTACCAAAACACTACTGCAAACAACTACATTGATTAGTTACACAAAAAAGAAAGCACCAGGTATACAATTGTATTGGTTTCATTACCCACATAAGTGCACCCAAAATTCTTCTAATATAAGAATGTGTATTTAGAAGACCTAATTTCTTGCTCTTGGTGAAAAATCATTTAAGAATAAAATAATTTTTAAAAATACTTCCAATTATTTTGTTTACCAACCACGTGCCTATATATAAATTGCAAAGAAGGTCCCCATTTCAAGCCTACAGTGCTATATTGTAGCTGTATGCAGATAACAGTTATTCTACAAATGCTGACCAATGCATACAGAAGTCATTGTACATTTAGAAGTGTTTCATTCCTTCTTCCTTAAAAAGCAAAATAAATTTAAAAAATCACTGCCAGTAACACAGCTCTGATCCTGACACAGTACTTAAAATATTTAAGCAGCTTATGTAAGTTAAAAACAGGTTGCCACAGAAGTACCTTTCACAGTCAACTCTGAGTAAGCATTTGGGTCCTCTCCTAGCAACTGCTGAAGTGTGCTGAGTTCCCAACAGTATCAGGAACTGAAAATACATAATGTGTAGTATTTTCTACAATGTTATTCTCCCAATCACCTTTGAAAATCAATAGCATGTTTGGATGCACATTTTAAAGTAATTGAAAAATTGTAAATTCAGATTGGGTCTCCAGTGATTTTTCTCCAAAATCTATGCCATCCTCTACACATCACTGTTTCTTTCTTTTACATACCACAGTATTTGCACAATTGCACATCAAATGAACATTAATCACATTAAACAGCTACTGTGGATATAAAAGAATAACCCTCAATCAGAAAAAGGAGAAGAAAAGCAGTGAATGAAACTGTAGGGGAAAAAAATAAGAATAAAATTTAGTTTAAAAAAAAAAAAGAAAAGAAAAAAAAAAGAGGAGGAGAAGAATAAGTGACATTCAAAACCTGGATGACTAAATACTACGGGGAAAAGGGGAATAAGGGATCTAAAGAAGTCAGATTATGTGCATTCTGCACATAAGAGGAAAACAGAAAATGGGAAGGTAATAAGTAAAGGGAAAGTAAGAAAGAAAAACAATCTGAAAAAAACAGTTCTAAGCTCCAAAAGCTCCTATGTCTATGGAGTGACAGGATAGTACCATAAGGATTCCTGAAGCTCTGCCTGAATACCTGGGCTGGGAGCATCATCCAACTCCTTGGTACAAAACTTGCCTGTGTAACAATCACCTCTCACATCCTAGAAGATGCTAGGGCATGCTACTCATAGGTCCATTGTCTTAGATGGGTAATCTGGAAACCAGGATGTGTGAACTGGGTGGATTTTTTTTGCAGTTGAGATGCTTGCTAATTTGTTTTATGAAAGGCTTATTCAGTTGAATTTGCTGATTAGGCTGAATTTGCTTTAAATTGATTTGTTAGAGGCACAACAAACCATCTAAGTGCTTTTGCAAAGGCCCAAACAGGCACATGAACAAAGAAAAGAAAAAGGCTAGGGTAGAAATAAAGAAAAAGAATATAAAAGGGGCATTTGGCCAAATCACAGGTTCTGCAGTGACCTGAAATGCAAGAACAGTAAGCATTGCTTGGGCAACAGATGAACTTAGAAAGGAGGATTATGGGAGAATATAAAGAGAATCTGCAGACAGAGAACAGAATGACACACAACTGCAGAAGGGACTGGATGACTAACAAGGTAACTATACATTTATTAGTCAATTTGTAGTAGGAATATGACCAAGGAGAGAATTGCATAGCTAGAGGAAAAATAAGGAATGATGCTAAAAGTGTATTTTAAAAAGATCTTCCCTTATGTCTTCATTTGGAAAGTTAATACCGGGTAGACAATCAATAACTAAGGACCAGGAGAATAAAGAATTCTAGTCCTTTCTTGTCCTGTACTATAACGTTATAAAATGTGGCAGCCCATAAAATTTGTAACTCAGACCACACTATTTTATGCTCTTTCTCTGCTGATGTCCTATCTATGTTTTTACCCAGTCAGACACTGACAGAAAAAGGCTCTGACTCTCACATTCATCTCCTCAGCACATCAAACAGGTTACGCCATATTCTTAAAAAACTAGACAGCAATGAAAACAAATCATGACCCAGACCTCTCAGAGCAGAAAGTATGTCCTGCTCGGTGTCATTAACTAAATAATCCACAAGATGAGTGCTCCCTTTAGTGATTTTTTTTGTTTGTTTTTACCTGCATTAGAATGGTGAAAGTCAGTTTCCTCTCCAGCTCCATCCACTGCACTTGTCTGCTCTTCAGGCCTGTCATTAGTCATTGTTCGGCGGATGCTCTGATACCTAGGGTTAGAAAACTGGACTTTATATGTAGTATATGGTAACTATGATCCAACTTGGGCTCTGAGGGACTCTAGTAATAAAGTTAGGCTTGCCCTGCTTTTCTGCCATGTAAGTTAACATATGCTGACCTCTTTTAGTATTATAAGCATCTTGAATTTCTGAAAATCATCAGCAGATTTTTGTTAGCTGTTAAACACAGGTGAAACATGATAGGTTCAGAAGCCCACGTGCAATCTAAAAGGAACAGCCACATAAAAATAAACATACATGGCCAGCTGCATTAGCAAGTGGGACCTAGCCTTTGTGCTTCGTCTTATGGTGATAAATGAAGTTTTGCAAACACACAATTCACAAACAATAATGGCAATTCTTACCGGCGATTCAGCTGTTCCATTTGCTGTATGGAATTTGATCTCTGGAGAATCTGTGGGGCTGGAGGGGCTGTGGGTCGCTGCCAAGTTGTTGTCCTGTTCACGTGGTCAACATAAAATATCCGTCCATGGCTGTCAATTCGAGCCTCCCAGTCTACATAGTAATAAAATACTGTGAACTATGGGGAGCTTGGGGTTTATTTCAGCATTTATTTTACTTTTTTGTTATATCTTTTAAAGGATGACTTCAGCACAAAACTTTCTCACTGAAGGGCTAAAGGATACAGCTTTTATCCCCTAAGTAAAACTCTCCAAACTCTCCATGGGTTCTATGGAACCCATATGTAACAGCACAGAGAAATGAATAAAAACGAACCTTCAATAAACAGTGATTGTCCTAGAAAAAAAAAGTAAATATATTTAATCTAATTCTCTTGGACTAAACCATTTAAAGATGAGATCTCTGAGGCCTATTCGAGTACATTAAGCCAGTGCCCAAATGTCAAAAATCTTGCAAAGCTTGACACCTGTCACTGATTTTCCACAGCTAAAAGTAGCAGTCATGAAACAGATGCCAGTGCTCTTCCTGGGTGTTGCATGTACCTATGATATAAATAAGCAGTGTTGCCTGAGAAGATGAACAATTATAGTTATCAAACACCTTCATATACTAAATGCATGTTCCAGAATTGCAGATCCTGCAATCATCATAGCAAATTCGCCTTGTGCAAGCAGTAACTATAATGCTGGTTTTGCTACAGAAACTACATAGAACATTAGAAGTCCAGCACTCACCATGATGGTCTCCTGCAACTGCTGTTACCGAATACCAGAATTATATCAGTAACTACTGTAAAATGAGAACCACTGTTTTATTAATAATACCTAACGTTCAGCTACATTGGAAGAAAGAAGATGGCAGCATGAGATCACCTGAATGCAGTACTTTCCCTCTGTCCATAGGATACATGATTTCACAAAAAAATGTGCAAACTATTTAGTCTGTCAGCTAAAAAGAAATCTTTAAAAGCTCAAAAGGTTTACAAAAGAGACTTTCTATATTTCAAGTCCATGTGGAAACTTCAGTACCTGCAGAAACATTTAAAAACCATAGGCAGGCAACCAATTCTAAATGACCACTGCTGTGCAAGGAAAGGAGACACAAATATCTTTACAGCGAGAGAAAAAATAAAATTCTACTGTCAGCTACTGAATAGTGACAGCCTTAAAACCTCAGGCTGCATCTGTGTTCTGATTTATGTCAACAACTGGAGGTAGTGAAGTGGCTCCCTGAATGACAATGTCGGGTCTGAGTTGAATCGCAAGGAAGTTAAAAAACAAAGACAGGTTTTGAGATACATGGAACGTGTCATATCTGCATGACTGCTGTGTGATTCCGCCTACCACAATGCAGTTACTCTTATTTCTCTATGGTGCACGATCAGAACAGCCTATTAGTGATTAGAGTATTATTATTGTAAATGAATTTTGTAGGAAAGTAAATTAGGAGCAAGAAAAGCAACATGATGGGATAGGAATAAAGAGAACTGTTTTAAGGAATAAATTTTAATTCCTGGAGAAAATAAATGGTTGACGTCATCTTCTCCAAATCCACATTAAAAACCCACAATTTTGCACTGTTGTGAAATAAAAGTTCAAAATAAACAAAATTGCATCAATGCAAAGGTTTTGGATTCATCACTGCACTTGCTATTCCAAATGTAATACATTTTAAAGTTGCTCCAAAAGAAGAAGAAATAATTTTATTTCTAACTCAAAAAACCAAACACTTTGGGATTCTCTGAAGAACCTTTGGTTTTTTCTCCCCATAAAGAAAAAAAAAAAAAGACAGAAACAGATGCTCCAGAGCAAAAATCTCATTTCAAGAGATCACTGTCTACTGATGAAATAAAAATACACACATTTCTTTATTCTGCTTAGATTTCAAACCCTTACACACTGTGTAGCAGTGGACTGTTCTCTTGTGGTGATTATATACGTCCAGTTCCAACACAGTCATCACTTCTGTAATGTGTTTGAGGAGTAAAAGAAGTTTCGCTTTCATTCATCTTTAAATACACAAGTCTCAACAATTGTGCAATGGGTCCTGAAGTAAATAAAGCACCTCCATCACTATTGTGATGGACAAGGATATCTTCCCATAGTCAAACAGTTGCTACCAACAGTGTTACAAAGAACTTAGCTTGCTGAACTGGAATATTGTATTTAATCAAGGGTGTGTCCTGTTATTTGTTGATCTTTGGTAGGAATGTTAAAGCATAGTGTTACATGTTCTAGACAAACATACCAGGTACCTCCTGCTCTGGAGATCTGTTCTGGACAGAGATTCCGGGAGAAAAACCAAATCTCGAAAACAATTAGTATTTAAGATTTCACTCACATTAACAAATGAATGACTACCATAACTGTGACACTGGGCTTTGATTTTAAAGGTGTGTATGCTGGTGTGTAAGCATGTATGCCTGTGCATGACTGTGTAAAATCCCAGCAAATGTCAGAAATGCTACAATTCCACATAGCCAAACCTTCTCCACTAATATTACAATATTTTTCCCAAGTAGATATTGTACTGTACAGTTTGCTTCTGAAACACACAACTATGGTACTATAGAGGTTATCTCTATGCATTCCTAACTTAATACGTCTGATCCTCCATAATGTTCTCTCTCCTATTCAGTATGAAAATGATAAAAATTCAAATGAAGTATATGTCTCCCAGGCACTATTTTGTGAAAATTAATTCTGGTTTATTGAGGTGGCAGTTAATTAACTTCAGGATCTGTGCAGAGGACTAATTTGTTATATGCACCACTTAGAACAGAACCAGCAGGGAGCAAAATATTCTCATCGCCCTGACATTCCAATGCATGTTTCTATCTGTGTTATCCTACAAGGCTCTTTACAATCACCCTCTCCAATTATCGGGCAAACTCAGCCCCTTTCCACACAGTGGATTGGGTTCTATTCATTTTACATTAAATATCTGAATTCTTGGCTTCTTTAAAATCACAGAGCTTTGTCACTAACTTCACGGGGCCAAAGTTCAATTTTTTCTTTCTCCTGTGAAGTCATTTCCCCATTAGTTGTGTACATTTGTTTTTAATCCTTTCCACCTTTTTAAGTATCTAATACTAAGCAGATCATCACTGCTCCAAGTTTAATCAAATGCAACAGTTCAAAATTGGGAAAAATGTGTTTTCTATGTATATTATAGAAACAATTCCTCAGTCAATTTAGCTCATCCAACAATTGCATAATATCCAGGTTTATTCAAAAGCCTCGACTGTGCCTCAGAAAATGCAAGGAAAACATGATTCATGTCATCTGTGAAGACAGAAAGATGTTATCTGTTTCTTTGTAAATCATCACTATATATGACATACTTGTAGATTTCAGTGTGCTTGGTATCTTGCCCCCTGAGTGCCTCGCAAAGCCTGTCACCTCACCTCCCTCCTCACTTGCTCTGCATTTTGAAAAGGTAGCATCACACCTTCCTAATATTCTGCAAATTTTGCTTAGCAATTCTGTCTATATCAGGTATAATTATCATCACACATCCTGATAGTTTGCAGACTGAGCACAATGCCTTCTATGGGAACGGCACTACACTTAATCATCATTCTTCCTCATTTAGAGCTACTCAGTTGTTCATTTGCAGTTCTCACATTTAAAAATGAAACATAATGAGATCTCATTAATGGCATTCTGGCAGCTTATCCCTCCATTAAAGTATGAGGAACCTACTTGGTGGTAATGCCTCATCCACTCGCTGGTACCGGCTAACATCTTGACGTACTGAAGGTAGTGACCTCAAGGGCTGATGGCCATTGGCTTGAGCACCTAGAATGAAAATGCCCACAAATTATGTCTCAATCAATGTGGGGAAAATCTACAATTGTCTCTGAGGTGAACAAGATATGCTAAAACTTCTTCAGAACTACAACATTTTAGGATATACCTAAGAGTTATTGGCTTTTCTGGCAAAATAAGTCAAGTCTATAGTTCAGGGTGATTTCTCTGGCATACTCTGCAGTTCTTGTACAGAAAACATCATCTCTTGGGACACACTGAATCCTCCTGTGACCAAAAGAAACCAGAGCACAGACAGCCATGTGCACCCAAACCATATCCCAGCAAAGGAAATGGCCATCACAGAAACCTGGTGTGAGGTGAAACCACGCATTGATTTTCCTTGGTGCAGCAACATGGATTAGCTAGGATCTGACTAGTAAAGAGTCCTAAATGTCTACAAAATGATGTAAAAGAATGTGTTGTGTTGTATTTGTTATTCTAATACCAAAATTATTCTTTTTCAAATCAAAGAGTTGCTTATGGGGGGAAGAAATGAATAGACCTATGATTTTTCTCCCACAAACAGGTATAATCATAACCAATACAGAAGTAAACATACTTGCAGGGTTTAAGGAAGAAAATTGATTCGTGCTTACCTCATTTTCTCCCTACCCTTCTAACAGAATCACAACTAATGTTCTCTGAGATTTCTGGTGCAGAATTTGGCACTCAAAAGTGAAAAAATAATTTGTTCTTGAGGATTATTAATTTTCAACAAACCTTTAGGATAAATATGATCTACTACAAACATGTCCAGAACAGGGTGTACTTCAAAGACAGGGAAATTAACCCAAAACATCTGAAATGTTATTGAAAAGAGGCATCCAGAAATCCAACTTGGTTGCATGCACTTCATCATACTCACTTCAATCCCTGAAGAAAGGGAATAGGTGATAAATTGTGAGATTTGCTTGAAAAAAATCTACTATGGACACAAATCAACTTTCAGTGATTTCAGTGAGATGCAAAATCTTCAACTGTTAAAACAATCTTACAATTGGGAATAGCTTTACAGTCTTGAGTAATGCGTTCCTCTCTACCCATGATTCCTGATGTGCTAGGATGTGCCTATACAGCTAATAAACTGCAAAAGGTAAGACAGTAGCTGAGGTGTGACTAAAATAATTCTTTTTTAGTTTTTATTTTTTAACTATCCTTATGTGCTTATATATATTTTTTCTTCCCCCTATAAACATGCTGAAGAAAAGATCTAAGTATGAATTCTAGATCGCATTATATAGTTTTGGGATCCATCTATGACATCCCAATTACCATTTTGATTAGCAAGCAAGATAATATTGTGAAATATTTTCCTCCTCTTCACTCTCCTTCTCAATACTCTCTCAAGAATTACAATATATTCAAAACAAATGCCTTGTTTTGAAATATTTCAGTTTTGATGTTTTTTGTTACATCAAAACCCCTGAAAGCCTCTTAAACAAAACAATGTCTCAAAGGGAGGCAAATCTTGAAGGATAATGAAACCGAGAAATCAAGATCTTTATTTTCAGATGTGTGTTTTTAAATAATATTTTTTGACTGCAGAAAGGTCACTTCATAAAGTGCCTCCTACAGTTGTTACCTCCAGTAGCTCCTTCAACCTCTGCTGTGGCACCCTCACAAGCTGCTTGGGCTCCTTCCGTTTCTTCATCCTGAGACTGGCTATTGGCAGCTGCTGCCTGCAGACTTCTTCTTTGCCAGATTTCTTCTGCATCCTCTTGGTCTTGTAATTCACCTCCCTCAGCCTCCTGTACTTCCTCCTGAGGTAACTGTACTGCAGGCAAAGAACCAGAAGTACTTGGAGAGTCCTGTGTTTCAACAACTGGTTCAGTCCTGGCCACATCAGTGGCACAAGCTCCCTCTTCCTCTTCCTGAGAAGAAAATGCTGGAGTCTCAGGAAACCTGGCACTTTCAAAAGAACAGCGCATTTCAACTGAGGAACGTCGCACGGTTGCACTTTCATTGCAAGAGCTGTCTGCCCCTTCCACATCACTCTCCCCTTCTTGCCGGGTGCTAGCTTCACTGACACTTTCTGTGCGAGCAGGATCACTCTGCTCAGTTTCTGATGACAGCTGGGAAGGTTCAGACCCTTGATCAATAGATTCTGTTTCACTAACACCCCTTCTGCTTCCAACAGTAGCATCGGCAGCTCCTGCATCTGTACTACTGGGAGGCTGCTCTGCCTCCTGCACAGTATATGAGTCACTGCCAGCCTGGTCTGCCGGTGTTTCACTCTGAGAACCTTGCAGGCTTTCACCTTCAACTAACTGTGATGGTGGAAGCTCTGGGAGACTCTCTGTCTGGTCATCAGTTGAGGGCAAAGGAGCTTCAGAGGCTGAAACATTTTCACCCTCTGCAGGCCCCTGTGTTACCTGATCTGATGAGTAACTTAAACCATTTCTTTCAACATTTCTTGTAGCACCATTAAGCATTACTAAGCCACCATCATCTTCCAAGGAAGATGGGAAACCCAGGTCTTGATGTAGCTCATGCTCCTCCTCATCTGAGTCAATGTGAAGCATTGCATTAAGTCTTGTGTCAGTAGGGAAGCTACTCCTCAGTTTTGGGGAGGCTCCACGTGGACGCTCGCCACAGGCAGACGTCCCAGGTCTGGGATGATTATTGTGTTCTATTGCATCCAAATAGTCATTGAGTGAGTCCTGGCGACCTCTTGTAGGTGACGATCTTGAAGCACCAGAGGTTAACTCATCCTGATCTGTTTCTAGTGTTGTACTAGTCCTTAAAGGATGCCTCTGGATTGTTTCTCCAGAAGATTCCTCAAGGATTGGACCATTGGAACACACTGTGGAAGTATCATGATGTCCTGTTGGCATGTCCTCATCGTCAGAGGGGCTGCCCAAGTCTCCATTTACAGAGTTCACTCCTAGCAAAGTGCCAACTGTTTCTGGTGAAGCATCTGCAGAGACACAAAGATTGAATATAAAATACGTAATGCAGCCACCGTCAGCTCATTCTACTTTTGCAGTATCACAGAAGGGATATAGAAATACACATCTTTCAAGATGTAGGCTTATTTTAATCAGACAACTAAGTGAAGACAATACAGTTAGAATAATGCAGATATCTACAGTATCCTAACAGCAATCACAAATTTTTTTCTGTACAAATCTATCCTGGTCTCAAGCAAAATTTCACAAGCATAAAATATTACATCCATTTTGCTTTCAAAAGACACAGTATTGCCAAGCATCTTGCCAAACTGCCTGTAAAACCAGCCTCACAAAAAAAGGAAACAGTTTTCTACAGCATCTCTCTTATATCCAGCAGAGGGATTTATATAAAACTAGCTGTCCTTAGCAGCATACAAACCAACATCCGAGATGACATAAAAATCAGAAACTGTGCATGGATATCAAATTCTATACACAACAGTTATTTTGAGTAAATCAGACTTTTCTACTGTTAAGAATGAGAATGTACCCAGGATAAATGGATGAATGTTGGGGTTTTGGAAATATAAACTCCGAAGTCCTCAACATCTAAAATATGAAACCCACAGCAAAGCAATAATAGAGGCCCCATAATCAAATGAGACATTTAATTTTGATAATCTTAGAAATACAAATTATATGCAAATTCTCTTCATATAACTACTTGGAGACTCAGGTCACTGCCAAATTCTCACCTTCATGAACAGAAGATGTGATTTCCACTTTGAACTGGAGATATCCACTTACATGATCCGCTGGGAGCCTTCTGCCAAGATTATAGCTGAGAATCTGGTCTCTGCAAAAATAAAGGTGTTGTTGGCTTTGGGGTTGTTTTTTTTGTTTGTTTGTTTGGTTTGGTTTGGTCTCTTGCTTGTTTTTTTCTTTTTTTTTTTTCAAATTTTAACTGGTTTTATTTTACCAACATTTTGTATGAGAAGTATTTATCAGGTAGAGTCAATGTGATAGAAGGTAACTTCTATGACACTTTTAATATTAACCACATACACTGGCTTGTGTGGAAAAGCACAAACATCAACAATGGTGCAACGTATTATTTGTTAACACATAAAAGAGCCTAGCAAATGACTATATTTTTCAAATATACATATTGTGGAATTCTCACACATTTACAAATCTGTTTTTAATTCCAAAACAGACCACACTGAAAAGGATCTTTTTTCTTTACCTTCTCCTCCCTCCAACAAAAAATCTGTTTTATTATTAACAAAAACCTTTAGTTTTTGAAAGCCTTCTGCCCCCTTGTGGATTCTACTAAACAAAAAAAAAAAGCCAAACAACTTCTTCAAATGTTAGTTCTCATTCAGTAAAGCTCTTCTGTATCTGCCTAAACACACTGTCATTTAGAAAAGCTTTTAATGCTCAGATTTCACATCAAATACTTTGAGTGTTATTGACTTCAGCAGGACTGAGACTTGATTAGGTACCTGTATCAGCTTTAGACTTTGGATAAGATCCTAGATTCTTACTATGCATGGCCAGAATTTACAGTCCCAATCACCTTCCACATACCTAACATAGCTGAAGAGAGAGGAGGGGGCTGCTGAAAACCTCCCTGGGAAATCAGCGCTATTTATGCAATTACATTTGTACTGGTACAAACACCTCTTCTCTACTGAGAGTATTCTTACTACAACCAACTGACTAAAAGGCAACTCCTGAAATAAACTGCAGCAGTTTAGCTGCAAACATTACTTCGAGCAAAAAAAAGCCCTGAGTGGATAACTTAAGGCAAAGCAACCTCCCCACATTGCTCTACAGAACACATGACTTCAAATCATCACAGATGCGTTTCTTGAATCTGTATCACAGATTCATTGTTCAGTAATCTAATTGCAATTCTTGTTAGACTTGGGAGTGTCCTCAGAAGATTTCTGGTTAAGATTTCCACATCTTTTTCATAAGGTTTACAATGCCATAGGCAATACAAGATCAGAGAAAGCCATGACATAAATTATGTCTGCTGCAGACTGAGTTAAATCAATACTCAATCATTCTTACGGTCATGTATGGTATTTTCCATGGAATTTAAGGAGACATTGGCCATCTCACTATGAAAACTGGTAAGCTATATAAACAGTTAAAGGTAGGCCAAATTCTACTGCAATCTGCCTAAAAAGAAGTTCTAAAAAGTTCTGGACTTTGTCTTTTCACTCATACTGATATGTGGAAAGGCAAGTTAAGCATATGGTGTACTGTAATTCCTTTGGTTTATGTATTTCAAGCTCACACTTTAATCCAGTATAGGATTTCAATTGTTATTGACATCATAAAAATGAAGAGGAAGAGGGTATGTTTCACTCACTTGACCAAAAATAAGAGAATGATAACAACTGATTGTGTATGTGGTACAGTTCTACTTTCTGTCTGTATTACCCACTCCTTTCCTTTGTAAGACTTCTGGTGAAAGATTGTCCTTAGCATATCTAGGAAAACAGGTACCTGACAACTTGTTGGTATGAAAAAAACCATAAATAGGCAAATAAATTACAGATAAATAGGCAAAAATACCTTTAAAAATGATTTAACATTAGTTTTAACATCAGCATGGCAAAACAAAACTGAATACTTACCTACATTCCTGCTACATACTTGTTATACTGCCTTTCCTATTCTAAACAGAAGTAGAAAACAGAAAATGTCTTCCACAATTTTAGTTTGAAATAAACAAACAAGAACTGATGAACGTAGCAAACAGGCTTTACTTCACACTGCTAGGAATCTCAGAGTATATCCCAAAACATTTCAGGATACATCATGGAAATGAAATCCCTGAGCTAGGTTTTGAAATCAGCATCATTCTCCTATTTTTGAGTGTCTAGTAGTGTGCAAATTTATTAGAAAAAGCTGCTTTCTCCACCATATTACGAGTTGTTGAAACTCAGAGATGAAGAATTTCTTAGTAAAGTTAAATTGTATGCACTTAAGCCAAGCTTTTTCTTTCCTTTTTTTTTTTTTTTTAAATAAATTATCAGAAGATGTCAATGGAATTTTAAGCTACTCTTATAATTTTATTCTTACTTTACTTACCAGTGTAACCACCACTTTGGAAACTTAAAGCTGAAAACTTTTCAAACTGAATTTGCTTTTCTCCAGTTATGCAACTTGTTACTTTGATGAGAATATCTGTGAAAAAGGAGGCCAGTTGTTTATATCCTGCTTTTTGTGCAAAAGCTTGGTGATGCTGCCATTCCCTTAAACTCTCAAGGATTAATACAGTCATTTTCTTTTACCGTCATTTCTCATAGGCCTCATCCAGTAGCCATTTAAGATTAATGGCAACTCATTAGCTTTGAGTTAGGTCCTATACAAAATACAATGGAACAATTCCATTCCTCTCCTTGTCTTAGGAGAATTTTTTTTTCTAATTTGCCAAACAAAACATACAACTGAGAAAAGATTTTGACAAAACAACGAAGCCTACACTTACTACATTCTATTAAATGTAAATTTACACATTTGCTTACCCTGCTGCATCTCTTGCAAACCTCCAACCATTTGCTCCACCTCTGCAAAATATCACAGTCCCTAAGCACCGAGTCCCAGGCTCTTTCAAGTGCATATGGTTTTCCAATGGCCTACTTCGATCATCCACTTGACTGTACTGATACCTACTCCAGTAATCATCTCGAAGTATATCAAAGTATAAAACACATTAAAAATTTTAAAGTGAGTTTCTTCTTTAAACCATAATAGATAGCTATCCAAAAAAATGAGTAATTTTTTAAAAATAGACAAATGTTGAGTCCTATCAGTGCTCTATTCATAGCATGAGGCTATTTTAACTTGTTAGTACCACCAGCACTGAAAAATAAAGATTCACAGCCTTGCAGTTCTGATCAACTACTTGATTAGATATTAAATCTCTCACCATTATACTGACAATTAAAAATAATTGAGTTAGAAAAGTGAGAAAATAAAACTTGCTTGTTCTAAGAAATTTGCACACAATTATATAGCACTGTGATAATGCTCTGCTTCTACATTGGTGAGCCATAGGGTAACGTTTTTGTAATGGTAACGATTTTTTGTGTAAAGATATCAGAGTTGGAAACAAATTACAGAGAAACATACATGTAAACACACACATGCATTCAGAATGGGGTGAGAAACACCACCATCTTCCAATTAGGCAGTAAGGCTATTAAAATTCCTACTGAATTTCTTACTACATTTGCAATACAAATTGTGACTGTGCCAGTAAGCCAGAAAGGCTGCTCTACGCCAGCAACCTAGATGCTGAGTCTCCCTCAAGCATTAAGAATGTATTAATTTACCCAATTGCATGTCTCTCCAACAGTCTCTGAACTGGTATGGTTAACTTCCCAAGAAAGCGTTTGATGATTGGACGACTCTTGGCAAATTTGTCTTTAACTTCAATTTCCAGGACATCTGTTAGAAGTGCAACAAAAGAATATTTCTGGAAAGAAAAAACATATTTGACATGATATCAATATACCTTTATTCCGAAAGCATGTATGCAATTACTACTAGCTTGCAGTGAACTCTGACAGCATTAACTGAAGACTACGAGGATTTCCATACTGTAAAATAATGTCAACACCATTATTAAGCACTGTATTTTTGCATATGTAACTAGCCACTCAGAAAGAAAACACCTTTTTACTGTTCCTAGAAAATATATTCTCAGTAAGAAGCTGCACTGGATGAAAGCACTTTGATGGTCCTGTTCAGAAAGGAGAAAGTAATGTGTCCTAGTGGTTGCTTCAAGATGGATAGTAGAAATAACAAAAAGAAATTTTCACTGTACGCTATTAGAGTACAGAAGACTAGCAGGGTCAGTGCAGAAGAAAGGAGAGTTTCATTCCAGTCCACATTTAGTGAATTTTCCTTCCAACATCCTGTTTTATGGTAATTTTTAGTATGTGTTACAGGATATCAGAAGGGCAATCTGTAGGCTGTATTTTTGTGAGCACTGAAAACAGAGAAGGATAATTTTCTGTAGATTTTCACCCCAAAGTTCAAAAATTTTTCTATAAGCTTCAACAGTTTTTCCTGAACTCGGGGCCTTTATACAAGATGGCATTAATTTATTTTAAAAAAAAATGGTGATGTCTGGTACAATCTCCCTTCCACCATCCCCTTTGAGGGAACACTGTCACAGTCACTCTCTTCAGCCTAGCATCAAATTTCCTTATGTTTATGAATAATTCGTACTTGACATCTGTGCTGTTATGCCAATCCTGCCTGCAAATGGTCAAGATTTAACAGTGATACCGGGCACATATGTGAGCAGGTATGTCTGCAGGGATGCACACATACATGTAACATGAAGACAAATTCTACCAGGAAAGCATGCTGAGGAAACTCTAGATGTTAAAAAAATTCAAACATAAAAGCATGGGTAAAATCTACTGAAAAGTCAAAGTCTTCTGTTACACTTCCACTGTCTGCCACCTTTAAGACCTCTGAGAAAATCAAAAGCTGAATACAACGTAATGAGCATCTAGTTAGCTAGATGACAATGTACTGAATAAGAAACTAAAGAAGGAACAACTCTTCAGCTCAGTTGTAGACAGTGGCAAAAAATGTTCAAAAACAGTAATTAAATTAGGTCAGGAATAAAAAAAAAAAGCATTATTATGCTGGGCAGAGCTGTGATAAATACGACTTACAATTTGTGACTCAGTTTTGTACAACTTATTTTGCAGAAAGGAGTAGATGTAAAACTGGATGAATTCTGCACCACTATGCAACGCAATGAGATCATAAGCTGGTATCATCAGAGATTGCTACAGGGAAGATACAGCAGTTAAAGCAAGCTGATACAATGCATGCACCAGTGAACATTATCACTTTTCTAATAAGCTTCAAATAACAAGGAGAACTGAAGGGGACAAAAAGAAGAAAAAACAAGAACAGCTTTTCTTCCTATTTACTGAGTAAAGACATAAACAGATAGAAAGATGAGGAATCTATTTAGAGACAAAAACTTCTAGTTTTTAAGATCTTAAGTTTTCTGCAAATCCAGAGTCTTTCCCACAACCAAATACCCCAGAATAGTGCCAATGCTGGCTCTGCTCTGTTCTTTTTAACTGTTTGATTTAATTATAATTTATGGAAGCACCCTCCAAATCCAGCTCAATTTTCCAATCTTCCTAAAGAAAACAGTAACATTCAAACACAGCATAGGCATCTGCTCATTAGAAAACATGCACAGACCAAGAAGGTTGCTGGCCAGTCCTGAAACATTTACAAACTATTGCCAGTTTCCCACATAAGCACTTCAAAGATGTGGCCTGGCTCTTCTATGTTCAGAGAGTTACAGGTAGTTAAAGTTCCTTCTCTGAGACCTGCTCAGCTCACCCAATGTCAATAAATCCGAAAAACTGTGCTCTGCCCAACTACTTTCTGCCCCCAGTCCTTTCTAAGCTGCACTGCGATGTCTTCCCAGGCTTTCCCTTCCACAGCAGCACATACAGAGCATACACTCTGCCTGGCAAAATTGAATGCTCGCCACCTGCTATGTACAATGAGAATATCATTTCCAAATGAGCAGTCATTGCCATCACTAGGCATAAATGCCCACTTATTGTACCTTTTCTTAAAGAGTCGTTTCACAACATATGATTCATTTTAATTAATTTATTTTTTGCAATTTCAAGTGGTCTATTGGGCTGTGGAGTGATTCCAACTCTTTTTAGCAAAGAAGTGAATGAAAAACCTCACAGTCGTACAGCTTAAACACAGGACATAAACACACAGATGATAGCTGTTTCTATCCAACAACAGGGTTCCTGAAATTACTACAATTTCTGTGTCAGTTTAAATAGCAAGTTACAAAATAAGCTCCCAGCCTTTAGAGAGTAAAGACTGATGCATAAAGAGAAAATACAAGCCTGGTACACTGCATCAACTTGCAGACAGCTCTCAAAAGGCATACATTACCTCTCTGTGCCAAACAGGGTTAGTTGTGTTACTGATGATAGTTGATCTTCTTTCCTGACCATGATGAGCAAATGTAGGAAATGTACTTTTCTTGCCCGGCTGGATGGACATCTTTAGATAAGGATCAGGGTTGAAGAACATGCCTTTTTTAAGTCCAACTGCTCTAATATCTTTAAAGCAAAACAAGGAAGGAGAAAGGAAGAGAGTGAATGAAAGCTAGTTCACAAAGTAGGGCATTTTTAAAATATTACCTAGGAAATCAATTCACATAAACCACTAAATAATGCAGTTTGAAATTACTCATAGAGTAACTTGATCCAGCATACAGAAGATGCTTGAAGCAGGAAGTCAAGTGTTTTCCCAAGAGGATATACAGAGGAAAAGCAAGGACATCCTCATTTACATTTTGCCTTCCAGTCATTCCTAAAACAAAATTACAGTCTGAACTCTTAACTGAGGTACAAATGTTTTTCTAAGTATGTAAAGTATTTCTATCCTAAAACAAACCAAGCTATCAGCTCACCATACAGTACTTGCTCTACTTCTGGTTGAAGGGAAATGGCTAAGATTAAAAAACTTGTATGGGAGGTAATGTAGTGAACTCACACTTTCTCAAAGCTGAGACTTTGAGAAACATAACTTTGAATATTCATTATCAAGGTTGTCCTGGATTACGATGCACACTTCCTGTCAACTTGGGAATAAGCCATCCTACATAGGAGGCAACATTTTCTGAAAATGCTTCTTTCTTCCTAGAGAAACCTCAATATCAGAGCCCCTGCAACTTAAGTCTAAAGTAATACAGAGAAATTCTCAAAACAAGGCATTTTAATTCTTTTCACAACAAGTATTTCACAAACAAATCACATCAAAAAAGCCAAAAAAAAACAGACCTGTACATTAAAGGAGTACAGCACAAAACCTATGAAATGCCATCACTGAATCATGGTTCAGATTTGACTTGCTGTAATTTAAAGTTTAACATAAGTTTATATTTAGTGCTACCACGCTTGTCTGTTACCACAGTCACACAAGCAGCCAGGACCAGAACGTTCACCTTAGCTTCAAAAATGCTTACTTGAAAGATGTTAGACAATTATCTTTCATTACAACTTGCAAAAAACAGAATGTTCTCTGATTTGCAAAATAAAAATCCATTAAAGATAAAATTTAGTTTAAAAAAAAAAAACATTAAGATAACAACAACAAAATGCAGGCTCACCACATTTTGGATGAGCAATCGAAGATATTCTGGAGAGAACCTTACAGACCTATAAGTCAATGCACTTTTTAATTGAACTTAGGAGACTCCTCAAGTTCAGTAATAACATTCTGTTAAACACAGGTTTTTCAGATTTAACAAAACAATTATTCTGATAGAACATATTAGTTCTATCCTGATAACTGCTGCAAGACCATAGCAAACATTTACTTCAGCTCTACTGCTACAGCCCCTAAATGTTTCCACTATCAGCTATTTATTTAGAAGCAATTTTTTTTTATGTCTTCACTCAAGTTGAATATGCTATAGTCACACAAAATTTCCTGTGTTATAAAGTGCTAATCAAAACAAATGTAGCTGGTAGACAGTATCCTTCAACTGTTTCTCTGTATGACAGCTTAGCTTTGTTTTAAGAAAAGATTTTTTCCTTCTCCTTTTCTTTTTCTCCCTTCCTTCTCCTTGTTACTCCTTTCATAAAAGTGACAGAACCAGCCTGCATTGTATTTAGAGGCTATATGTTTAACCTTCTTTTCTTTGCTGCACAAACTAGAAATTGTGCAAATTTCTCATGCCAAGATACATCAACTCAGTTTCCTTCACTCCTGGAAATTCATGATTCTGGCCTGTTTTCTAACAGAAGTGGTAAAGAAATGACATCCTTCAAGCCACTAGAGTGTGCTCCTACAGAAGCTAAGGAAGAAAAGCACTCTATTTTTGACATGTTTTAAAACAGCAATTTCTTTTCTTTTCTCTCTCTCTTTTCTTTCTTTTTGTGTGTGTGTGTGTGTGTGTGTGTGTGTGTGTGTGTGTGTGTAAAAATACTTTGTTAAACATATATTTCTGTGGGGGCTTTTGTTGTTGTTTTGTTTTTATACCTGATAGTGTAAAGCTGACTAACTTCCGAGAGTGCTGGGCTCCAGAAGCACCTTCATCTGTGCCTTCTACTCCCATCTGAAGAGGAAAAAGAAATAAGAAATCACATACGTTTTGATCTGTTTTATACATGTTCAAAGATGATTATGTAATTAGTTAGTACTGCACAGAAGAAGAATTGTACCAACTGCTGCCTATTACCATGTACAGACAAAGCTGCAGTATCCATTTCTAGGAAAGCACGTATTACTTATGGTATGTGTTGTTAATAGACTCATCCTTGGTATCTTCCAAACAGACAATCAATCACAGAAAGGGAAACCCTATTTTCTTATTGATTTCAGTTTTGTGAAATAAAATCAACAGTATGGACTGGTAATATGTATGAAAGCACAAGCTAGTCAGTGACAGCAGCCAAAACTTCTGGCACTTTTCACAAGGCAATTTACTTCACAATAAAAATGGCAAAGAGATCAAAAAGTCCAAAGAAAGCCTTCAGATTTATGAATAGAAAGTTTCTAAACAGAGAATTGCATCAAATATACAAATATGAGCATAATCTAAATGCTACGCTCATAATGCACAGATTTTCAGGTTTGGTTTCTACAGAAATCCCTGACTAGGTAAAGAAGCACTACTTCAAAACACACGTATTAATGTCTAAATAGCTATGCCCACTGAACAGTTCTTTCAAATGACAGAAGAATTTCTCTCAAGGCAGAGATGTGCATCCAGCTGAATAAAAACATCAATGGAGCTATATTTAAAGTCAAATGGCTCTTTACATAGGCAGTGCACCCACACCCAGACAGAAGAGATTACACAGTCTGCTGAAAAAGCTTCATTCAAACTACATTAGGAATGTATATTTGTGATAAAATAGGAAGTCACCTGATCTATCAAACAAAATAAGCTGAATACAAAGTTGTACAACTGTGCATAGTTTAAGTACATAAAGCAGTTTTTAGCACCTGAAGAGTTGCCTGAAAGCAAAACTGGAAGATATAGGACTGATAAAGTATTTCTGGAGCAGTGGTGGCTTGACCAAGATGTGTAATCCATGAAGAAAGCACTAAAAACATCCTTTCAATATTGCTTTTGGCATTATCGTTACCTTTCAAATACTTCTCACAACGATCAGCAAGCAAAAACAAAACCAGAATAAGTGGTGTGGTGCAAGTGATACTGAGGAATTTCTTCCATTGCAAAACTCTAATGCTTAGCATATAGGAGCAGTCAAGTTAATAAAGTGATAAAGGAACCGCAATGACATTGATGATTGACGTCCTCATGGGCTTCAGCAGCCTCATGAGGGAACAGACCGTGGCAGGAAGTTGCATGGCTCCAGCCTGGCTCATTTCACATCACTGGATTCGTGATTCACCATCATTTTCAGGGATAAGCATTTCTCATCAGAATGCTGCCACCTCGTCACCGAGCACACAGTACCATTGCTCCAATGGCTTTATAAGGATACTCCAGCAGCAACAGGTGGTAGTAAAATTATGAGGGTACCATAAACGCAACGGGTTAAACTCAGTCTGACCAGAGCTCTCCATCTAGAGGAGACTTTGATTTTTCACTAGCTCAAATGACCATAGCACAGCATTAACTGCTCATCCAAAAATAAGATTGACTGACATTCCTGGTTTAATATGCTGCTTGTATGAATTAAACTAGAAACATAATTCCCACCATACCATGTAATGTGAAAATTCAGCAAGATCTGAATTAGCAGGTAACTTAAAACAACTTAAAAAAAAAAAAAAAAAAAAAAACAGAAGAAATGGGCATGCCTCGACTCTTACACCACTCTTACACCACTTGCAGAACCAATAATGACAGCAGGTTAACCCCACAAGACCGACTACTGACTCAGAAAGACAGGTCCTAGGCAACTTGCAAGTTGTCCTGCTGTCTAATGAGTCTTGAAAAAATACTGGTGGCTTGTACAACAAGATCCAGAAATGACACAAGCTTAAACGGTTTCTCCACTACTTTCAGATGCACACTTTCTTCTATAAAGTATCAGGAATTCATCAGTTAATCTGCCTATGAGCCTATACTGCTCACAAGACAAAAAATTAAGTGATGCTATCAGTCAGGTCAGTAATTCTAAGAGAAATAAAAAACATTTGGTATGATGAGACAAGGTCCATGATAGTATATACAATATTATATCACCATGAGATTCACCTGTATGTAATATGCAATGCTGAAAAAGAGCAAGATCAAATTAAAAGCAATCAACTTGATTAAATTGTGCTGTACAGTATCTTCAGTGCTGTAATTGTCAAGACAACATCCTGGCAGATATGATCTTAAATATTTGGCCACTAAACTCAGTGAATCAAACGCACCATGAAACTTTCTGTCAGCTTAATATCAAGTGTATTAGATGAATTACTTCAACCAAATGCACCTGGATACAAGTTTGGAATGCTCTTCTTTCAACAGGTATTCACATAACTAAAAAAACGACTTTAAAACTTCTAGTACTTCAAGACAACAAGTCTCATAACGAAATTGTAAGAAGGCAACAACAAATCTTGAAAGTCAGAGAATTATCTAAACTTTGGCGGTATACAAGCACTCCAAAAATTCCACCATTTCTGCAAAAGCAGTTTTGTACAGTCTTTTTTTTTTAATACTCATAATTGCTATCTCGGTAACAATTTCATTTTTAATATTAGCAAATAAGAAGTAGAGACTTCTGCTAAGAACTCAGTTTGAAATAGATAACCAGTGCAACACTGTTAAATTACATCAAACTAGCAGCGTTAAAGTTGAAAGCAAGCAAAACCAAATTGTTAGTATAAAGGATTTCAGTTGAGCTCAGTGATTTCTCAAGTTACTTTATAATGAAAAATTTTATAAAGAAAAATACAAAACAAAAAAAAGTATTTCCTAATTTTGGTGATTACAGTCAAACAATATTTTCCCCCACCCCTCCTGCAAAAATTGCACCTAATGGTGAAACAGGAGAATTTACACTGATATGTTTGTCTGGTAGTTAGTATCTTACACAAATACAATGAATAAATACGCTAAACTTACCATCACAGCAGGGTTTTTCACAGTGATACATGGAGTAGTAGCTCGGAGGGCTCCACTAACACCATGGTAGTATTTAAAACAGATCTTTATTTCAGCTGGAAAAGAAAACAAAAATCACATCAAATCCTTTGTGACTGACACTAGGCAAAAGAAAATGAAAGGAACACGTACAGGGAGTCATAGCTCACTTCTGTTCACAGCCTGAGTCACATCTGCTGTAGAAGCACACAATAACTATAAATGAACTATGTCTTCTTTTAACCTGCAGAGAATCAGGATACAGATTCAGGATATATTTCCATGGACTATAATACAACCCTATTTGCTGCAAGGTAACTGCTTTTCCTCTGAGTTGATTCTTAGGATACAGAGGAGAAAATAAATGATTAGATCATCTCCTGTGATCGTTATTGTGCTCTTTGTTGCTCTTCCTTCATTTCTCATAATGAATGTTGACTTATGGACTCCACAACTACTAACAGTACTTAGCACGAGCCTCACCAAAGTTGAACAAGGGGGATTATTCTCATGGTCTTGCCAGATGCTCCTCTGCTTATATGTCCAAAAAATACCTTAGAGCATTTAGTCATAGGTTACTTGGAAAGTTGATATTGAGATGCAGGATACTCTCATCCATTTTGTGTCCAAGGTCTGTCTGCCTTTCACTCTGAAGCCAGCAGTATCAAAATTAATTTTACTTGGTTGTGTCCAGATTGCAAGATCACTCTACATGGATCTACGTGGATTGTTGTTTTTTTTTTTCTTTCCATTCTAAGAATTCTCATATCATCCAAAGAAGAAATCAGTAGGAACCCAAGATTTATTTTCAAACCACCAGTGAAAATATTTAAAAGCACTGCATCTTGTATTAACACCTGCAGAGCCTCACCAACATGATTTCCCTTTTTGCATGACCCATCAAACCCTTTACTATCACTGAGCATGCCAATTCAAAAATACCCTTGATCTTGGTAAAATAAGAGAATAAATAGACATAACTTGAGCATGAGATAAAATACTACAAAACTCGGGCTTTTAAAGTTTGGATTATGCATTTAGCCCTACAAATATTCTGACATCCTGGCAGGAGTGGAGTTTCAACTGTAGCTAACTATAGCTGATTATTATGGAGAGCTATTAACATGCTGTTCAGTTTGCTCTTGAACGCTCATTCTGTATAAGCTGAATCCATCATTCAGTGATCTGTTTTCAGAAATACTTTAGCAGAAAATTAGAGCAGTTGGTCAGTTCCTCTTTGTGTATTCCAGAGGTTATATTTCTGGCTATTTCAATATATTGAGTTGTCAAAAAGGCTTACCAAGATGTGCTACAAGCATGACTCTTGTCAGACTTTAGAAGAAGTCTCATGATATACGTATCATGATATATATATACGATATACACATATATACATATGATATATATATATCTGAAGGAAGCTGGAAGCACTTCATGTTGGAACACAGGAAAGGTGAAAGTTTCACCATGTTTCTGGTCCCACTGAATAAAGTTTTGCTAAATTGCTTTAGCAGCAAACAAAAGAGCATTATGTTTCACTGAAGCCTGACTTCTCCACTGTGGTTCATCTGCATTCTTTCAACACAGTGGAACAGCTGCCTTGATCCTGCAAGACCTTCCCTATCTGGAACAATCTCCCCTTTTTCCTTCTCTGCTGGGACAACTCTTCTGTAGAAGGTTTATGAAGGTTTACCTCTGGGTACAGAAATGACCACAGCCAGACAGAAATGGTCACAGTGCAAATTACAGCAACCAGGCTGGACAGAACAGGGGGTGTGCATGGAAGTCTTGGCACTTTAATTCCTCTGACTTGGTTTAACAGTATGTCAGTAGCCTTACAATACAAAACTGTGTGTACTGAAAAAGTTTTGAGACATACAGCACGATTCCTTGAGGGATGAGGTTCTTTGTTACTGCAAGATAAAAGGTCCATTTATACCTACTCAGAAGGATTAAAATCCATTCTGCAAGTCTGCTCGACCAAAAAGGATTTTTTTTTAACTTCTAATTTGCTGCAGTTATAGCTCAGCATTCATTTACACTCTTCCTCCTGGTACAGAGGATGTACTTCCAAGCTGGCCTTCAAAGGCAAGTGCATGTCTCCCAGCCCAGTGGGGACTGAGGTGGTGGAGGGCTGCTGATCCCTCCTCCTCACAGCTGAGTTCACCCACACTGACAGAACGTGATCATTTACCCTGCTCTATTTACATCTCATGCTCTATTTGCATCACAGTAAAATTCAAAATACGAGCAGGATTTCTGATCACCTACTGAGGTCTATAAGGCCTAGAAACTGTAAGTCAAGGTGTGTAGGCTCTTCTTATACTCAGAAATTCTATTGACCTATGAATAATGTTTACATCCAAATGGGCACACAAGGATTTCTAGCTCACATATAATTTGAGTTTCAGCACAAGTGCTGCTAAGTTTCACAGCTGCTTTCCAACTCCTAAGCTCAGCTTTATTGAGCCCCAAACTTTATCTGCAGAGGGTTTCTGGACATGCTGTTTCCTCAGTCTTTTGTCAGTGACTATGCAACTACCTTCTCTCAGTTCATCACTTCAGAAAATAAGCTAGCAGCAGAAAGGCTATCAGCTGCTGTTTCTATCTGCAGATAGCCATAATATGGACAGAAGTCTGTTATACATGTACATACCCCCAAAGGCTGAAATGTAGCCCTGCAAGCTCTGGATCCTCAGATTTCTTTCTCTCAAAGAGTCACTCTCTATACAATCATTCAGTATTTTCCATTATGTATGTTTGGCTGGTCGTAGAAGAAAACAACTCAAGAAACAGAACGGACAATTTTTCCTGTAGGCCTAATTGCTTGTAATGAATAGAAAACGCAGAGCACTTAAATGTATGACATCTGGAGATTTCTCTCGCTCCGCAGGAGAAGCAACATTGCTATGGTCTGGGCTTTGTACAGCTCTACACATAGGAACTGCAGAAGTGCTGTGAGCATGTGTTGATAGGATTAACATAGGAGAAGCTGTGTTTGAAATTCAGCATGAAATTGAAGAACGGGCTATCTGGGACACGCATACAGACATTGCTAAAGTGAATAAAAGTTTGCAAAATCTTTTCTTGTGCATAGAAAGAACACAGTTCCCTCACAGGACCAGAGGCAGCTAAGTAGATTTTTCTTCATATCTAATAATTGTTAAAACTACTATTAATACTTAACACAGAAAGAAATCTCAGAGGGATTGTGCCAGTGCAGAACAGCTGAGGATCTTGCTCTTTGACATTTCCTCTATTGTGTTAGAAGAAAAACTGCTACTGGAATATCTGTTCTTCATGTCAAATGGATTCCTGTGCTCCAGATATTTTAAAAATAGATGTCTCTTCCAAAACAGTAAATTTCTGCAAGCATGACTTCAATATCAAGAAAGCTGAGTTCAACACATATTAATATTCAGTCTTCCTCTCAACTGTTCATAGTATAAAGAGCACAACAGCATACATCACCTACAGAGTTTTCCTACTTTCCTTATTCGTTCTGCCAATTTGTTTGGAAATGTTCCCCTTAAGTTGAAAATTTGCTCCTTTATTTATTTTCTTTCCCACTTCTTTCCCCAGCACGCTTATCAGCTTGCTTTGTGTGAGATCTGTACTGAAAAAGGCAGCAGCAGTAAATCCAGCAAAAAGAAGATGCCTGTACCTGACCACATGCTATTTGCTGTGTGCTTGATTCAAGAAAGATGCAGCCTCATGCAACAAATAGCATTTTCATCCATGGGAAAAAGTGACTGTACCTAGCACTGTGTTCTTGCTGCCATACACATCCCATTGTCTCTGACGTTTCTCCAGACATCACACAGACCGCAAGGAATTCCTACAGTCACCAGACATTTCCTCTTCATTTAAAAATAGGACAAAGTGAAATTGGGGTATATGTGAGTGTTTGAAAGAATCGCAAGCAGTCATGTAAGTAGGGGTATGTGTTAATTAATCTGAACACTCTGTAAGACCATAATCCTCTTCTTTTAAAGCCAATAGCTGTTATCATTTTATAACCATAGTTTTATAGCTCAGATCCATTATATAAAAATTCTGGAATTAACAAAGGTTTCTGGGACTCAAACAGTGATATTTGAATTTCAAAAGAACTCTGCATGAAATTATAATGCTGTGCTTCCCTCTATGGACCGTGCACTCTTGGCTCGTCAATAATACAGAGATCAGTTTATACCAAGTAATAGTTTGCCTTTAAAACATAAGTAATTCTCCAAAGCCCCCTGCTTTATCTATGTGTTTTCTGCCTTTATCTTTGCCTAACAAAAAATGCTTTAGGATAAAAAGATACACAGAATATAGGAATTTGGAGTACATAAACACAAGAGTAATTCTATAAGAACACATTTTTTCCAGGAGACCAATAATTCAGGAAAATAAAATACTCACTTTGAGAACAGTTTGCTCAGGATCAAGAGGTGGACTTGACTATGGACACTACCACACAGGTTATCCATGAATGTGAAATGTGCTGTAATTAAGCAAGCCAAGCAGATAAAACCTCTTTGGTATTGGTTGGTAGTCGAAATATAATTACAGGGAGGCCTGGCAGGTGGGTTACACCAAACTCCCACATACTCACCATGGTAAACATCATGTGTTTACAAAGGTGCAAGCAACCACCAGATGGCTGGAAACACACCCTGTGCCCCATGCCATCACCCCAAATACCCTGGGTCCTTAGGTAGGATATCTCCTACCTAAATGAAACTTCTGTACCAGAGCTGAGGTCATCACACAGTCCACTGAGCGGGGATGGCAGACAGACCTCTGAAAGCTAAGCTAATCCATCAGGGTTGCAGCAGTCTGATGCTCCCTGCCAACTGCACAGGAGCTGCCCAGCTCCCAGGCATGGCAGCTCGATGTGGGATCACATGCCTGAATCCATGACTCACTGCAGATCCGAGTACATATCCTCAAACATTCAATGGGAATTGGGAGAATTTCCCCAAAAAAGCATGGAAACATGTTTTCCAAAATGTTTAAGAAAATTCTGGCACTGGAACAAATTGAGTCGCTCATATTCAGCCTCTACAAATGCATAAAGGGAGAGGTAAGTCAGGGAAAAAGCACTGAGTAAAACCCTAATTTTTCCCAGCTGAACACATCCACCCAATGGACAATTGTAGGAATTTAAAAGTGTTTAGAAGCATAGAAATTTGGAAGCATTTCACACATCCTGTCGGTTGAATTTATTTTCCCTAGCATGACTGCAGTGAATACAACCTTCTTGATCAAATACTACATATTCTTTGCTCTGCATCATTTTTAGGAAGAACCTTTTCGACTACTCCCAACAGCAAACAGGAGAGCAGCAGAACATGTGCAGAAGCAGGCTGCCTCCTGGTACCTGGTGTTTCCATCAGCAGGTACATGAGAGTATTCTACAGAAGGAATGATAAAAAACCTCAAAACTGACTTCAGCAGGACCACAGAGAGCTTTTGAGCTAAGCTAGTATCAGTAACAGAAGATTTCTGTCCTCTGGTCTCTATTCACTTAACCTCCTTCAAAGGCAGCTACAAAGCAAGATCTGCTGAAGAAACAGCATACGGACCTGACCTGCCACCCACACTCACTTTCCTGCAACTCTGAGACACTTATTTACAGTCAATAGCATTGTCTATTACATTCCACTTTGGCCAAGTATTTAATTATAATCTAACCTTCATAATAAAACACTTTGGGTATTATGTGCTTAAGGAAGTTAACAAAGCTTGTCATAAATTGCAAAAAACCACAAGACACGATCCTATTTCAGTTGTTACATTCAAAAATAACTGCTAAGAGACAACAGATATGAATTGCAAAAGTATAATAAAAAGTATTTCTAACTTGGTCAACAGGCTTATAAATAGGGTTGCAGCAATAACCATGAGAAACAGCCCAGTCAGACTAGTGACAGGGCACTGGTTATATGGTGCCACCCGGACCCAGGCCTCCACATCAGCAAAATATGACCTCTACAACTTAAACTGAATGCTCAAAATATATAAACTGGGTAAAAGTAATGATTTCTTTTGAAAGAATACTCATTAACATTGACCACTGACCAATGTTTTGGTCAGAATATGGAACTGTGCTCCTACCTCTGCCAGACAATAACAACTCTTCACTAGAGAACCCTTAAAAACTGAAAGTACATCAAGTTCAATTACGAAACCCATTTGGTTTATTTCAGTCTCTCTTAGTATTTTTAAACAAAAAAAGAGGGCTGGGAGTTAGTATCTGCTTACTGCAAATTACATCAAGTTTCAGTCTCCATTCCCCATCTTTATAAAACTTATAATTTCATTGAAATAAGGACTGAATACAGAGAACTCCATACAAAGCTCCAGTTATAACATGACACCAGCATAACGCAAACACATGTATCACCACCACACTTTCTGAATATATCTCAGAGCCATGCCACAAAACCGAGATTTTAAGGACAAAATAGAAACAGTCTGTGCAGTTACCACATCTGAGCATTGCAGTGTGGCACCAGAAGGGATTTAACCACAAACATCCCAGGAGTGATCTGGAAATGATTGATGTGATGAGACTGGCAGTGTCTGGATGAATCCCAACAGCTGCCACTATGAGTTATTGTTCAAGATGTGAAGAAAATATATGCAAATCGATAGACTTATTTCTATTCACAGTAATGACTATGACATCAAATGCTACAAATAACAACAAACATATTACACTGCAAGTAAAGTAGGTGAAGGTTTTTCTTGTGGATACTGTAATTAATACACATGGGACCTCAGCTATAACTGATAAATTAAGTCAGTATGACTCCACGGCTCAATCCAGGAAACCCAGACTTAAAGGAGGCTCTTAGCCCATGCCCATACTATAAACTAAGTAGGATTATGGTATGAATTAAAATACAAGCAGAAAACCAACCATAGCACACAACAGTCATCGAATACCTTTGACACTTCTGTCCCAGTGCTGGGGAAGGCTGGGGCTGTATGGGCACAAGTCATACCGTGCCCCTTGCTCCCTGCAGCTGAAAATAGGCCCTGGTCTGTTTTACCTACTAGGACATCTGCAGCTTTTAACTCCTGGGAAATTTGCACCTGTGGAAATTCGTAAGCACTGAAGTTATTTGTTGCCTGATAGTGACCGTACTACACTGAATCTCCCTCCTGTGGTACTTCCAATACAACCAGTCCTTATTGCTCACATTGCAGACTTAGAAGCTGCAGTTTCTAAATGAGTAGCAGCTTGCAGCAGCTTGTATCAGCTATTCTGCAGAAAACTCAAGCCTCCTTTCAAATGCTTTTTCTATCACCAAGATTTCCCCACAAGTCATTTCACTCTTTCTGCTAGCTCTGTTCTCCATGAAGAATGCCATCACCTCTGCCCCAACACACCCAAAAAAGGACACGCAGAGAAACTCCATCACGTTATCAGCACTCCTGGAGCAATTGCAGCCTCTCCTGCACTAGACAATAACGGTCTTGAATCTGATGTCATGATAAATATCAGATGGCCATACCAAACACAGAAGTATGAAGCTGTGCTGCACCTTCCCACTATTGCTACCAATTCACAGTAACACACCTTGAACTTGTCCTTTCACAGGAGAAGGAAGAAAACTGTTTGCAGAGCCGTGGTCATGTCTAGCAATCCTTCTGTAGTTGATACAGCAAACAACTTGATTCAGCAATCCAGTGAGTCATTGTTTTCCCTCCCCCACATTTAAGCAAACCTCAAAGCAGAAAGTTTTAAAGTCACATCTATTATGTAAGGAAACACCATCTCATGCACATTGATGCTCGGATTCACCTTGTTGGATCTCTAAAGTGACAGATCCTTTTCATGCTCACAGTGCACTTTTGCTCCATTCCCAGGTAAAAGAAAGAGGAGAGCCTGCCTCTGCAGCCCAGAGCCAGTCACTTTCTCTAGAGGTAACAGCTTAAGGACACCAGCTGCTTTTGACAGTGTGCTGGACTTGGAACTTATTTTCCTTCCTTTTTGCATATTCTTTTGCTTCCCCATCCCTCAGTCATTCCCCTCAGAGGCTGCTTGCATTTTGGGAATATATTAACTTCATCTCATTATTTCACTGTTGATTCCTTTGATTCTCTTCTCTGCCTAGAGTCTATGAATTTCTTTGTGTCATTTTTTTGTCTAAAGCATGTAAGAGTTTTCTTTGATCATCCTCATTTGGCTAATTTGGGGTGCTTCAGGGGGAATTAATGCCTGTTTTTACTATGAAGATGATGAGAACCTCCCCGCCCTCCTTTCTGTGGGCTGTCTGATTTGAATAGAGGAGATAGCAAGCTACGCATTTACAAGTTATTTGCTGGGAAGTAGGAGATACCAAATCCATGGGGAGAGATTTATAAGGAATAAACCAAATGACTGAAAAACTGAGTTAGAGGACTGCAGATACATAACATCATAAAATTCAGGACAAAAGCTTGAACAAGGCTTAACTTTAAACATAAGTAAAAATTCCACAGACTTCAGTGAAACTATTAAGAAGTTTAAAATGATTCTCATAGAAAAAGAGAATTCCTAAATTAAGGTGAAAAATACTTTTCCTACAAGATACAAATCTGAGCATTTCAGAGAAAGTCTAAGGCCCAATCCAGGTGACTCACACAGATTGCCATTAATGCAATTAAAATGGAAATACTCCTGCTGCATACAGTTTAGTTGGATATGGCTTGTTAGCAAGGCTGCCATCCTCTGCACTTTGCCCTGCAGAGATTTTACATTATGGGTAAGATAGGCAATGTCCCTGAGTTCCTACACCGCTGAGGAAAATTGCAACCTCTGAGATAATATGCATGCTGATTGATCTCAACTTATCATTCAACCCTAGTAACTTCAGTTTAGTCACTTTTCTTGCTAAAAAAACAGCGGATTTCAGGCCAGATTGATTTATCCTGGGCTCAGGATGGACATCATTTTGAATACGAGTCAGCAAGTGACCTCATTGCAAGTACAGCAAACCAGATAACAGGCTGGGTTAGGAAGCATGTGGACAGCAGATAAATGGAAGTTATTATCCTCCTCAACTTGGTGCTGGTAAGGACATGCCCGAAATACTAAGCCTAGTTTTGAGACCCTCAAGTTCAAGAGCATGGAGAAAACAGAGAGCGGACACGAGAGGGCTGCAAAGATGGTTTAAGTTGAAAACAAACGATCAATGAGAAGACTCTGAAGGATCTGGCCTTCTTAAGTCTGGTGAAGAGGAAGTTAAGGCAAGATCTAAGTGCTCTCTGAGATGTAGTTACACAGACTGTGAACTCAAACTCTTTCCAGTTCTATCAGAACACCTTAGAAGGTACAATGGCCCAAAATGTAAGCTTCAAAGATTCAGACTGGACGTCAGCAAACGTCTTTTTTAACTGGAAAAAAAAAAACCCTAGCACTCTAGAAGCATCCTAAAGCATCTATGATATATGTGTCCTTGAAGGTTTTCAAGGCTGTGCTTCAAAAACCATTGTCCATCCTTTTCCCACAGACATTGTTGCTGAATCTGGGATTGTACTTCCAGTTGTTCCCTGCAATCCTAGTGAAGCACTGTTGAACTGTTCTGCTCTATGTCATTACTGAGAGGAGTAAATACGACAAGTGCCAAATTCCTGTGTCTGATATATTATGCCTCTCAGAAACAATATTCCTGAACACAAGAAATCTACAACTGAAAAGTTCTTTCTAAAATTTGGACAATAATGGCAGATTAATGGATAAGAGATACCTTAACTTCAATAATCAGGAACATTGTTACTGGGACTATTAGTTACTCCATTGGTCACCCCCTCTTGCTATGACAGCGCTATGCAGAGCAAAAGTTATATCAGAACTATGGTGGGTTAGAGCCTAACAGAGAAGCTATATTCATGTCCACAGCTGGCATGGGCTGAGGATCATCACTGCCTACAGAGCACAGTGATATCCCGAATAGCATTGTTATTCCCACAGTCATCTGGAGCTGCACCCAAACTGTGTAACAGCCTGCTGCAATTGCCTGGGCTATGATTTAGTGATCTGAGAAAGAAAACAACACAATAATAATAATAAAAAAGAATGGCTACATATAATTGCAGCAGAGTTGCTTCTCCCACTAGAAGCTGAAAGAAAAAGCGGCTGAGCAAAGTGTTGCACATCTGTGGAGCCCTCCAGTTTGGAAAGTAGAATTAGAAATTTAGTTAAGCACATCAGTGCAATTTCTGGCTTCTCACTAGAAGCACAAGTGTCACTGGTGAAATATTTATGTGCCACGCTATGTGCTGTAGCAACATATGCTCATAAACATTCCTTTTTACAGTTCTCAGCTGCTGCATAATTGCTTGTCTTTTCTTCAAAGTATGGCAGCAAATATCTTAATTAGTAAAGCTAGCCGTGATGAAGGAACACAAAATCTGCACTCTTGCACTCCTCATATCAGTTGATTGCAAAGTGTGTTGCGGCTAACTTAACACTGCTAGTTCTAGATTACTCACAAGAACTAAAAATATTGTTCAAGAGCCTCACCTTCACATACTACAGAGCAAAATACAAGTAGCTTAAGGATACAAACAAATACTCTTGAAGACAAAGTGCTAGCATTGACAACAGTATTGATACAGCATATGTACAAGGGTTGCTCCAAAAGTAAAGCCTCATATTTTATTATGTTGGCCCACGACATCAGAGGCAGATGTAGGTGGTATGGCAATAGAGGTTGAACCTTCCCACCAGTATTCTGTTACATGTTGTTGCTGTGCTACAGATGGCAGCAGAGGGGCAGTCTGACAAAATGGCATCTGACATGGAAGTACAAATGAAGCAATGGTGTGCCACTGAATTCCTCCACGCAAAAAAATATGGCACCTACTGACATTCATCAACACTTGCTCAACTTTCATGGAGACCAAACAGTGGACATGAGCACAGTGAGGCAGTGGGTGGTGAGCTTCACAGTGGGTCACCTCCAATGGCGCAGATTTTAATGACTGTGGCATGCAGACACTTATTCTCTGCAGGTGAAAATGCACAGCTCATGGCAGTGACTGTGTTGGAAAGGACTGTTTTGTAGCTGAATATTTGGTCTATCAGTGTTATTGTGTTCTTTGTATCTTGTGGTTTCCATGGAAATAAATAGGAGGCATTACTTTCAGAGCAACTTACATACAAGAAGGAAGAGGCAGGGAACTCTTCTAACATAATTTTAATTTACTTTAAGACTACTGTCTTTGGCACCAGGAAAGTTAATTATTTTCTTTGATCCTCATCATCTTATTGACGTTCATCTTCATCTCAACCATTTTCTTCTGTAGCAAAATCCTATCTTGATTTTATCCTATTATATTTGATTAAAGCTCTTCCTTTCCTGCTGAAATGTATGAGTTGGGTAATGCACAGATTTAACTTGGCAAGATTCAATGATGGCTTATAGAAATAAGAACTTTTAATAATTATTTATAGTACGGGGGCATGGCCCAACGTCTTCAGAAATACATGTATTGCTGTGTATCAGTCAATGAGAAGAGAAAATTCTGCCAAGATTTACAGTTAGAAGCACTACAGCATACACTGAAGTAACAGAGTGGGTGTATATATATATTCTAATTTATTAAGGAAGACATTACTGTGAGGCTAAACTGGTGGTAGAACTCACAGCTCTTCTGGGACTGATTGCCACTTTGATGCTACATTTATCAGGGTTTTCAAGAAGCTCATATACAATATTCTAGAATTAAATAATCCAATTTCTTAAGGGGATCATATACTTAAGATAGTAAAATAACAACTTTTCATTAAAAAGCCAAAAAACAAATCAAAGCAAAAAAACACAACAGAGCAGCTTAGATTACTGCAAGTCCTGGTAACCTAATGAAGTGGCTTAGCACTCTGATTTGAACCTTGACTACCAAAAATTACTGCAGACCTCTGCTGCAAGTTTGTTTATTTCAGTCACACTAAGACTCAGTATTTCAAAACCGCCCAGCGGATTTCCCAGCATAATGAAAATTCAGCTGAGACATCCTAATGCAACAGGACAGAAGGCTGGCAATTCCCAGCGATAAATCTAACCTTAATACTAACAAACATGTGCAAACACTACCACCTTATTATCCATTTCTTCACATCCATTTACCATTAATGTCTTGTCCAGATGAAATTGTAAACTTCCAGGGAGGGGACTTCATCTTTCAATGTGTATATACTACACAACATTGCACAAGGCAACTTCTTGTTCCCTTGAAGTACACTGTCCAAGAACATCCCTAGAATACAAATGCACTTCAGAACTCAACTATTTGTTTTTAGTCAATATTTCATGACTTTTTTGTGTAATACACTTTTTGTGATGTGTAGCAAACACACTGAAAAATATGCTATTTCTTAGAGAAATACGATCAATCCCTTAGGTTTCTCAGAGTTTGACAAAACGGCCATCAAGTGCTATCTTGATGGTTTGGCTTGACATAATCGGCACGTTTGCCCATTGGATAAATAGGTACTCACATTCCATAAAATAGGGACCAGGTTCAATTCGCCATACAATTTGTCCTTTTTGTGTGCCAGTCACTCCCCGATTCTTGGAATCCCAGAAATTGGCTGGAGAGTTCTCATCTGTAAGAGTAAAAAATATATACATTGTCATGTAGTATTTATAAAAGCAGGGAGCTTTTTCTTTCTTGTATAGTTTGAGAGGCCCAGAAACACAAACACATGCAAAAAAAGAAAAAAGAAAAACAAACAAAAAAAAAGGTTAAGCTAACAAATGAAAGATACATGGCTTCTCTTTTACAGTAGATAGATTAGACAGATCACTTTATGTAGACTTAGCAGACATACAAAGAGTCAAAGTAAATATACTGTTTCCTGTAAGAGGCGAACTGCCAAGATAAAGCATTAAATTCCAAAACTTCTCTAACTCAATAGACAGGCTGATGGGAATGTACAGTTGAATGCAACTTCATCTTGGAGTTGCAACACTATTTTGTATGGTGGTCTTGTTCCGTGCTGTGAAAATCTAGCACTTGCTCCCTAACAGTGATGTACAGAACTGCAAATTGAGGTATCAGAACTTGCTTAACTTTTAAAATATTCCTACATTTGGGGATCTAGAGAGAGTATTTTTATACACACACCAAAAAATATGACATATTTAATTTCCCAGCCAGTGTTATTACGTACTAGTGAACTTAAGTCCTAAAGGCAGAACTGTCACTTAATAAGCCAAAAACACAAATGAGTGAAACAAATGAGAGAAATAAATTCCAAAGAGGAGAACTGAGATGCAAACAGTAAGTCTCTGAAGATCAGTTCAGCAGTATCAGTATTTTCTCTTCCTTAAGAAACATTTTTGTCCTAACAGTAACAAAAACAGGTCTTGGGTTTGTTTTGACTTACCAGCCTATGTTCAGAAACTCAGAATGCTGTTTCAATGAAACACAAACAGAGGGAGAAGCTGTATGAAAGGGCACAAAGATTATGATGACCCAGAGGAAGCTGACATAAACACAATGTCTTTCGTACAGGAAGGTCTTTGGAAGTAGGCATCATAACATTAAAAGTGCATTTATGAAGTTGCTTCTTAATCACACAAATATACCTCCTGCCTCAAATACAAGATCCTCCTTTCTTCAGTGGCATTTAATAACCCCGACTCTTAATAAATAAATAAATAGAATTCTTGTTTTATTACACAAATTTGAATTCACTCAAATTAAAAAGATTTCACCAAAAACTTAACTATTGTAGCTCTGTTCAGAAAGCTCTGATCCCATCAAGCCCAGTTTCTGTGATATGAAGTCCCACGTAAATAACACTAAAGAAATATCACCTATGTTTTAGAAAGCCATACACAATTTATGAAAGAATAATCAACAACGCAGCATTGTTACTCTTAACTTAAAAATACACTCTGGGGCAGAACTTCTCGCTAGCCCCCACCTGATCCACCTCTGACATAGCTCCATGCCGTTCTCTCATGCCCTGTCACTGCCACCAGAGAGCAGAGCTCAGCGCTGCTGTGAGGAGCTGCAGCTCCCTCAGCCCGTTCTGCTCCGGACTGAACAAACCAGGGACCTCAGCTGCTCCTCACACACCTTGCCCTCAGACCCTTCTCTTTTGTAGCCCTCCTTTGGATGCTCTCTAATAGCTTCATGTCCTTCTTATGTTGCAGCACCCAAATCCGTAGCCAGGGCTGGAGGTGAGGCCGCACAGCGCAGAGCACAGCCAGACAACCTCTTCCCTCAGCCAGCTCTAATACCATCAGGTTTAACTTTCAATGAGGACTTTACGCACAGAAATTGCACAGGTCATAAAGGAAAGCACACAGACAATAAAAACTTACAGCACACGTGCTTATCTTCATTACTGCAAAAAATAAAACCAAAAACTCAGAGCAAAGAAAGCTGAAGAAACGTATTTCTTTTTCTCAAAGCTACATAAAGAGAAATTCTAGAAGTACAGCCTGTACAGCTTCCCAGGAGCCTCAAAGATCTCTGCATGTAGCTTGTAATGACAGTAAAGCAAGCAATACGATGTTGAGCTGGTTGGATTTTGTTTATTTGTTTCTGGGTTGGTTTTCTTGTCTGTTTCTTCTTTTGAATGTACCTTTCTAACCCAAGGTCCCGCTATTTTCTTCCACGGACATATCTCACGCTTCCCCACAGTGCTAGTTTAACGTCCAGCGTATTTCCATTAGTGTCTCTTTTGGCTCACTACACAAAAACTTACACAAACTACGCATTGCTACAAAAAGCAAACAGATTCTTAGAAAATTCCAAGGATATTTCCAGTTTGAGTAGTTTTAAATTATTCAGTGTTCTCATCACGTCTAGGTAAATAAAGGTGTATTTGAATGTTTTTTTTAACAAATCCAGGAAGTTTGGAGGCATGAAATAAGTACTTAATAGCGAGACTTCCAACGCTTCAGCTGCAAGCATTTGTTCCTTGTCTTTTAAAATCAGTAACTAAATAAAGTCAACAGAAATCTTTACAGGGACATCAGTGAAGTTCAGAAAAGGTCCTGCAGGAAGAACACGCAATGCAAGCATCAAATTCTGAGCTGATACCTACAAGCAGGCAGCACATTTCCTAACAACTTAATTAATACAATTCAACACTTGAAGTGCCTGGATTTTCAGTTCTTCTATCCAGAAATAGTCTCCTTTGCAGTAATGAAGACTAAATCATTGATGCTCTGCCCACAGGCACACTGCCATTGCAACAGAAGGTGGTGGAGATGGATGGATGAAAAATGCTGACAGATCTCTGCCTGACAGCAATCTACTCAAATTACAAAATTTATTTTGGACAGCTTTGCTTTTCTCCTGAAACAGCTGATTTTTTCTACTTGCATGAAGTTATTCACATAGGGAGAAAAATTATTGTTATTTTGTTACATATATAGCCTCAGCAATACTCAGATGTGTGTGTGGAAGGGAGTTGGAGGGGAGGTAGAAGTGCTTGAGAGCACAAAAAGCACAATGCCAGAATTACCACTACTTCATCACTCCTCTTCTCGAAAACCTACATATATTCCCCAGGGAACCTCAACTCCAAGACATTCTGGTCCCCTTTTAGCTGGTAATTGTTGCTGTTTGTGAAACTGGCTGCTGTTCTAGAATCTGGGCCAAAGAGTAGATATAAATATCTGTTCCCAGAACATGAAATACGCAAAAAAAATACCGTCCTTCTGCACTGGTATCTTGTCAAGTTGATCTACGCTTCTGAAAGAAACAGAACAATGGAAGACCCACGGTATCATTTTATCACAAAATATTACAAAAAGTATCTTATTTCTCACCATCTTGCAAGCCTTGTAAAAATTAGTAAATGGGAGAATTTCATGCTCTGCAATGAAAAGTGGGTCATAATAATAAATATCTCTGTGTGAACTCTGCACCGCTTAGCGCTCTTTGAAATCACTGTGCGGCAAACATGTTCAGGGTAATAATGTTTTCTCTTTCAGGATTCACCATCTTTACAGAACCACTTAAGGTAAATCAGGTACCAACTGTATGTGTATCATTCCCAGTTCAGTGATGCTATATTAAGTGTACAGCTATATACAAGTACTGAACATCTCAATGAAAGAAGAAGGCATCATTTTAACAGAATGAGTTTGCACAACAAAACGCCACTCATGCGAGAGTAAGAGCCACAAGAAGAACCCATACATTCATGACAGGACATGTGGCCCCACCCATGTATAGCAAACAGCTAGGACCATCTCTTAATGCTTTCTAACACAGCCCCGGATGTGAGCATACACCTCTGCTGCAAGGATGCACCTCTGACTCCTGTTTGACTTGCTCAGAAGGACCTCCAGGTCTTTTTCTGAAAGCTCTTTTGCAGACAGTCAGCTTCATACTGGTGACAGGGATTGCAAGACTTGGTCATGACCCTCTTGCTCACTCATTTCTCCATCCTATTGAGGTCCACCCGAATGGCAGCACAACTAGCTGGTTTATCAGTTTATCAGGAACTGGCAGTTCTTGCTAGTTTTGTACCATCTGCAAGCTTGTTGAGTGTTTGCTCTGTCCTATCTTCCAGGATGTCTAACAGCAGCTCAGCCAGTTGTCAGCCCACCTCATCACCCACCTAGCCTGCATTCCATCAGTCTCTCTATGCAAATGTTATGTGAGACAGCACAGAAAGCCCTGCTAAAGTATCTGACATAAGAAGCCAGGAGGCTTCTGTGGAGTTTACATTTTGTTCTCTGTGTCTCACAATTTCTGGTATTTTTGGATGTTTTTATGTAAGGAAGAAGGTTTTTCACTATTTCTGTCTAAGAAAAAAGATTTCTATCTGAAATCCATCACCACAGAGAGTCGCTTTGTATAGCTCAAACTAACAAATAAATAAGACAGATACCAGTCTTAGAAAACAAACCACATTAAAAAACAATAATTGCTACTTATGGTTACTGAAGCTAGCCTGATAGCCTCAGTGCACAGACTGCTCAGGTGCAAACCTACGTTCGCTCCTCGTCCCAGCTTATATGGTCACTAGTAGGTAGGCTGAGTGATAAAAGGCTTGTCTCCATAAACACAGAGGATTTTTATTCTTATTAAAAAAAAAAAAAAAAAAAAAAAAAAAAAAAAAAAAAAAAACGGCATTATGTAACTAACAAACTTATAGTGTGGAAATATCTTGCATTTATTGCACAGGAAAAGAAAATTGTGCCCTACAGTGATCTTTTGGATATTACGCTCTTCTCTGCAACATACTTTAACAACCACATGCATCCCTAAAGGTGAGGGGCTGACCTGCTGGAGAGCAGCTCTGCAGAGAAGGACCTGGGGGTCCTGGTAGACAACAGGTTGGCCATAAGCTAGCAGCCACCCTTGTGGCCAACAAGGCCAATGGTGTCCTGGGGTGCATTAAAAAAGTGTGGCCAGCAGGTCAAGGGAGGTGATCCTCCCCTTCTACAATGCCCTGCTGAGGCCATATTTAGACTAATGGATCCAGTTCTGGTCTCCCAGTTCAAAAAAGACTGGGATCTCCCAGAAGGAGTCCAGTAGAGGGTCACAAAGATGATAAAGGGCCTGGAGCATCTCCTGCATGAGGAAAGGCTGAGTAACCTGAGTCTGTTCACCCCGGGGAAAAGAAGACTGAGAAAGGATCTGATAAATGTTTATAAATATCTAAATGGAGGTGGGTGGCAAACGGATGAAGCCAGGAACTTCTCGGTAGTGTGCAGTGATAGAACAAGGAGTAATGGCCTAAAACTTCAACATAGGAAGTTCCATACTAACAAGTGGAAGAAATTCCTCACAGTAAGGGTGATGGAGTGCTGGAACAGGCTGCCCAGAGAGGTTGCAGAGTCTCCTCCTATAGGGTCACTCAAGATCCAGCTGGACACCTATCCGTGTAATCTATTGTATGGCACCTGCTTTACCAGGGAGTTGGACTCGATCTCGAGGTCCCTTCCAACCACTGTGATTCTGTAATTCTGTGATACTTACAGATGCTTTAACGCAGAGCTCAGAGGGAAGGTGATTTGAAAGAGATTCAGAATATCACTGAGAGGATTTAATTACATACAATTTTACATTTTTTGTATTTCAATATTGTATATGGGTCTTCTAAATTCACTGCTCTTGAAATCCATGCAGCTCAGCTCAGAAGAGATCAATCATTTTGGTAACACTATTGTATCCCCACATAATTCTGTTGCAATCTTATTTGGGATTTACCTCCTAAGCTCTATTTTTTTATGTCTTTCTGGAAGATATTTTATGTAAAGCCTTTTTAAGTGCTTCTATTATATATTCTTAATTTTAAAAATTAAGTTCTGATTGCCAAAAGTTGACCCCTTAGCATTTTAGGTTAATTTTAATACGTTCTTGGACACTGAAAATGATGTGTTAGCAAGGGGGTGCATGTACATTCAGCCTACTGATACTTACAAAGCATCATTCTAAACACTATTTCTCCTGTCAGATGTTCTCTTACTGTGTCCATTAGAGGAACTGGAAGGCTTGTGGATAGAAAGACTAAGTATAATTTTGTCTCAAGCTGAGATTCACTGATTTGACACCAGTTTCTCTCCTAAGCATACTGTTCTAACTTATCAGCCTTTAGCTGTTTTACTATATCATTTTTCTCAGTCTTTAAAAGTAAGAGGATTGTAGTTAACCTGCACTGGAGAATAATTCTGAACTGAATTTCAAGCCAAGCATCAGGGACATTTCTACGATGGCACTTCCTGTGTAAAGCAGAAGCCTGATTTAGATGCATGTTACTGCATGACTTCCAAAATCCCAACCCTGCTGCCAGTAATTGCTCTCCACTTCTTGTTGTAAGCGAGTGGTTCCAAGCAATGAAACAGACGTCACAAAAATGTAAAGTTAGCAACACTGTAACAGTGAGTACTGTGTATCTTAAGAAACTGACTGGGTACAAGTTTGTAACACTAGATTTTGTGCAATATTTTCACTTTGGTACTCTAATTATTTTAATTCTAATGGACACATTTAAAGAAGAAGAAAAGTTTATATCACCTGAGGCCTCACTCCCTTTCTGTGAGGTCAGTAAGCAAATTAGCACTTTCAAACGTAGTGTTTGTTGCAAACCATTATTAAAATAAATCACATTTTAGCAAACCATTTAAAATACAGTTACTGTCCTCTGACCAAATGTTGACTCAATGTATACAGCTTACAGTCTGCAATATTCATTTAAGCCCCAGTCAGTCAGTGAACAACTCACAGGCTTTCTACAGGAACCAGAGGATTTTTCAGAGAAGACAGCACTAGTGTATGCAACACAATGATGAAATCAGATCAATACTTTGAAGCACTTTCTAGCCTTACCTGGCCATTCCAAAGGGTATCTGAGGATCTTGAACTGCATTCCTCCATATGAGTCCAATTAACAAACTAGAGAATTTAAAAAGTTCAGTTTTTACAGGATGGAGCTTAAAAGCAGCATTCTTGTCTCCAATCACAAACAATATTTTCTACAGAATTTGCCTTTTGGAGCCAGGTTGTGCAGCTCAGCTCTGGACACGTCAGCTCTGCATTAACACTGCTGCACAGTCACTGCTTCTCAGGCTGCTTCTCTGCCCTCTCTTCCCTGTCATTTTAAGGAGAGGATTTCAGAAGAATGGCCGCAAACTCCCAGGCAGTTTCTAGCAGTTAGACGCAACTGTCTGCCTCTTCCCCTTTAATCAAGGGTTCATCTGGGTTCAAATAGCCAATGTTAGAATGTATCAAGTATTATGTCCTTCCAGCAAAGCTATTTATAGCCACTCCCATCCGGAGGGTACAGGAAGCAAAAACCCCATCCTCCCTGCACTTCCTTCCTTGCCTTTTCCATGGGAGGATACCAAAGGACAGACTACAGTCCATCCAACGGGGAGAGGCGACAGCAAGGCCGGCACAGTGACGAATGCAGCAGGAGCCCACGGAAGTGTAGGCCTGCATTTACTTGGTACTTCACTTGCCCTACAATCCAGGTATTTTCAAGAAGAGCAAACTGCTTGTGACAGCAGCTGGGGTGAAGCTACCCTCAGCCCAGGATAACTGCCCACTGGGCACTCCTGAGCAGGAGGACGAGCAGGTGGCCAAGCACTGCCATTCCTGCTTTTCCTCTTGCAAGCTGGTAGATGTCACTTCAGCACAAGGCTGGGATGAGGCCCCTCTGTGCCAGATGCTCTGACTGCCCCAACCTTCCTTCCTGGTGGATGCCAGCAGCTCTTTCAGTTCACAGCAAGGACACAGATTGGGCCAGAGCAGCCCCAGTACCACATGAACAGACAGGGCACTTTGAGGCCATTTTAGAAGTAGGGTTCAAGCATTGCAGCAGATGCCCAGACCTGGTCCATGGTCTGGAGACAGAGCCCTTGGCAGCACACAGCATTCTGTGCAATAAGATGTTCGTGGAGCACTATGTTAAAGCTCTCAAAGCAAATTTTATTTTTCCCAAGTGGAAACTGCACAACAACAAATAGCATACGAATACTTACTTCTGCCCAGCTTGAAGACTTTCCAACACTTCAGCTCCGGGATCAGAGCAGCTTCATGCACCCTTATGCAATGTGATATTTGAAGGCACAGAAGCAACTCAAAGGATTAATTAACCACAATGCCAGTCAAGAGAAAGACACAGAAAGAAATCCACAAGTTTTCAGACATACCACAGAGCACAAGGGCAGGAATAAAGTGCAATTTCACTTCTCCATATTCAAAGTAAAGACATCATTTAAATTCAAAGCGTTCAAAGACAAAAATAAATCCTTTCTGCCATCTCCTTGGCAAAAATTCAAAAGCGTAACAATAGGAAGGAAATGACCTCAAGTTTAATCTCTTTCCTGAAAATCTTACTAATCCTCTTCCACGAAGTGATGCACATTTGATTTTTGCTATGCTTCAGGTGTTGGTTTCCACATATGCAAGGCCCACAGCCCCAGCACGCCCCCACGGCATGGGCTCCTGAGCAGCCCCAGCCATAGCTGGAAGCCCAACCCCATGCAGCCCTTGCATGCAGTGCTCGGGTCGTCTGTAACTCATAGCCACACAGACACGGAGCCACAGGGAGTAGGAATGTCTCACACCCTGCTAAAAAGACCATGCATTCTCTTTAACATAAAAATATTTTTGTGAGGGAAACCGGGAATAGAGGCTACCTGAAGGCCAAAGGAATATGCAATAGTGAGAAAAAGGAAAGTACGAGTTTACTCTTTAAAAAAAGGATGCATTTCAGGAAAGATAATGTTGTCAGCATCACAGGGATCAGGTAAGAAAATGCACTGTTCCTCTAACCACACAATTAGTCATTCTGCCTGGCCTCCTGCAGACTTGGGTCTTATCTCACCCATAAATCTATCTTCACAATGACCTTAACCCTTCAAGACGCTCTTCTCTCTGATAGACATAGTTTACCACCACATCCCCACATCCCCAAATACATCCCTGTGCTCCCACAATCTAGCAGCCTGAAGAGAAGCGACATCTACTGCTCTGTGTGCAAAAATACATGCAATGTTTCTTGTTTAATGGGTGTTTGATTCCAACTTTTTCTTTCTAATCACAGATGTAAAAACTTAGGTCCTTTGTTTTTCCAGGTTTGCTATTTAACAGCTCCTGTGTCAAGGCAAAGTGAATTACAACACGCAAAGTAAAGGTGATTACCACCTGCTTTTACTGCTAGTAAGCCTAACAAAAAGGAAAAACTCTGTGTGCACAACTCTCCTGAGGGCCTGGTAGGCTGAGGTGAGAGTATTTAGCAGAGCTAGAAACACAAGCTATGTGTTAAACAACCATAAAAATCACTAGTGTGCTAGCTGATGTCAAAGATGAACTTAAAAAAAAAAATCTAAACTTTTATTTCTGTGTCATATTCAATCTGACAGTCTAGGTTTGTTGTGGAATGTTTTCCATCATTTTCCCTCTTGATTACAGCCGTATAGGCATTAGATAAGCACTTGTTTGCTGACAATGCATGAGCTGCTGAGCTCGCTTGAGCTGCATGCAGAAGAGGATTGCAGCTCCTCAGGAAGAAAGGGTATGCACTTTTATCTGCAACCACGTAACTCCTCACAAGTCTTTGCCAGAAAAACTAGAAAATATAACAAAGTATTCCTAATGTGGAAGACAAGTCAGCAAAGCTGTGCTGCCTATCCTGACCTCAGATAAATTCTGTTGGTAGATAAACACTATCAACAAAAGCACAATTTTGCTACCACAGCTGCACTTACACAGAGGGCTTTCTCTGGTGTGACTGGGTTTGTACAGCTCTCAAGTTATCTCACAGCCAGAGGAAGAAGTGAGATGTCATTTATCACATGGCCTTCGTTCTGGGTTTTACGGACAAGCAGCACATGCTCATTTATGCAAGTACCCAATGCAGAAAGATACCACAACTGCTGGTTGTTGCTTTTTTTTTTTTTTTTTTTTTTTTTTTTGCTTTGGTTTTTTGTTGTTGCCGTTGTTGTTTGGTTGGTTGGTTGATTTGCTTTGCTTTTTTCCTGATAAAGCATTTCTGAAATGGAAACAGCTAAAACCACTTCAGGAAAGCCCAGCTAGTTGTGGCAGCTGGTCACTCAGGTCAGCAGTTCCCATCTTCCACTGCCTTCACAGCCCCTAAATGGGCTCTGTCATAAGATCACTATTAGCAGCCAGTTAGTGGCAGAGATTCTGAGGGACATTTCACTCCTCTTCCCCGTAGTCCCACTTCCCCATGAATTAAAATCCCAGGGCTGTCCTACCTGAAGCACCTCAGCCATGAGCCACGGGTGACAATGGGGACCTCAATGGGATGATCACTGCTCTGAGGGGCTACACACAGCCTGAGAGATGTGTGCGTTGTAGTGTCAAGCTGGCCACCAGATTTTGCTCTGGGGAAAGGATTTTCCCTCTGAAGAGACTGGGAGCACTTAGCAGCACTTCCACCTTACCTACAAATCTAGAAGCATCGCTTCCAGGGGCTGTTCTGGACACAGAGGGAGAATTCAGCCTCAACATGACCTCAGGTGTTCACACCACCAACAACCAGGTAGTGTTCTCTGACACCAGCATGCATTTCAGGTTTCTGAGGACTGCAATATTTGGGCTAGGCAAAGAATGGGCAGCACTGAGCAGTCCGTGGTAGGGGAAATCACACTGAATCACCAATGATGTAACCACCTCTTCAGTGTTCAATTTTGGTAAAATCAATGTTCATGTGGGAAACAAATGAGCTCGTAGCTAACCTTTAACACAATGTACTCCATATGTTGTTCTTCTGTTACCAACTTACATGTAAACAGAGGTTTTCCTTGTGGAGCCATCAAGCAAATGCAACTGCCATAACAGAGAAGCCTTAAAATAGAGTCAAAATGACTGTTCTCCTTTTACTTTTTTTGTTTGCAGATCTAAAAATAAAATTCCATTTTGAATCATTGTGAAACATATATCTGCCCTGTAAAAGTCACATACATCACTGAAATGCACGTGTTTAGAAAGCACAGGAGATCTCTAAAAGAGATCTTTAAAACAAATGCATGTTATTTTTAATATGTACTTTGTAACTGCTCTAAGTTTTTCTTGTTCTATTTCTATTTATGAAATTTTAAAATCAGATACCAGAAAACAATTATTTGGCAACTGTTCACCAAAACTCAGTGAAACACTGGGCCTTAGCATCAACCTTTTTCCCAGATTACATTTTGCAACATGCTCCGTGTTGCATCTATACCTTCTGCATGAAGCAGAGTAAATTTATTACCAGCACAGTTGCTATTATGGATCTGCAGGGTCACCCAGAACATCTTCTATTTTCTGTCTTGCCTTTTTGTTCTTCCTTCAGTTTCCATTTCCTTTCTGCTCGTACAGTAGAAGCAACTACCCCTCTTTGCAAGGGACCTATCTTAAAGCAAATATCAAACCTGTTACTGCCTACAAAATAAACTATTAAACTTTTTGCCCTAATTAGCAGGAGCCACTCTAGTTCTAATTAACAGAAGCCATCCCAATTCCCATGCCCTACAACTTAATAATGACATGTGAGTAATTTAAAAATTCACCTCAATTTTGCCATTTTTTAATAAGCAATGTGCTTGTTTCCTTATTTCTTCTCATTATCAAACTGAAATTACAATTTATTGTTAGAAACTGTATTTTATTAACAGGTTAAAAAACCTCCACATTGCTACAAAGTAAGGAATAGTTATTGATCACCACAATCAACAATAATTTTACTAATCCCACTGTACTTTACTCAAGGTGTAGCAAATTTTTCAATTCCTGCAATTATATTCTATAAAACAACCTCAATTCTCTTTAAAATTATCCACTAATGTGTTTTGTTATTTTTTTTTCCTATTCATATTCTAAGTCATGCATTACTGTAGAAATGTTTGCATTTTTGCAAGTGTCCAGAGGAGGGCCACTAAGATAATCAGAGGGCTGGAGCACCTCTCCTGTGAGGAAAGGTTGAGGGAACTGGGCTTATTTAGCTTGGAGAAGAGAAGGCTCCAGGGAGAACTAGTTGTGGCCTTCCAGTACTTGAAGGGGGCATATAAACAGGAGGAGGAACAGCTGTTTACATGGGTGGGGATAGTGACTGGACTGGTAATGGACTGGTAATGGTTTTAAACTAAGACAGGGGAGAAGGAGGAAGTTTATCACTCAGAGGGTTGTGACGTACTGGAACAGGTTGCCCAAGGGGCTTGTGGATGCCCAATCCATGGAAGCATTCAAGGCCAGGCTGGATGTGGTTCTGGGCTGCCTGGTGTAGTGGTTGGCAACCCTCCCCATGGCAGGGGGGTTGAAACTAGATGATCTTTGAGGTCCTTTTCAACCCAGCCCATTCTATGATTCTATAAAGTGTGAGCAATCACTCATGCAGCACTAAAGCTGAGCTCAGCCACTGCAGGTTGGGACTTTCCACGTGCAACATCTTGATCCATTGGGCTCTCCAGGCACTGCTGAGATACAAACACCAACCAATCCTAAACAGCTACATCTGCAAAGTAACTTCAATGCTTTTTGCCCCTCAAAATAAAGGAACTCATCAATATAAGGGCCATGCCATCAGCAGGAGCTTGCATTTCTAATCATGAACTCATAACTTTCAATATAAGACCCTCTGACCCAAATAATTCCCTACATACATATAATAATTCCAAATAAATTCTGGAAAAAATACTTAATTGTACATACGCGAACTGCAAGCAAGCAAACTAAAAGGCTAAGTTTGGTAAACATACCCCTGCAGGCACAAGGCATCCTAATGAGTTGAACTCCCTCTCACAAGGAGCTCTCAGCTGTGTAATGGGAAGGAGGTGCTCGCTCTACAGATGGCTTGCTTTGCTGATGGCCACCAAAGACAAAGAAGGCGATCACAAAATAGGCTTAGCTGATAGAAATGCTCATGGATGCACACCCTGCACTAGCTATGCTGAGCAGCAGGTGAAAGTTTCAACTAGAATCAGCAGAAGATTTTATATTAAGAAATATATTTAAAAATATATATATATTCATTAGCAAGGCTGTAACATTCAGAGCACAAAACATTCTGAACTACAGAGCCAGCATCACCAAAGAGCTGACCCAGCCTTTGCACATGATGATCCATCAGCAGATTTTATGGCCAGCTAGTTGGTGGTTTCATTTTGCTATTGACAATAAATCCCTTCTTTAGGTTTCCCAAGCTCCATTTTTGTTCCTGGAATGAATCAGCAAGGGGGAAAGTGAGTGCCAGACACTCTCCAAGGATCTCAAACAAACTAATTTAGCCTTGCCATCACTCATGCAGTTTCAGCCTTTGTTTCACTTTGTGTTTATTTAGCCTTGATGCTACTTTTTTATTATTATTTATTGCTAGGGGGAAAGGACTAAAACAAGAAGCCCTGGATGTGGTATTCCCACAGATAAAATGCACAGGAAAAAGAAAAGAGCTGCCCCATGTATAGTACAGCTATGGATCCAAGAAATCAGTTTGGCTTTTGCCTCTTCTAACGGTTGATGATTTGAACCCTGGAACTATTATGATGGTACAAATACAATTGGATTGGATGCCAGTAACACGGCACCTTTCAGCAATGTGTAGAGACATCACCAGTGAAAGGAAAGAAGAAAGTCTGCCTCCCATATCCTCATCTTCATCAGCTTCACTTTTGACTGCACTGTATTACTGCTTGCAGCTTCAGGTGTTGTCCAACCAGAATTCTTCTTCACCTATTCCAGCCTCCAGACACTCATGGCATCAGTCAGCATTTCAATCCCCATGTTTGAGTCCTTTCCCATATCTAATACAGAAACATTTCTAAAAATGCTTTCTTTCCTTGCCAGTTCCAAGTATTCTCACTGCCTTTTAGAAATCCTCCTTATTTCCAAAATGTGAATAAAATATGGCTCTGCAGCACATATCACCAAACAATCTTGTGGAATTTAATATTCACTTAGCAGCTGTTACTATTTTCTTTAGGTTTACCTTCAATATTATAAGCTGCTTCAGCATCAGTGCAAATTATTCCATTGTTGTCTTTGACAGTACTCATTTCTAAGGGAATCTATTAGAAAGCCAGAGAGCTTGCTGGGCTGGAATACAGGAAAATATTTTTGAACAATACTCTTGTGTCACTTTTCAACCGTCCAGCCATTTAAACTGAAGTAAAACCCCCCTAACAAAACAGACAAACTGCCCAAGAATATGGGTTCAAATTCAAGATAGAAACAGGCACCAACGCTTCCCCTCTTGTCTTTATTACAGTTAAGTCATTAACTATGATATGATACAGGGGACACCTCTGTGCAAGCAATTTCTTCTTTCCCTTTTACAAACCACAAAACATCTAGCTTTAGTAAACAGTAATGCACTAGTATTTTATTTATATGTGCATATATTTGCTAAGGCATCCAAACGGCTGATAAGCAATGCGGTGGAAAACCCACAGAGGAATAATAATGGGTCAGCATAAAGAGAGCACATCCATGCAGACAGTATGCAAAGGAAGGCCGTTCAAGGAATGTGTTGAATCACTCTTTTTTACTGCTTTTTCACAATTACTAGTTATTTTCCTGCTCTGATACACTTTCCATCTCCTCCTCACTGCCTCTCCATGGCAAGATTTACTGGGAGTCTCTCCGTCTCTTTCAGACATTGTGTTGATGGACGTGGTTGAGTGACAACTATTGGTGATAGGCGGACGGTTGGACTGGATGGTCTTGTGGGTCTTTACCAACCTTGCTGATTCTACGATTCTGTAATCTCATAAGTTTTCCATTACTGAAAAACTCTTTCAGGCTTTTCATCTCAAATGAGTTTATTCTGAAAAATACTTAGTTCTGAGTTGGCATAAAACATCTGACCTAAACATCAGAATATTTCAGAAATTATTGAGGTCATAGCTATTATTTGCTTTCAAATGTGCTAAGATGCTTTACTGTATTCCATATAAGTGGTATTCTATCTTCCTAGCTCTAACAGGATTCCTCCTGGAGCCTGCTTCCCACTTTTAATGTAAAGATTCAGTTTAAATTTGATATAGCTATTAACAATTAGCAGAATTGTTATATTTGATAATACAAGTTCATTATGAAGCCCAGCAAAGCTATAAAAAGTCAAATGTCATTTTTAAGCATTTGCTACTAATGTTACACCTGAAGTACAGTATTTTAAACCTTCTCAGTGATATTCAGGTATACATTATTTCATTACTGATAGATGACAACAAACAGCATTATTCAAACATCCAAGGAGCAAATATCCAAGAAGCAAGCAATATACCAATATATAAAGAAAACAAAGCAAACAAAGAGAAACAAAAGAAAAAAAATTAATAAGCTGCCTATGGCTCTAGAAGTAGATTAAAATGTTTTCTCAAATAAAAAAGTTATAATAATAATAATGTTCAAATCAATTGCAATAAACTCATTCAACCTAGCCCTGCTGACAGAATTTGCAAACTGAGTCCCTGGGACACAATTTTCAACTGAGCTGTGGTTTCTGTACTTTTGTGTATACCATGTGCAATTGATTACATGCAAATACAAACCAGCTCCACTCAATTTGCCCCACTGTTGGATTTGATATTAGCAGGCTGACACAGCAGAATTTAACAGCACAATTTAGGAAACACTGTAGACACCAGAAGACAGCTTTTTTGGATAAGCATATGACTGAAGTCTGACCTAGTTCACTTTATAGAAGCACAACATGTTTTTTTCATTCCTTTCCACCGAAGAATACAGCGTGGTTACACACTGTATTAATATTCAAGCAGACACAGGATAACCAGGAATAGTTCAGGGAGCAGCACGTTCTAAATGTGCAGATACGCTTTCAAAGACGCTATTTTTGCAAAGTATACAGGCACGGAAAACCTAATTTGTTCTCTTCTGCCTCAGTGCCTACAGAACTGCCACATCCCTGGCCTGACTCAGGTCCCTTGGCCTGGAGCCTGCGGCTTGTTTACTTGGCAGAAATTCACACATTTTTGTCGGCTCTTTGCTGAGGAGACCGAACATGTTTTGCCACAACATGTCTGACAGTTTTTCATAAAGGTTAGGAGGTGGCTGCAGCCACCTCATTTTGCTCATTTTCACTACCACAATCTGGATATGATCGCTTATGCCTTGACTTAGAGCCACAAGCAGTTAACCATGCAGACCTGCAAGTCAACCTTGTTTCAAGCAATATTTCTCTCTTTGTGTGTTCCTGAAAATTTACGATCAATGAGTTCTTCATATTCTTCAGGACAAACAGTTCTATTAATTCAACACAAATGTTCCTCTCTAAAGCAGGAATATTCTGCCCTTTTGGCAGCTCATATGAGGGACACACCAGCTGCTCCATCTCCATGTGGCTGCAGAGTCCCAACCTTGTCACCTTCACAGGAACACAGAATAATTATATAAAAAACTAACTACTAAAGAAAACAGACTGTTTTTATACTGGGGAAGCACAGAAGGTCACAAATCTTCGTAATATCTTGGGGAAAAACTGTAATACATATGTCATATGACATATTTTCACAAATAAACCAAATATGGAAGTAAAAAGCCATCACTGTCCTAATCCTTCTCTCCTCAGAATAACTAATACATGTCCTCTTCCTTCAGAAAAGGATTTCCACTGCATTAAATGCACAGCCAGGCCCGCTGTGGAACCTGCAGCTGCAGCTCCTCACAGGTGCTTCTGCTTCACTTCAAAGGTCACATTAAAAAGCTTAAAAGCCACAGCTTCACTTGCCCTCCAATAATAGAACTGCAGTGCATCTATTGCTTCCCACTGTGAGCTCAGACAAACACCGACAACAACTGAGAAATCAGAGGAAGAAGCCGGCCTCATCCTCAGCTCATTCCCTATGCAGGGGCAGCAACTTCTCCACAGCACTGTAGTTAGGTTTTGATTGCATACCTGCAATTATCCTGCTCTCCTTGTTTTGAGATGCCCTACATACCATTTTGAACTGATTAACACATACTGACACTGCCTCATTCTTTCTTTTCTGCTTGAAAAAAATAAATACTGCTACACATGCAATTTCTACTTTCCATTCCTTCTCACGTACCACTGGCTGCTGGCCACCTCTTTATGCAAATACAGGACTGCAGCAAAGGTTCTGTAAACAACCTTTTCTCCTCCCATTGTTCTAAATCCCCTGTAACAAAAAACACCGGATTTTCAGCAAATCCCTCTTACTGTTCCACCACTCCACAAGAAAGATAAAGCTCTCATTGCACTGAAAATAACATCTGAGGTACAACCTCAGGAGAGGATCAACTCCCATGCGGTCGGTACCCTGTGCTCTCTTCCTTCTGTTGTGATCTGCATGAATTCAGATTTTTCCAGAGAGCCTAAAAACCTGCCAGTGTATGTCATCTGTCTGGGGATGCAGTATTCATTGCTTGAAGTAACACAATAAAGCAGGGCAAGCTGGCTAATTAGCACTGGATCCAAATTCACAGTTCAGACCTGATCCAGGTGTCAAACTTCTTAGAAGTTCAAGGTCATCTGGTTTTACTTTTAGTTTGGTTCCTTAGAGACAAAATTCCAAAACAAGAGGTTTGTTGCTGTCTTCCTCGTTTTTGTCCCTAAATTAATACATAATTCTTGGGAAACCAAGAAAATCCCAAAGGCTCACCTACCTGCTGCATTAGACGTATATATGTTACTAAAATGGTGTCCTCTTACTTATTTTTAAACAAACCATTCAGGATTTCCACCAGCTGCCAATGCAGTGAATCAGCAGAGCCTCACAGAGAAACTCCCTCCTGGAACTCCCGCACCTCTGAATGGATACTGGGCTGTGGGCTTCTTATTACAGAGCAAGCTCTGCTGCCTTTGGCTGCTTTGCACACATCATAAGAACACATTCATAAGAAAGGGCTCAAAAATTAGTACACAAATGTTTTGTGAGTGATGAAGTAGCAAGAGACGGATACTGCCTATGCAGCCCTCAGCATTCGAGATGCTATTTTAAGAAAGCTCGGTAGTACTCAACTCAGCGCCTTTATGTTACACTTCTGCTGTTATGCTCAAGTCCAGTTACATCCTCAATTTTGCATTAGAGATTTTGATGATAACTACATTTCTAACAGGAATGCTCAGGAGTTCTGACACGATACTTTTTTTTTTCCCAAATCCTTCGGGAACATGAAACATATAGAATTTGTTTTCAGAGAATATCTATAAATCAATATCCACAGAACTATCAAGGGCGCATATGATTTTGAACACAGCATCCTCTATTCAGCAAGCAGTTTATTTCAGGAGGTTGACTCATTTCCTTAAAGCTTTTTCAGCTATCTGTTATGACTGAAAAAGAATTCTGAAAATTTAATAGTGCTCAAGGAAATGAGCCAACACATCCTGGAAGAAATGCATCCAATACACACACAATAAGATAAGTCAGTCTTAGATTTCTAAAGAAATAAGGAGGAGGAAGTTTCAAGAGAACTTTAAATATTTTCTGCAAAACACAATGTTTGTTTCCCATCACGGTAAGTTTCTTTATGTACACTTTAAAAACTGCACACTATGGCTAATCAGGAAGTTGTTTGTTGTTGGTGGTTTTTTGTGTTGTTGTGGTTTTTTTTTCCCTAGAGAAAAACATTAGATGAAAGAAAGCTGAAGTATTTTTAGTCAATTTCCTCAATATTTAAATTATCAACAACAATCAAACAAACAAATAAAAAGCTGCCATTATGCCACATGAGACCTCGATTTCAGATCCCTAGTGAATACTCTCAGGAGTATAGAGTCCATGGTCAAAGTACACATCCCAAGACAAAGCATTTCAGTGCAATGCATAAGGCACCACAGAACTACCCCCTGACAAAGCTCTGGGAATGCTGGCTACCTGGTGGTCCTCAGCCAGAGACAAAGAAATGAGAGGTTCCTACCTTGAAGGGTCTCCAGCAATGTAATCAAGTGAACTCTTAGAAACAACCAACTCATTGAAAACAAAAATGACCCAGAAAAGTTAAAATCTTTCCAAGAACTACTCATATGCCCAGGGTTGCATGTCTTGGAATATTTGAAATCATGCCAGGAACAAATGAAAAATCCATTTGTCAAGCAATAAACCTTTCATGAAATAGCTTTTATATATACTTGTGAAGAATGAAGCCTGTGATTCAAGTATTCTCAGTATTCTCCATCCCTATGTGGAAAAAAAAAAACATTTTTCATAAAAAAATTTTCTATACCATTGTTTGTTAGACATGAATTTAGCAGCATGACAATCCAGCATAGGTGTCCTTGGCTGGACATGCACCAAGTGACAAAGCATGCTCGTGCTCAGCTGGAAAGAATGCTAAGCGTTTTTTTTTTTTCTTGTGAGAGACTCATCCTCCATGCACAAGCAGCTCTTGGAAATGCAGTATGGTCACGGCATGGTACCGAGTCTCCCCACATATGCCATCAGCAGCAGTCAGCTATGTGAGACGCTCCTATTGCCCTCAACCCACTTCTGGAGAATTGACCAAGTGGGGCTCTCACAATGGAGGCAAACTGCATCCCCAGACTGCAGCACAAAGGTGCTCTTCAGACAGATTCAATCATAAAAGCAATCTTGATTTTCTCCATTACTTTCGACATCCTTTACAGCTTACATCCACATCTGTTCAGTCTTTCCAGCTGACTGCCTTGGTCTTCATTTTTCTATTTAATGATCTATCTGTACCTGAATATCCCTTCACGTAGTTTTCTCCTCTTTTTTCTGGTGAGCCAAATGGTTTCCAAACCTCAGCGTGCCCCTCTGCCATCCGCTAACTCCTTCACCACAAGTTCTTAGAATTCTGATCCCAATATCTAGCAGTATTTCCTGCTTCCAATGTTGTTACCTCACACGGTAAAACTAAGGCACAAGCAGCCTTCCCATGACGTAGTCTCCTATCAGAACTGGCAATCATCATGAGCAGGCCTGCAAGCTGCCCATGGGGCTGCACCCTTACACTACCTCCTGCCATGCTCTGCAGACAAAGCAGCCACTGAGCTGCACAGAAAGTCAGGCTGGTACATTCTCAAAGGAAAGATATAGCCAAGTTAGATGCAACACAACTACTCCCAAATATCCTGGGCTACATCAAGAGAGGAGTGGCCAGCAGGGTGAGGGAGGTGATTGTCCCCCTCTGCTCTTGTGAGGCCCCATCTGGAGTACTGCATCCAAGCCTGAGGCCCCCCAGTACAGGAAGGATGCCAAGCTGTTGGAGTGAGTCCAGAGAAGGGCCACAGAGATTATCAGAAGGCTGGAGCACCTCTCCTATGAAGAAATGCTGAGTTGGGCTTGTTTACTTGGAGAAGAGAAGGCTCCACAGAGACCTCACTGCAGCCTTCCAGTACTTGAAGGGAGCTTACAAGCAGGAGGAGGACCAACTTCTTACACAGTCTGATAGTGACAAGATAAGGGAGAATGGCTTTAAACTAAAAGGAGAGAGATTTGGGTTAGATTCTAGAAAGAAATTTTTTACTCAGAGGGTGATGAGGTGCTGCAGCAGGTTGCCCAGAGAGGTTGTGGATGTCCCATCTCCGGAGGCATCCAAGGCCAGGTTGGATGGGCCCCGAGAAGCCTGATCTCGTGGTTGACAACCCTGACCATGGCAAGGGAGTTGGAATTAGATGATCTTTAATGTTACCTCCAATCTAAGCCATTCTATAATTCTAAGTGTTTCTCAAGGGCAAGGCAGATTAAACTTTATCATCTTCATGAATTATCTTATTCAGATTCACTCTCACCTTACAAAAAGACATATAACATAAAAATGCAAGAAAGAGAAACACGAAGGCAGGAGGAGTGACAGAGTGAGAAAGTGTACATGGACTCTATAAACTGACAGAAACAGAAAGTGTGTGGAGACAGAAGAAACAAAATAATTTCCTGCTCTTTAGTTTGTTTCCTTACAGAGTCCACAATGAAGAGTAAGAAACAGTTCAGTAAAAAAGGGGTCTGCAGAAACTAAGGGTAAAAAGGATTAGAAATGGCTTACAGAAGCAAATATGCAGAGGCCGCTAGAAGAATGGGATAGTAACAAGATGGGTTTAGGACAATGCGGGGGTAGAAGAGATAAAGATGAGGGTGTGAAAATAGCTCAAGGACACCAGGCAAGGAGGTGATAAGGTGTTCCCAGAGTAAGTTAGAACAGGTTCGGGGGCTACCCCTCGCTCAGGGTCAGAAGTTTACAGTGAGGAAGACAACGAGCCTTCATTCAACGACCACCAGGAGGAGACACCCCCCCCCCCCCCCCCCCCCCATGCTCATGACGCATGCGCGAGGGGGAGGGACCGTATGCTAAGCAGTTCTCAGAAATGTAATGAATATGCATACCAATTGCGGGAAAATCACTGACTATGTATTAGCTCTGCCTATATGTACACCAAGTTTTTGTCCTGATGGTATGCAAGTTAGGAGGAGCTATCCCCCTTGCATCCGGCTCTGCGCAGTGTTGATTAAAACATACCTGATTTTATAACTACTTTGTGGCTATACAGTTAGTGACTTGCGGAATCAAACATGTGACAGAAATCCACAGATTTTCTCTTCTAACAAGAGAAACGTTGTGGAAGGAGCAGGAATTCAGAGAAAGATCTCAAACTAAATAAAAATAACAGTTTATTCTTTAAAAAAATAAATAGGATTCTCCCCCACACATCTCCAGAAACATTCCATGTATTCAGAAGATATGATAGAGAAGAGCCAAGGCTTCTTTTGTGGACTAACAACAGTAAAAAATCCAGCATTTGTTTTCAGGTTATGTAGCTTATTACCAGGAAGTTAATTTTCAGAATGAAATTTCTCAGTCTTTGTTTGGGTAAAACATGGAGTAATGATAAGTAATTCAGATCCCTGAAGAGTGAGCAAGCAGTGCCCTTAAAGAGTTCATCCTCCTCCACTATTATGAAATGAAATACCTCAAAAGGGTCTTCTCATCCCTAAAAAAAAAAAAAAAAATCACAAGACTCAAGTTTTAGGCAACTGCAATTTTTAGGTGAATGCCCTTTATATTCAACCACTCAAATAAAGCTTTCATTTGTTTGCAGTGTCTAGAGATTTCTGGTGAGTAAATGTCAACAAGACGGTCATGACATTAGTTATTAGTCTTGAGGAACAAAAAACGTACCTCAAAATAATTGGTGATTCAAACTCTAGCTAAACAGAACACTGTTTTCTGTTGGAAATTAAAATGTTATTTTATGCTGAGGTTTGGATTAACTGTGTCTAACTGCACATCAGCCCTAAGTAAAAAGACATTACCCAATCGCATCATGAGCAATAGCATCATGATTATCTATTCTTCATTATCTCTCATGAAGCAGATGCAGAAGATTGAAAAAGGAGCTTGGAAGATTGCCCAGAATCTTTTCAATCCTCTTCACCAGGAGAGAATTTAGAATTTCAAGGATAATTTAACTCTAGAGTAATGCATGGACAGTATAAACAGCTTTTTCCCATATTAACAACCAGGAACATTGCTACCCTGTCTTCAGAACCACCATGTAATTTTCAGAGTAATAGGAATGTCTTTTTTCCCGGACACATTCCCTAGATCTTTCTCTCCACACATATGCTTTTGTAGGTCTGTAACATGATGAATTACTTCTTTAGGTTTCAGATTTAACTCTTATACAGAAAGAATGATAATGTAGTTCTTTCTAGTCCCAAATCTTTAAGCTCATCTCACAGGGATGAGAGCAGATGAAGCCAAATCTACTCATTGCAAGTACTAAATGGCTGTGCTGATTAATGTGGATAAGAGCAAAGCTAAAAGAAAAAAGTCTTGTGCAACTCTTTAGAAGCTATTTTATTTTACCAGAGTGCCAAAAATCAAAGTCAACTATATTAAAATTATCACTAGCTGAAAATAAAGGAGATAAATGTCTCAGAAGTGAAAAGCTTCTTCTCTCAGTGTTAACAATCAATAGCAGAAAGGACCACAAAATTCTGTGGGCTAGCAATGACAGAGAAACTTTTTTAATTTGTGCAAATATCTTGAAAGCACATAACATTCCATGATTCTTTCAGAGTTCTTCTCAGAGTATTTTCAAAGAACAGTAATTCCTTGGGGACTCTGTAAGCCAATAACAGAACCTAGAATTTGAACGCAACTAGAAACAAATGCTTATCAACTTGTCTTCTCCCAGAAATACAAGGAAACTCAGAGCTTAAGTAAGCAATTAGAGAAAGCACTGAAAGAGAAAGGGACTTGATTCGAATTGATTCCGCTTAATGAAAGAGGGTTTGATTTTGTGATTCTACCTGGACAGTTTAGATTCTGCTTACATTCCACAGGAGCATTCTTTTGTGATGAGAAAAACATAGGTGCCAGACTCCTTGTCGGCAGGATAAGGAGAACCAGAGGAGGGAGATGGAGAAGAATAGGCCCCAGACTCCTTGTCAGCAGGGGGTCTGGGTTCTGTTTAGTGCTTACATTCCACAGGAGCATTCTTTTGTGGTAAGAAAGACATAGGTGCCAGACTCTTTGTCAGCAAGACAATGAGGAAGAGCGTTTACTTCATCCCAAGGGACTACCAGATGGGGATGCGACCACCCAGAGGAGAATACAACGCATGAGCCGGAGGGGAGGGACTTAATTAATGAATATGTAGTGCGGTTCAACGTAACCTGTTGAATATGTATGAACTTGACTTACAAATATGTAACATTTCTGTGGACCGGTATGCAAGTTAGGAGGAGCTATCCCCCTTGCATCCAACTCTGCGCAGCGTTGATTAAAACATACCTGATTTTATAACTACTTTGTGGTTATAGAGTTTGATTCCGCAAGTCAGCACAATTCGACCTGCACTCCTACTACAGCAGCCTATGAATAATATTCCATCACACCTGCTATGCTGGTGTAGCTGCTGCATGCCGTGGCTAAGTGGGTCTAATGGAGAATTCCAGCGTAAAAGAGACAGCTACTCTTCTCTAGCTACTTCTGCCGCTCTCCTTCATCCAATTCAAGAAGCTACACCAGCACAGAGCTGGTTGTTCTCCTTGGAGAGTAAATGCCTTGCATGTTCAGCTCCCAGCTGTACTGACTGGCAGAGCAGTACCAGTCAATGAAGGGAGCAGACATGTTAGGCTGCAAGAGAAGAAGCAAGGAGAAAGGAAGACCAAAGTGAAACTACGTTCTCAGTCACTATTGTTGGTAATGTGCACTGTGCTCCTTGATTGTTTCGTAACAGTAAAATGGGTTCCTGTAAATTTCATTTATGTTACTCTTATGTAAGTCTCTGTATTTGCCCCTCATAATCTATACTTTGCATTTCAATGCACAGTTAGTTCAGCTCAGTCAACGGGCAGAAAAGAGTAGCACCAAAGATAATAATCTCCACTAATCTGAAAGGTGACAACTTTTATTCAACAGCTTGAACAGGAATGTATTCAATTAAGTGTACTGTAATTAAGGCTGTTTTGTTTTGTTAAAATCTTAGGTGCTAATGATTCAGAACGTCTAGCTGAACGAACAAAAGTCACAAATCCATTTAAATAAGTGGGTAAAGCCCCAGTGATGTCAGGAGGGTTGTGCTTGCTTTTACTTGCAAAAAAAAAGATTACTTTTTCATTTTTAAAGCAAAAAGGAAAATAAGCTTTTCATCCTATTGTTCAAGTATTTTACAAGTTAAAGATTATAACAAAGAAATGGCGTTGTGGGCTTGACATTAAGTACTATCCCATAAATAATTACTTCAAAAAACTTATCCATTGTTGACTTCATCTCTACCAGTATCTTGAGAACAACCGCCTTTAGGTAAAACTACTGAAATTCAGAGATGCATCTATCTTGATAAAATGGTCAAGTGAACCTTCCTTCTCCCTGCAGGCTACCATCTGCTGAACTACGTCATGCATGAAACTCTATATACAAATGAAAGTACAGTGAACGTACAAAGACAATCCTTTTTTTTTTTTCCTTTTTTCAAAAGGCCATTGTTGAGTATTTATCTTTGTGACAACGCTGTGTGTCTAATATTGCACTATAATGTTCTACTATGTGTATTTCAGCTCATAAAGTCAAACCCATTTAGACTTAATTGGTTTCATATGTGAGAAAGCGCTTCCACATTTGACAGTAAAGATGAAACACAGATTAAGGTCCTGATCTTGAAATGCACTGAATGCGTTTAATTCTTATCTCTTTTCAGGAGTGACACCTGGTAGGTCCAAGCTTTCAGATAGAATCTGTCTAAAGTCACCCTGATGTGCATCTCCACTCATGAATAACCATCAGAAAGCCCACGTTCCCCGAGAAGGAAGAATTCATAGAGCACAAGAGTTCATATCATATCTGTTAATATCTACTGGCAACTGAATAGTAAGGATCAGGGAATTACTGTCACAGAAAATTGCAAACTGAATTTCTAATAATACTTGCTGTAAGAAAAATTGAAAGTGGTGACCTGTATCCATCAAATCTCCATCTGTGTATGGTTAAAGAGAGCTTGATATTAACAACAATGTGCAGCAACAGATCAAGCTCAAACTCAATTCTCAGATGTTTATTTAACAAACAAATATCCCTCGTCCAGTTCCCTTAAGATCCGATTGTGATTATGTCATCTCCATTATGATACAAGTTAATTTGAATATATTCTATAAAATATCAAATTCTATAAAATTTCAAAATAAGCCCCCTTACATTCACTTAATCCTTTATAATAAGTATCTTGCTTCCTCTATGAAGGGTAATGAACTTCTGCTGCATCTTTTCCTCTTCTCCCTAGCACAGTACATAGGAAATGTCTATTATTTTTATAGGAACTGCATGTTCAATTTTTGCATTACTGCATACTGAGATTTTAAAGGATTCATTTATTCCAAAGCCGGGGCAAGAATGACAAAAGCAATGAACCTAACGATTTTTTAACAAACTTTCAAGGACTAACACACTAGCAATGTAATGAGCCATTAGTGATTTGAAATACCCCAGAAGATCGAACATTTGGATGTGAACTCTTGAATAACTGCTAGACAAAGGCCAGACCTTGGAACAAAGCTCTGAGGTATGGGATCTGCTATCCTGAGAACTGGCTGCCCACCAGAGTGAGAGCCCTGCAGTCCTGAATGCTGCTGGGCTGAAAGACAAGAAACACTGCCAATGCAGACATTTGCAAGCTTTGTTTATCCCAAAGAGTAAGAGCCAGCTAAGCAGTCAGTGTAACTGCATTCCTATAACACCTTCACCCCCCTTTAGCTCATCTTTTGTGCCAGATGTGCCTTGATGGGCTTGCTAGGAGGGGAAGCTAACTACAAATGATGCCCGAACCTTCAATAATGTTCTCCAGTCATAATTTAAGATCTTGCATATCCAATACCAGCATCTATTAAACAGATGTATTAAACACATTCACCAATAAACTGTTGTGTCCCAGCATGCATGTTTTCACTTTCTTAAGTAAAACCAGTTTTAACTACTTTCATCAGATCCTTAACATATATATTTAACACTCAGCTTGATAAATCCGTGCAGGTGAAGGAGCCAAAGACTTCATAAAAAATTTAAAGGAGGAATTCTAACACTGCGCATAATACAAAAGTTACATGAAAGTTACATTACTTACATGAAACAAATCAATAGATGAATTACTAATTTTCCAAATTATTTTGAAAATAATACTGTATGATATGTTCATCTGATGATAGAAAATAGTTCATCTGATGATAGAAAAGCTCAGCAAGTGTATTTAAAAAATGCAAAATGAGAGCCCCTCCCAAACAAAAGTAAAAAGACACACTAGCATAAGGCAACACTATGATAAAATGGAAGACTGTAAATTCAGAAGTGTATGTTGTTTAAGATTAATCAGTGTTTATATTTGCTGTCTTCCCATCTGCTGGAACAGCCACTTGCCATCAAAAAGGCAGGGTGGGAAGCATACCGCTTTCTCTCAAAGGACTGTAAACGCTGTCACACCAAAACCTTTTGCAGTGAAAAGACTGTGACAACACAGCTGAAAGAGCTCTGCCTGAAGCTACGTTTGTCTAGTTTTGAGGTCAGGGGTATCTCAGAAACTTGAAACACAATTAACTGAAAAGTTTAGATGTTAAAGCAAAACTTAATCACAGCCTGAACTTCTTCCTGATATAAATATCACATTAAAATATTCTATTTTGCTTTTTAATCAGGAAATTAATTTCTTTCTTCTTAAATATACCAAGTGTCTTGTAATTCAGTGAGTGTACCTTTGTAAGGGAGCTGCTCTATGCAAATAAAATACATAGAGAAAGCACCTTCTCTTCACTTTCAGTTTTTGCAGTAAAGCGAAGGTACTGTACTGCCCTTACTGTGATTTTTGAGCAAAACTTATCAGATTACAACTGAGGAGGAGAAAGTACCAAATTTACTGCCAGGAAAAAAGTAGCTTTGCATATGGCTCAGGCTCTATGAAGAAAGAGCAGCAACACCTAGAAGGAAAGCTGCCTTCTGAAGACCCTTAGTTTGTTACTGATGTTTGTTTTAATCACTGTAAGCCTCATTGGATATAATTTTACAATCCACTTTGTGAATTAGGCTGCCTCCTCTTTCCACTAGCCCGCTCAAGAAGTGGCTTGCAAGCTGTGACATCTTTCCATAAAATTACTAAGTCAGTACGAAACCGAAACAGACTGGTGCCAATCCCAGATGCAGACCAACATGAATTGAAGTTCTCTCCTTTATTCCTTCTTAGGGTTTCCCATGAGATTAGCTTTACTATATATTTCATTTAAGCATTCATCTGCAGCATAAGTTTCATGGACATCTCAGCATACCCAGGGATGCCTTTTCCAGAGTTTTGGAGCCAGAGCTAGTGGTTTTTTATTATTATAATTTTTAGACAGAACAAAACCACCACAGTATTTAGATATTCAGCTGTGACAATGAAAAGAAAACCAACAAATCCCCACAGATTGAGTCACAAGGAGAACAAAGCCAAGTTCTTGGAAGTCGAAGCCAAAGCTTCTACCAAAGACCAAAGCTGGGTAAAGACTGACTCTCATACAGAAAGGCATATCTGCATTTTACAAACTTCAGCAACAGCCAAAACTAGGAGTAATCACAAAATAATACTGCTATGCAGAATAACTAGCCATAAGAAAGTACTGTTCAGATTTTCAAGTAATCATATTGCTAAAAAACAGAAAGGGAAAAAAAAAAGAAAAAAGTTAATAATCAGGCTTTTCCAGAAGATAATGAAGTTATTATTTTCTACCTTTTCTACAATGGAAACCAGAGAAATCTGCTGAGGATAAAGTATCTTAAATTTTTATAATCTCTCTGTCTAATTTAAACCACTATTTTATATGTATTAAAGGCAGTTTACATGAAAGCTTTTTTCTTTTTAATCTTGTCTGATGTGAAATGGAAAAGCTCCAACCTCCGCTACCCTAGGAGGCTTAGTATAAATGTAGATCCCATCTAAATTGTCCTACATAGCTCAGGATCGGGTTTTTCTTTCCATCTTTCATTCCTTCTTGTTTTTTAAAAAAGCTATTGAATATCCATGCTATAGGTACAACAAAAATTCAAGCAGCTTGCGTGAAGCACCTGGGGGAAATAAAGATAATGACCTTTGATAACCAGCATTTTAAATGTGCTAAGGCTCTCTAGAAAAGGGGCATGCATCTCATAATTAGGACTCTGTAAATTAGGGCAAAAATAGGCCAACTTAGGCAATTTGGAGTTAATCTACTTAAACCAAATGTAGGGTTTGCATCTCTCCCCTGACTTTTTATTCTTTATTCTGTACTTTATGAATTCTTTAAATATGGAACTTCAAGGCAACCCTTAAAACATCAAGATTTGTCTTCACTCAGCACCCTTTGAGCCATGGTCACTCCACCATGATACCTGCTTGGGCTGCAGACCCAGGTAGTTCTCATTCTGCTCATCTTTAAGAGTTCTCACTTCCCAAATTTGCGGTACACTGTTGCTACAACACCACACAGCGACAAAAAAAAAAAACCTGGATGTCTTACAGTGATTCGTTTGAGCTGAAAAACCTTATCTCATTTTTTAGTTCAGCTGGGTCCAATTTTTTGTGCCGTCTTCCTTACTAAGAGTCTTATATTTAAAAAAAAAGAAAAAAACACTGATATTAATTGGAAGATTTAGATAGAATTTCAGTGGATCTACGATGAAACCTTTATACTCACTAGATACCACAGACGGATGTCTATAAAACTCCACTACCTTACACACTGTTTAGAACAAGCATTTAGAACAAACAAGTTCAGTGTAAAAGCAGGTCAGTACTGGACAAGGTAAACTTCACAGAGCTAAGAGGATGAAAAATAAGTTTGTTGACTAGTGTCATCTTTTGCTTCAAAAGGTGAAAGTTTTCAGTCTAAATCCAATGGTGCTCCAGAAAAAAAAAAAAAAAAAAAATTGACCTCCTCTTATTAAGATAGAAACACTGGACGTGGACCTTCAGACCAGGCACAAGTACAGCACCTCCACTACAAAGCTCCCCTCTGAACTTCATCCTGCCCTGTCACTTTCACTTGATAATCCTCACTAGTAGACCTGAAGATGATAGGAAAAGCCCATACCAGACAAACCTAAAGCTGAATTCAAAATGATAAACCTGTATTTTATATTCAACAATTTCAGGTTTCATGCTACACTGCTCAATTTACCCAAAGAGCTAATACTCAGGAATACCTCTTCTCCCTTTCATGTAGTCTCAGTGGGATACCTTTCTGTGCTCATATGGAGGTACTATCTACATTCTCCACAGATCTTGCCTGTGGAGCTAAAAAGCTGCTTTAACATACCTTTAAGGACAAGATTGTTCAAGAAGTGCTACCAACACATTAACGAATTGAAGCAGTATAAAACCTAAAATAGTCAGCAAAAAAAAAAGGATGCTTTCCTCCACAGAAGACACCATCTCCCTCACGCACACTTTTCTTTTGGTAATTGTTAGTAATACATTTGGAAAAGAAAGAGATGCTCAACCAAGCAATAAATTTCAGCAAGAAATCATACCAGAGTTCAGCTGAGAAAGGTGGTGATATTGGAAGATAAATATATGGGACTAAAGAAGGAAACATCAAACTCATGCATGAATCTAAAAACATTCCTAAAATACGGCATTTTACATAGATTTTTCATACTTAAGTTCAGCTGCTTACATTGAAAAACTAAATATCAAAAGTTACCATAGAGGAGTATCCTGAGGACATGACAGTGAATGACTGCAATCTTTTCTACAAAACTGTTCCATTTAGGTCAGGAAGACCCTGAAGATCATTAGTTTCAGCAATCAACCAACACTGCAAGTCCATTACTGAGCCATGCCATGTGCATACCTGCAGAGACACTGACTCCACCAACTCCCTCAGCAGCCCATTCCAACGTCTAACCACACTTTTTGTGAATAAATTCTTCCTGAAATCCAGTCTAAACATCCCATGGTGTGACTTGAGGCTGCTGCTTCACATCCTATCACTTGTCACCCTAAAAAACAGACCAACATCCTCCTCACTGCAACCTCCTGTCAGGTAGCTGTAGGCCTTTACTCAGCCTCCTCTTCTCCAGACTGAACAGACCCACTTCCCTCAGCAGCTGTTCCTGTGGTGTTGTTTCCCAGTCCCTTCAACTGTTTTGATGCTCTTCTTTACACAAACTCGAGCAACCCAGTATCACGGGAGAGGCCCAAAAATGAACACAGTACTTGAGGTGGGCTCTCACCAGTGCCAAACGCAGAGCGCAAAGTTTCCCAGTCCTGCTGGCGGTACAAGTTCCGATGCAGGACAGGATACTACTGGCTTTCTTGACCACCTGGACACATAAATAAATATATATATTTGTTCCACATCGGACTTTTTTTCTTTCCCTTTTTTTTTTTTTTTAATAATTTCTCCCCCATTTTTTTTCTACCAGTGTGGAAAAAATCCATATGCCCTGAAAAAAAAAGATCTGTTTTCATAAACATTTAAAAGATTAAATATTTCTCTGAAGCTGTATTACACTGAGAAAAAGCTCCAGCTACTATTCCACACTGCAAGCTAATTATCCATAAACCTCTACATACCACATAGCAAGAAAGCCAGTGACTGATTACTGACAGCTTTATGATCAACTGTACCAACTGATGTACCTGCAGGAGTGAATTTGTATAGTGATGTATATGCAGTAAAGAGGAAGGGGTATAGCAAGCAGTGAAATTCCTAGTATCCCACTGCAATTTGAACCATGCAGTAAAGTCACACTTTGAAGCACAGAAATAACTGCTTTCTTGTCATAGAAAATAATGAGAGTGAATTGAATAGAAAATAATGAGAGTTAATTGAATATATTAATGAATGAAGAAGATGGTTTCCCAGCGTGTCATTTTCAATTCCTTTTATAATGGATGTACTGTGCAAATTTAATTTGAAGTGACAAATTTACCTGGATTGCTCCTGACCTCTGACAGATCTCTCTGTACAAAAGCCTCAGCTCAGAATGATTTTCATTTTCAGAATTACCCCATCTGTTCATTTACAGAATTGACAACCACTCTTTCCCCTGTCCAAACAGTGATCCAGCTTTCATTATAAAAGCTAATTGTACAACCAGCATAAAAAAGTCACAGGATTGTGCTTTCAGGTGTGCAATGTGGGGTTTTTGTGTTTTTGGTGATGGTGGGTTTTGGTCATTTTTTGTTTGTTTTTTACTAAGGTCAAAGTATCTGCCTCTTTCTATTCCTAGCTCCCTGAAAAATGGTGCTTTACTAGAAGTGCTGGGACACTGCAGGTACAGCATCGGGCTGGCACAAATTCTGAGCTGTCCCCTGTTAGGGACTGCACACAATCTGTGCTGTTTTCAGTAGTGCCAGAGGACAGCAACTTTGTAAGCAAAATGGTTTCCATACAAAAGAAAGAGCAGAATGGATAACTTTAAGAAACTACTTTAAATCTTAATAACGTGTTTGAGAACTAAGCTTCTATTTTTCAATATATTAACCCGTAAGCATTCTCCTCCTAAGAAAGTAAGAGTGTTCCACTTTCCTAAAGTAGTAAATTTACACCGATTATTATGAGGGACTGAAAATCCTGGATTATACCATACAGTGTTTTGGACCAATTTGGTTCTCCTTGTAATCGATGTCAAAGCACGCAAGCATCTCAGAACCAAAGCCCACAGGAGCAATTCCTAAAACATGTTCACACTGCCTTACAGAAAATAGTCTGTATCTTATCTCTATACCTTATCTAGATACTTAAAAAATAAGCAAATTGAAGACTTTTAGGTCACACACTTAAAAATGTAAATGTTTATATTTAATTATGCTAGATACTTACGTTTAAGTTTATTTATAAAAGGAAAAAAAGATAGACAAAGCATGTCTATCAGGCTGAGGATACCCCTACCTCTCCGGTTATGCAAAATGTGTGATTTCACCCTTCAGAATGATGTAGCCATCAGTCTTAAAGCTTCTGTTCAGATCTATTTTAAAATCAGTAACAAAACTCTCACCTTTGCTGATGGACTTCAAGTGGCAGAGAAGAAGAAAGCTAGGTGTTGAAGGAGTTCCCAGATCTTTCATTATTTAACAAGAAATACAGGAAAACAAACACTTACCTCATACTCTGGTACTACACAGTAGTATTAGGCAGTTTTTAGGCCCAAGAAGTCCTACATTTAGCTATTCTTATAGGACTATAAAAAGCTGTAATAACTGAATTTTGTTTTGTGCTTTATGAGCTTGACAGCCCAAAGGCAGAAACAAAAAAAGAAAAGGAAAGTTTCATTTTTCTTCAGAGGAAACTTTCAGTGCATTTAAATCAGATTTTCTAAGCTTCATTTAGCAGTCTGAATTTTACAGCACAGACTACACCTCAGACTACCAACGGTACTGGGAAGATTCATGCTCATTGGTTAAAGAGTGCATCATTTAGATAGTTTAGAGGTTAATACACATACAAATCTCATTCCAGGAAAAGCTCATGCAGCTTCTCCAGTAGAGCTTTTATGACCAGGTAAGCATGTAACAGCACAAATCATTACTGTCCAGTTTATAGATCTGCAGTAATTTGGGAGGAAAAAAAAGGAAGAAAAAAAAAATCAGGCAAAAAGAATGAGATCTGGAAACAGCCTTCCCCAGCAAGGAACATGAAATGATGTGGTAATAGGGTGTCCTGGAAAAAGGTGGACAAAGTTCCAGGGGTCACACCTGCTTCTACCAGTTTCTGCTATATCTGCTTTGGTAGGTTAAATTGACAGTTTCTTCCGACATCAGCAGTTAAATCAGAGAAGCAGTGCTAATTTGAAACAGATCACATAACCATCCCAGTTGCTGAGCATTGGCTAAATTCAGAGAGTAATTTTAGTGTGCACGAACTGGATTACTTCAGGACACCAAACTCCATGTGCCTGTGATACCACCAACTAAACACACTCCAGCTCCTAGTCCTTTGGACAGCTCCAAGCCACATACACACAGCAGGAACATCTGGATCCAGGGCTGTGATTAAACACAGTACAAGGCAAAATCTTAAATTAAATATTCTCCTGATGTCCAGGTCACAGCACAAACTGCTTTGACCTACTGATCCACACTGCTAAGTAATGCACACATTGCCCACAGGTCCTTGCACATCATCTTAGAGCTCTCCTCAGCTGCTTCCTATGAAATATATGTTCCTTCCTATGTTCCTCTTAAACAGCACAAGAAAGTAAAAAATATATATATTCAGAGGATTTTCTACTATAAGAATTTTCCATAAACAGAAATTCTCACTCATTCAGAACTGATACAGTTTCAGTTCTAAAAAGAACTGGGGGAAAAACCTATTCAAACACATTCAGAATTTACTTGTCCATAAAACCACATCACCATTAGACAGTTAGCATGTCAAATTACATGATGAATACAGTACTTGGATTTTTTCAGTTAGTAAGCTAGTCTGCAGCAAAAGTAAACATGGGAAACTGTTTGCATATTTGTTGCTTAAGAAGAACACATTTCACCCCCTTGTAGGTCACTATGGAACCAGATCTACAGAAATCAGAATCATGTTTTCCTATAGCTCACTGCATTAATAAAAGCAAAGAATGACCTGAGATGATTCACTGCAATATTATCTCAAAAGATGATGTAAAAACAACAACAAAAACAGCAAGAAACAGAGAAGTACTTCTGCAAGGTTCTGACTTACCTATGTGATAAAGTCCTATCCAGTCAGTTGGATCAACTTCTTCCTTAATATCCCAGAAAATTATGAGGTTCTGAGATTGCCCCAAGGTGTACTCATACATACTGGCTGTCAAGCTAGACCTGCTGTCTGAGGTCACTAAGTCAGTGTCACTGTTGGCACGTTGCAAATTCATGTTCTCAGCCATGGTGCCCTGAGATGCCAAACTCTGCAGATTCTCTGGGCTTAGAGTATACCGAAGCTGTGGGTTGCGACGTCGCACAAACAGCAGATGTTCTCGCGCTGAACTAGCCATTTCTTCCTCACTTTTTTCAGTTTATGTGAAGAAGTTGTTGTTCAGAGATCTGCCATGAAGAAGAAAAAAAAGACAAAGTGAGACAAGAGGTTACTCAGTCAAACATTAAATGTAGAGGTTTTAGTGCAAAAATGTTTTAATCAGGACTGTTCCAAGAGAAACTTAAAATGGACTGAACACATAGTTTACTTAATTTACTGCTACAGCCACTTTATTGTTGTATAGACAGAAAATAATAAAAGCATGAATCATTCATGGCAAACCTCAGACTTAACTACGTATCATGAAATATCACTTAAAGGCCAGAATGCAATAAAAAGCAAAGCATCCGAGATCATCTATCAAGCACATGCAGCCGCAGACACAAAATGAAGTCTGGCAGTGGCCTGAGGGGTGAAGAAATAATAAAATCACCTTCTACCTAAGAAATCACAGCAGTTTATCATGTACTTTTACTATTGTTAGTTTCCAACAATACTTGCTACACACTGAATGTTTAGAATAAGAGAAATGTTAAAAATACTAATGCAGTTAGACATATCACTGCAGTAAAAATATTATATCACAGGCCTGTACTACTGTAAATCATTTTGTGAGGATTTTATTAAGAAAGAAGGTCTTTGCTGGAATGTCATGCTAACGTCATCACCCTGTACCTCCACACACACAACCTGCATCTCATTATCTGTAATGAGCAACTAGTCATATCACTGCTAGAAAACATGCCCTCACATTACTTGTAACTTGAAACAAATCACCAGAAAGGAAGACAGAAATGGGAAAATATTAAAGCACTGGGAACAGCTTGCAGCAAGATGGAATTAGAAATGAGGAACCTCTTGGCATAGAAGGGGATATGAAAACTCTATGTAATATGTTATGTGTCTTTGACAAAAGCTGTTTGCCTTTTTCAAAGAGGTATAGCTTACACGGACTTATTGTTTCTTCGTCTTGCTGAGGAAATAAACCCATAAGTGCCTTCAACTGAACCATCTGCGTTGAGAAGAAAACGAACAGTCTGCTGATCTGTTTTTCAACTGAACCTGTGAAAATTATCTTGTTTACTATATTCACCTGGAATACAAACAATGCATCTTCTATCTTCTCCCCATACACTCACCATTCTGAAAATACTTTTTCAACATTTCTGACCAGACTGCAACTTAACTAGTGACAACATTAATTATTCCATTGCAGTGTCTCCCATCAAGGATGTATAATGTAAACTTTTATTTCCAAACATACAAATAACCATATCTAAGAAAAATGTGTGCATGTATGCACACACACACACACACACACACAAAAAAAAAAAAAAAAAAAAAGATACCTGAGTACTATTCTTAGGCTTTCATATTTTTGTATCAGGCTAAGCTACTGTGTTGAAACCTTTGCCCATAGCAAGGGGGTGGAACTAGATGATCTTTAAGGCCCCTTCCAATCCAAGCTGTTCCGTAATTCTATTCTATGATTCCATGTGTCACAGCCTTCAGCTGTCATATGCAGATACATTTGTTGTCTTAAAATAACCTGAGCATTGTCAGACAATGCTGAATGTCAGCTGCTATAGCGCTCCTTGTTTCAAGCAAGTAAGCTTCTAATTTAAAATAAGGTAGAGTCTTAAAATAAGGTAGAATCCACTAGAAACAAACGGATTGGTTGGCCACATCCATAGTATTCTAATTGTAATTAGATCTACAGTCAAATACTGCTATCAATTACATGTCCGACAACTGCTTTATTAAATAGAAACCATTGCCTGTAGAGTCCAAAAGACATTTAGTAATTACAAATAAAATCACCTATAGCACTCTGAGATCCCAAGACTATGATCAACATAATCTTAAAATAAATAAACAAATCATATTTACAGGGTTTATTGTAATTTTTCCTGTTTTTTCTTCTATTTCTACACGACTCTCCTAAACATGTGTCAAAAAGAAAATTCAAGATGAGTTAAGGAAAGACACAATTTCAGTGTACAAACTTGGAGTGTATCACAGATTGTTTTCCTTTTTCCAACTTTCCTTAAATAGAAGATGTTTTAAAATATTAAAAAGCAATTTTAGAAACAAAGTTCAACTCAGCCAGTTGTATGCAATTCATTATACACTGTACGTGGTTCAGCATCAAACAGTACAGAAAACGAAAGAAAAATTCAGCCTAATAATTTTACATCTACAGAAGTGAAACAGAGATTATCATATTTACTTCGCAAAGTACACAACACAGTCTTTCCTGGCATGAGCACTGTTTTGGATGCACACACAAAACATTTAATTTTTGGAACTGGATGTCAGCAGGATTGAGTAACTCATTCTCTGCCCCACACCTTAGTACTCTGCCTTGGACGCCAACATCAATGACCAAGTTTGTATAGCAAGCCTTCTTCAATGAACATTGGGCACTTAGTCTCTTTGTTTCTCTGTGCTATTTCCTAGAGCTTAAAATATTGGGACAGTAGGAGCAGAAAGGTATATAAGAGATGTTCACCAACTTCCTTATGACTCACAGAAACCCACAGAGATCAGATCAGCCTCAGTTTTCACAAGTGCTTAGTGAAGTGAGCGCCAGTGAACATGATAGAATCATCAACTCTCCAACTAAGTTATACGATCTGCCCACCCTTTTTTCTTTTCCTTCTTTCTTGCAACAGAATCTGGCTAACAGCACGTGCTAACAGCTATATTTTAAAATTCACAATGGAAGAGAGTGACTGGGCAAGATTAATTAGCAGATGGATAGCGCACTATCTGGTTAATTTTCTTCTGTCCCACATCTGGAGCTTTACCTTGCTTTTAACTACTGTACACAGTAGTTTTACAACAGTAAAATTACTGCAAAACAAGTTTCATACTGGAGGAATATAAGTTAATGACAAAGTTTTAATAGGAGAGATGTAGAAATTTCTTTCAACTGCAAAGCAGTACATTGTACCCGTGGCAACACTGACATTTGCTGGAACATATTGAAAATATATATCCAACAGATGGACAAACTCATCCATGTATAAGCACACATGGGAATTAACTTGTACTAGCTATAACTATCCTGCAGTTTGAAAGATAAGAACAGCCTGAGAAAAACATTAGCTCCTTTCTAACAGTCAATTTTCTTAAGTCCTAATTATTGTCATTTTGGTGAAACATGGACATAATTATAATTTCTGAACATAAAGTAAAGCAGAAATCTAAATATTAGATGGCTGTTCTATTTTTACTTCTAAATCCAGGTGTCTTAAAAGGTCATTATATAAATACTGATTCCAACAAATATTGTAATCTGAAGTCATCAAAATCTATTTGCAGTGAACAAACTAAACTGCCATGCAAATGCGCTTCTACTATGGGGAAAAAAAAAGATCAAAAAGTCAAGACTCAGAAGCTTTTAGAATACTTCTCAAACTCAGTGGAACAGGCTGCAAAGAGGATCTACTGTCAAACAAAACTCAGCTATATAATAGCTCACAATAAGCTGGGAGGTTCATTAAGGAGAACCTTACAGAAACAAAAATGACACTTATATTCTAAGAAGGGAAAAGATGATAGTCATAAATCACAAACTACAAGGAGTCATCTAAGAGAAAAAAAAACATTAATTTAACTACTTAGATTTTGAAAATGGGAAGAAAACCTAACACAGTGTTGCTTATCTGACATCTGGTTAACAATTCCTCATGCCTGTCACTAATAACTAATGGTACACTAACAGATTATCCTAGCAGAGACTGAAAGTCAGAATTATCCTCCCACTTTTACCTCCCACCAAGCACCAGAGAAACAGCTCTTGCACCCAGGCTGCTGTGCTGATGGCACACCTAACAAGCTCTGTGCACTTCCCTAACACAAAGGTGCAGGTGACCAGGCTGAATGTAATCGAAGCAAGAACTGCACCAAACACTAGGCCATGTGGGCAAAGAACACTGTTCAATGAAGTCAAATTAAAATATGGAGAGTGAATCTAAAGCACGTGAGAAATAGAGGCACTGGCAAAAGTAGTGGAGAATAATTTCAGCAAACTATTTCAGCTGAAAAGTAAAACCTGTACCAAAGCTGCTTATCTGTATCAGGGCTTTCTTCAATACTTCACAAGAAGCTTAGAGAGAAATAAAGACTCATTTCATCTTAATTTCTTAGTGGCACAAGTTCAAGATTAATTTTATCTACATACACCTCTGAATTACTAATCATAGAGGGACCAAAACTGGGAAAAATGAAGACTTTTAAAGGTTCCATTTGATACACAAAATACAGACAGGGAAAATCCTTTTGACTTCAGTCTTCTTCACTAACAGGAACTCAAAGACAACGTAAAAGCACTTTTAATATAGTCAATTATTCTGTAATTTTTAAAATGTATGAATGAAGATCTGGGAATTCCAGCAGTGGAATAAATTAAAAAAAAAAAAAAAGAAACAACACCATACAAAACAGAACAGAGTTCTCACGCTGCCTTGTTTATCTTACTCATAACTGTGATTCACTTCTTGTTTATGTAGCAATCCTCTCTGAGGCTCCCGGGTCTCGCTGGCAGCCTCCTCCCGCAGCAGCTACTGCAGCAGGCTGGAAGGGCTGGCGCTGAGAGCAGGAACCAGCTTGGAGCAGGGGAGTGAGGAAGCTGCAGAGCAGCAGCAAGGAACGCCTCTCACCTGGGTCGCTGTGAGCCATGGGGCTGTGCTGTGCACCAGCAACATGCAGCACGCAGCACGGTGCTGGCTGGCCCCTGCACAGTGGAGAAAGCACTCGAGGAGAGCCACAGCAGAAGTTTGAAGTGTAGGGCTCAAACTGACCAGTCTTGAGCTCTTAGTGGCTGAAAAAAAGATTCTTTTTTCTTCAGAAAATTCAAACACTTTTTTCCCTCTCCACAGACTTCAAAGCTAGCCAACTGTTCATTCTTCTATAGATCTTCCAGCTGATATTTGCATTTAAAACGCGGTACATCCTCAAACATCTATGGAAAACACCTTTTTTGGTGCTAGCTTTGACACACCCTGCCCACCCCCCAAAAATCTGCACAGAGCACTTCACACACCTGCCAGGAAACACAAACACTCCATTTCTGATTTTCAAAAGAAGTCTCACGGCAGAGAGAGATGCACTGAAATTTCTTTCATGAAAGCTTTCAAAATATATCGGAACTTTAAAATGTATTGGGGCCAATGTACCAAAGTATACTGAAGTATATCAAAAACACGCACTTCTCTTAAACTAAATTTCCTTCAGTTAGCAATTAATGATGTGTCTGATAACATAAGCAATTTCTTTAAGTCTTCAAACACATCTTGAAAACCAAGCGCAGATGCCTTCTTTCCACTGGCTGCTGCGAGGTACAGCCATGGGGCTTCCCCTCACTACTGCCAGCCTGTCATTTCCTTACGTTTAGCTTCCCTTTATACTGAAGTACTGCAACTAATACACTCTAAAGACTTTCTAGTGAGTCTTAACATGGCAGATAGATGAGGAAGGGGAATCATTTTTTTAAGGCGTTTTGTTGAATCCATGTTCCTACTCTTCTGCTGTGAGTGCTGCTGTAGTAATTCTATTTGCAGAAACAGAATATGGCGTACAGCAGCTAGACACATGCCTTTGCACCTGTTTCCAAATACAAGATACCAAAGAGTAACTCACCCTACATACATCTCAAGATGGGTACCTAAGTCAGTGCCTCTGCACATCCACACCAGGATAACGGGTGGCCACAGCCCATTTACAGCTCTCTGTACGCTGCCTTCCCACTTGCTAGAAGCTCTGCCAGGAGCAGCACAGTTACAATTCACTGCTGACTGCAAAGCCTGCCTGTGAAGATGGGTGAAGGTTAACCACACGGTTAGCTCATGCCTTTAGACAGTCTGCACAGACCGTGCCCTTCTGCTCCTCTCACACTGCTCTGCCAGGGGCCCTGCCGGATCCATGCACCAGCTGCTTACTCAGCAAAGACACATGCAGCTGATCCACCCTGAGATAAAGGATGGACTTTGTTGCTCTTCAGATTTCCCCCCAGGCCTATTTTCTAGTATTTCTGTGCCTATGTGAAGATACAGACTTGGTTCGGGAAAAAAAATAATAATCAGATAGAGATGACACAAAGCATCTTTCTCTACACAGACAGAAACAAGATAAAAGGCTCACCCTTCTGCCGAGAAGGCCTTAAGCCTTTTTCTTGTCATTCCTCCTAGAGTATTTCCAAGAATTTCTGCTACAAGTTTCCTGTGATCCACATCATGGAATTTCTCTCAAAAGATATTTTCCACTGTCGGATTATTTGGACTTTTCCCTGCTAGCTAACACATTATCATACTGGAGGTAAGCTAACACATGTGGATGCTTCCCATTCAGCCACAGAAAAGCAAACATGTCACATCACTCAAGTGCAGATCAGCTACTTTTCTCCACTGCTGACTAAGCAAAGGCTACTAAGGCCTCTTTATTTCCATGACCACGGCTATATTCTAAGGCTTCAAGATGATTTAGCGCATGAATTAATCAACACATGTGATGTTATGGAAATTTTCTTCAGTGGATCAAGTTCAGTATTTCAAAAAATACAAGCACTATTACATTACATAACTACGCAGTGCTGAGCTCTCACACCAAGCAGAAAACTGAGGAGATTCTGCAGCTAAAACATAATTACAGCTGTTCGGTATTGCTACATGGAATGCTGAATCCACACTAGATCTGCACAATAAATTAAACAATAAATTATCCAAGTAAGTGACATGAACAAGTCCAGCCACTGATGTACTGGAGAAAATAAAAGAACATTATAAATCTAGAGAATTTCTGATTGGAGACATTCAATATGAGGCTGGACCAGGCTCAGAGCAACTTGATCTAGCTGTAGGTGTCCTTGTTCATTGCAGGGGAGGTGGGCTAGATGACCTCTGAAGGTCCCTTCCAACACAAAAGATTCTATGATTCTATGAATCAAAAGAATGAGGTGTTACAAACTTGAGAAATGACATCATTCCACCTTTCAAACCACTTTTTAATTACAAGGATATTAAAATATTTCAGAAAGATTAAAAGGGAAAGATGTTTCTCTCTTTTCCTAAGTTATTCTAACTTGTACATTGATGACCTGTACTCAATGTTTTTCTTGAGTAGCCAATTCTGGATATATCTTTAAGGGGTGGTATTCTTTAAGAAAACAACAGAAAAAAAAAAAAAACATTCAAAATGATACGAAATTATCATCATAAACCACAAAAGCTGACATGCAACTTAGATCCAATTTAAGTATTTAAATGACCATTAATTGTTTTCTTTTTTAAAGAAAGTTAAATTCAAAGTTACTTTAATTCAACTTTATGTTAATTGGATAGTATCTGTCTTGGAATAAGAACCATTATATCCAGAAGAGCAAAGAGGCAAGTTAAATTCTGAAGCAGTTTATTTTTCTGCTAACCTGCTCAAAGCCCACAGACCTACATAACAGGAGGATGACCAGATGCTTTTAAAAGCAGCATAAATCAAAGTAATTACAATGAAAATACTCACTTGTAGAAACTGTATTAAAGTATCTTAAGGTAAAGCTACAAATTATTGTGCTCAAATTTCACCTTCCATACAAGGAAGGTAGCAGGGGGAGGAGGGAAGAAAGGCAAAGTGCAAATGCACACTTGTCTCCTTCGACTTGAACCTTGTGATTCAGCTCAGATGTTAAAGATCAGCTCAGATTACAAAACCACTATATAATTTAGACTGGCCAAAAACCTCCCCTAAGGCGAAAAGCACATACTTCAGCATAAATATATATATATTTAATATATATATATATTTTTAAACAGTCTATACAAATCATTATACAGCCAGAGAATAGCTCAGTTAATTCAGAATGTAATAAAATTTCTGTTAGAGCCTTTCAATGCATTTTTGTACAATTCGTTAGGAGAGCAACTCCTATACATTTGTATCTAGCTAGGGAACAAGTATTTGTCACTTTTGTACTACTTCAGCTGATGAGTGAGGCTTACATCTTCCATCCACCAACCATGATCCTCCAGCACATTACAGAGATTCAGCCACCTGAAGGGTTCCACACACCTCAGCCAGGCTTGATGGTGATGACAGCTGGACTAGATAGATGTGCCCACACCACAAGCTGCAGATCACAGGCAGTCCAGCCCAGCCCATCCTGAAGTTGCCCCCTGCCATCACAGTGGCAGATCTTCCCCAGACACACGCCCATTGCTCAGCACCAACTCAACATCAGTGTGTGATTAACACTGTTTGAGCTGAAACCAGAAGATAGGAAGGGGAAATATGGAAAATCCATGCAAGCCCTCTGCTGTGGCTGCCAGGCTGGGTCACAGATATACCCTTGTCTTGCACTACAGATACACATCAGGAGGTCCCATGGTCTGAAACTCACTCCTGCCTTTCATCTGAAGTAGGAACACAAAAGCTGCACAGAAACATAAGTGAAACATATCAGATACTCACCTATCCTCCAGCCTATTCACATTAAGAAACACAGCATGACTGGAAACGTCAGTACAGTTGCACATGGAAGAGGCTACATACAGAATGTATTGCACAGCCCTTCAACCCCCTCAAGGATTGGAAACCATTTAAAAGGCAAGTTCATTTCTTTCAGCCACCTTATATTTAACAAGATCCCTAATAAAGCTAGAGTTCAGAAATGAGGCAGAGACTGAATGTGCAGATAAGCAGCAATTGAACCTAGCCTAGCATGGAACCACAGCCTTGGGTGAATCACTCCACAATATCACTACAACATTACTCTGCATAATTTTAAAATCAGAATCCCCACTATCATAGATCTGATATTCACTTTTCATGACACCGATCTATCTATTGCTAGCTGCTGTTCATCACTGTCCTGAAGAATGTCCCTTCAAGTACTGCTGCAATTGTTCTCAGTTTAGCCTTTTGATGTCAATGCACACAGTCCACCTCAAACACAACCCCTTTAAATGTCTGCAGCAGAAAGACATAATATAGCCTCTACAAGAAGCTACTTTGCCATAGGATGAGGAAACATCAGTGTAATTACTCTGTGAATAAAACACAAAATGCTCATACTAACATATGTGAAAGCTTGAAAGAACATATTAACCGCATGAAAAGCAGGCAGCTCTCTCCTATCTTTAGGACTTTGGTAGCATCATCAGCACCAGCCCAGGGTTCCAAAAACAGATTTGTTCCCCGGAGGCTTTTTCTCCACAACAAGAGACAGTAAAGACCAAGACACAGAACTTTAACAACACAGGTTTTTTTGTCTGCCCAGAAGAAAGAATACAGTGCCAAAAGTCTTGACACGCAGGAAAGAAAAACTGTGTTGCTTTGAAAAAAAGAAAGGAAAACAGACAATTCAAAAAGCCATTTATTAAACCAAGCACTTGACAGAACAAGAAGTAGTACAAGTATTTAGTACTTAGTATCAGAGCACTTCCGCAGTTTTGCTCCAAGTCTCTGCAATCTGTACTGCAGCGGATACTACTAAGAGGTGTTGCATCCATGAAGGCCAGCCGCAATTAGGCTGCACCTAACAGCCTGTTTTAAGTATTTATTTGGCAGTTATGATATACATAGCATAATATACATTCTATGCAAAAAGCAATTAGAAAAAAATCTATGCCATTTTAAGCTTGAAATCTACTCTATACTGATGGGAAATCAACACTGTTGGTTCAGCCCATACAAACATAAAACAATCATTTCCATTATCAACCCTGTGCATGCTCAGTTTTCTACCACGTCAAATAACTTCATTCACTGAAACAGTATCAGAACACCACAGAGCAGGTTGACTTATCACACTTAGAGATTCCCACGTTCTCAGGAAACACAGAAGTGCTTTGTCCTTTTCAAAGCGGCAACACCCCTTCAGTTCATCATGTCATTTATTCATTTTTGCTACAAAGGGGATATTATTAACTTGAAAAATAGCATTTCTGTGTGTAAAACGTATTCACTGACTTCAAGAATTCCATTACCAAAACATGCTGGAAGGCTAAAAAGAGAATAAAAAAAAAACAGCCCACCCAGCTGCAAAGAATCGTTCCCCTGATTCTTTATGTTTGCAAAGTTCCAGGCTGGTGCACAGAGCAGGGGCTGGAGTGGAAGATGTCTAAAACAGACTCAGATGTCCTCTTACAGAGCAAAAAGAGACCCAAAACAAAACTGAACAAACATTTTGTGTACCTGAGTCTTAAAGATACACTATAGGTACAAACAGCAGTGCAGGGAAAGAGTAAAATTGACAAATTTTGCTGGAGTGAATTTAAACTGTCCATCGGTATACATTCAAGTTTCTGTTTACCTACCATTTTACCCTTCTGATATTTCAATGAACAACATTTCACCAGTTATACTCTCCCAAAAAAAGGACTACATTCCATAAAGATTTGAGGATGCTCTTCGGCTGGAATACAACGTCAGTATATTTCTGCTTGACTACAGTTTAATGGAACTTTTTGCCTGGAAAAGTGCAAAGCAATCACTACCAAAGATGTCCCTGACAGTGGCAGGAGTAGGAGAACAGTTAGCCGAGCCAGCTCAGAGATAACATCCTTTGCTTGCTGACTGTGCAGTGCTATGCCCTTAAGGGCATTAGCAAAAACATTCCAACCCTATCGTGTTTTGCATACCAGTATTACTAGACCAATGAGGAATTTCTTTTAATCAAGCTTTTTTTATTATTATTATTCCCTGTATTCACAGGGCTTCAAGGCACACAGGAGGTCATACCTAAAAGGTAACAATCAAACCACATGCGTACAAACAACCATACAACCACATTTGTACTTTTTAGAGCAGAATGTACAGCATTATCAGTATAAATAACAAAGCTAAAATGCAATACCAAATGTCTTCAGTACATTAAGTTAGAAATACTGCTGAAATTCAAAGAGATATGAAAGAAATTTGCAGATGGAAAGTGCTAAGGATCTTCTCCTCCAGAAAACTCATGGGAAAAACAGTTTAGAGCTGTAAGGAGCTCTGCTATGACAAAAACGCTACTCCTGCAGTAACCCGCATACACCACCAGCACCTGCAGGTATAACTCAACGTATGAGGGCAGCTCTGAAAGTAATGCCTCCTATCTTATTAAGTTAGCCCACAACATCAGAGGCAGATGGTGGTGGTATGGAAGCTAGAGGCTGAGCCTTCCCACCAATATCCTATTACATGTTGTTGCAGCAAAGGGGCAATCAGACTAAATGGCATCTAACATGGAAGTACAAATGAAGCAAAGGTGTGTCACTGAATTCCTCCATGTGGAAAAAAATGGCACCTACTGACACATCCATCAATGCTTTCTGAACATTTATGGAGACCAAACAGTGGATGTGAGCAGTCAGGGGTGGGTGGTGCATTTCAGCATTGGCGACAGTGACAGCGAGTCCACAGACTTTTATGAGCACAGCATGCAGGCTCTGGTTCATTGCTGGAGAAAATGCATAGCTCATGGTGGTGACTATGTTGAAAAAGAGTGTTTTGTAGCTGAGAATTTCCTTTGTCAAACGGTGAAAATGAAAATGTGCCCTTTGTATCTATTGTGGTTTCCATGGAAATAAATAGGAGGCATTACTTTCAAAGCAACCTACATACATTTGTCCATGTCTGTTCTGCACTCTCTTTTTAAAAAAATTATTCGAGCTGGAATGCAGGCCGTTAGGAAGTTAGAAACAGCAAAGCTATCATGCTTCCTCCCCCTGGGAATACACATTACAATACATTATTTAGTTCAGTGATCCCATACTGTAATTTTTCCTCTTGCAGGATTACTGCTGCTTTGTGCTTCTGCACTAAATAAAACAGAAATCCTCCAGAATCTAAATGAACTATTAATGGAAAAGAAACCAACAATACAAAGTGAGCTATATAAAGATGAGGTCTATTATGAATTAATACTTTTATTATCAAATATGCATGAGTTTTTAATAAGTAGAGCTAAAAATAGAGACAAGTATCAGAGGATTTCTCCAGGCAGTACGATTTTCATTCATCTTCCTTCTGCAAAGAAATGGGCCACTGCTAAGAGGACTCTCACTGCACATTTTTACACTGCTGTCATTGGCCCTAATTCATCATTGCACGAAAAGCCTTTGAGATGCAGGCATAAAGGAATCTGAAGACATCCTCTGTCTATCCAAAGTCTTGATGTAATCTACAGCAAACTTGAGCGTGGTTCCATAGGCCCAGCCATCCCTCTGAAAGGCACACCTCCCTCAGCTGCCTGGCCCCATCCCCAGTTTGGGTCTCCATTAGAGAGAACTCATGTGAAAGAAGACTCGTGTATCAGATAGCAAACAGCAGCAGATCAAACCACTGTATTTAAGCAAAACTAATACAATTATTTCCATCTTTACTTTCTATCCTAGTATTCCCTTTTTTAAAAAACATACATTCATTCTCCTCATTCCTTCCTCATCCCAAAGTAAAAAATGTAAAATTAAACCACATGTAACAAATTGGAATCTTGTTTGCATTTTAACACTCACTTCTAGCATCAAGTCACATTACAGACATAAGGGAACAGAAGATTTTGCTAAAGGCTGCACTGTTTGTGGCTCCACACGCACACAGTGGAACGCAGCGCAATTCAATATAAATCCACCACAGAGCCAAGGTGCTGCAGCACCAGGAAACAGGAAATTGAAATCAGTGTTTATAAATACGGGCAAGAAATCCTAGTGCTCATGGTACTGAAAATATAAACAGAAGATAATCTCATCTGGAGGCCTACATTTGCTACACTTCAGGTTGGGGAATTTTGAAGGTGTTTTGCTTTGTGTACTGGTTTTAAAATGACCCTGGTGTATTTACATCAAAACACATCTCTTTGGTAAGCAGTCGCTTATGCTACAAGGCAACAGGAAACAAAACCAAAGAAATCACAGCACACTGCATTCCAGTACCATTGTCAAATACTGAGATCCCTAGTTTTTAAATAACTCTGATTTGATTTTGAATTTACTCTATTTGTCAATCTATAACAATAAAAATGTAATTTCATGCCCATGAGACACACATATTTAAACAACCAAGCTTTATATTAGAGCCAATTTTCTTACTTTTTTTTTTTTTTTGAAAGGATAATTATGCTTTTATCAAAAAAAGATTCTTAACATGAACTATCACCATTTTAATCCTTTTTCGGGTGTGATAACATGACAGGGATTTTCACTTGGCTTACTCTTCGTGAAGAGAGTTTGGAATTGGAGCATTTTATAAACATACAACTACTACAAGTTTTGCCTGGTTGTTTTTGTCAGTTTTTGGTTGGTTGGTTTTCCCCAGCTACGTAGTTAAGGAGTTTTCCAAACCTACAATGCAAGGCCCACTTGTTCTTTTTCCTGTGTTGCCTTCTCCATGATAGGTAACCTCTCAAAATCTGATGTCTCCACAGCACCAAGAAGAGATTATTCTATAGCCCTCCAACCGCACACAGCCCATGGCAGCGCCTTGCAGGAAGCCCTGTATAGCATGACCCACTACCGACCTACTTCCTCCAGATATTCCATGTAAAATCTGTAGTCTGGCATACACTGCCAAAAGGCAAAAGGTATCATAATCTCTACTTGGACTCCTAAATGTGTGGCAGTATCATATGCACTATTTCTTGAATCCAGCACTATCTCCGTTTGCTTGCCCCAAGTAAGCATCCAACATTTTCAGACATATTCGGGGAAGGCAAATGTAATTAAGGAAGTAATGTAGCAAGAACAAAAGTTCTCTAGATATTCAAGAGAACAAAAGTTCTCTAGCTATTCTCTGTGTAGGTACACTTCAAAATGTTGTTAACTTGCACAAACCCATTTTTTTCCCATTAGAGGATGAACAATCATGCTACAAAGAAGCTAACTTGCTATTATTTTTTCAGAGTAATTGTGCTCTGTACAACTCCCACTTCACAGAGCACAAAGAGAAGATGCAGAGTCAAGTACTCACCCAGAAGTACAAGACTGCAATACGGTTCCAGCCCGTGATCCAACCACCTCTTTAATACCTGCAAATGCTGCAAAATAGGCATACAGCCCCATTAAAGCATCTACCTTTAGCCTTATGTTGACAATTTGTGTAATTCAAACAGCTGTAGTGACAAAAGGGGCAGAAGCACTTTGCTGATAGAACCTGGCCGCAGAAGACAGTAATAGGATCACCAAAGAGATGGAAATATATACATACAATCTCAGCAGAAGGCAGTTAGTTACATTAAAAAAATAAACATAAAACCCGCCCGTACCAGTTGTTTGTTTTGTTTTCCTCATGAATGGAAACACTCCTCCAATGTCCTGTATCTGGAAGTTAACTTCACAGAGCAGTGACCTTCCCAAAAAGCACAAAGTGATGCAGCCTTCTGGTAAGGTAATTCCACTGCCTCAGTGTCAGCCTCCACTCGTGTCACATTCACTGTCACTCAATCTCTGCTGCAAGTTATTACTAAGAGAATTAAGGTAGAAATCACTAGAAACAAATACCTGCATACCAACTGTACTTCATGGTTTGCCAAAACTCAAATGCCACTATGCTAGAGTGCATGAATGAATACTCCTGTGATATAGGCTAGCTTAGCAATAGGGTTCAATATATTAGCTTAAGGACAGGTATATTAAGAGCCGTTAAGAAAACAGGCAGCTAACTCTGTAGTGCATGTAGACACAGATTGCTTTGATTTTTAATCTTTTATCTAATAAATTACACGACCCTGTGATTACAGTCATTATCACTCATTTGCTTTGTCCCTATGATGTAATCCTCATAGTTCAATTTAAAAAAATAAAATAAAATGTTGGGTATAGGCAACTACCCTTCCACAAGGCTCCTAAGCATTAAGCTGAAGCTGTTTCCTAAACAGCAGCAGCAGCCTGACCAAGTAGAGGATGTTGTCACAACTTCACTAACACACCTACTCACGCTGTAACGTATTCACAAAGCTCTGATTAAAATATAAACAGATCTCACAGCTGCCAATATCTAACTCAGGAAGGATGCTTAACTGCTGAAGAATATCAGTCATTAGACAGTGCAGCCAAATTACTGGAAAACATTTTATCAAACAGTGCTTCAAGAACCTAGAAGCTGAACACTTATTACCAAAGCCAAGTTCCATTCAGTACATTTTTAAATGGCTTAATGTAGTCCAAATTAACTTGATTTTTTTCATTTTTCTGTACTATATTTACTATACAGCTAGGACAAAACTAGGACACCTTCCCGTAAGTCACAAAAACAATCAGAAGCAGACATGAGCTATTCTTGCCATCCCAACCACATCTGGTGACAACACAGGTCTGCTGCTGAGGCACACTACGATCATATATGTTGAGCAATCTGATCACTCGTTCATACAAAAAGCTTCACTCAAAGCCTTCCATAACAGACTGCAAGATGCCAGCACACAGCAGCAACTCAACTACAGCTGAGAAAGCAAACACCGCTTCTAACAGACTGCTGAGAAGAGCTCAGCCTAGCTCTAGTGCTAACACACTGCAGGCTGCATCAGTTACCTGCAAATTAACACTCCTGTCAGGTGTGGCAGAAGTTCTGAATCCAAGCGTCACTCCAGTGGGTCACTGGTTTGTGATCAGTAATAGGAGCCCAATGGAAATGCAAAGGTTTCCACTAGCACTGACTGCAGAAATCAAAATAGTACCAACAAAAGTTACCAACACAAAATATAATTATTTTAAATCCATTTCTCCTCGGTCACAGACATGGAACATTGGCTACACTGCTATCTATCAGATGCTGTATCTTGTCTAGAACAAAACAGAACTTTAATTATAACACTTGCTATTCTCAAACACACAAGTATTTTCTAATATTTCTTCCTTCACTATAAAGCAGTGAATCATTTGCTTTATATATGCAGGAAGCATTAGCTTTATAATTACACATACAGCCTAACACTGAGCTCAAAGCAATCACTCTCTGGAGTTGACCTGACATCACCATCAACCCTGAGCTGATGGACACGACTACACTCATGCCAACTGCTCTCCATGAATATATAACTTTCTGAAACACATTGCTCAGCTTCTCAGCATTTTCTAGAAAATTAGCCCCCTGAAGTGCTGGCTTAGCAATATTGATCTGTAGTGCAGTGGACTGGCATGGTAAATTTTGACCATTGCTGTAACTGTGCCTCTTCCTTAATACCTTATCTTTTAGCTACGGTTCCTGAAGCAAATGGGAATAGAAGAGCCAGCAAAAGGTACTGAGAGTGCAAGAGTATGCTTGTCATATTTCAGTATTAGGACATGCAACTAGATCCTTCTGATGCAAGGGAAAGCCCTCAACTTAAATGCCAACCTTCAAAGCTAACTGTCTAACACATGTTTTACAATAAATAAGGAGAAAAGCATTGTACAACTAAGTACAAGCAGCTTTAAACCTGAAGTACTGTACAAGCACAGAAGATGAAGTTTTAAAATTTTCTTTCTTTGCTATAGATTTCAAACATGTTTGTGGGATGTAGTTAATCTCTCAGATCCTGAACTAAACCCAGCAGCAGCCACAGGCTGCATGTGTGTGTCACAATGGGACAACTCAGTCTGGTATTGCCCTCATGACTCACAGAGCACTGGACACAAACACAGGGAGGCTGGTGTTGCTCTACCAGAGCTCAGCAGGGAGCAGACACTGTACAGAAGCAAACCAATAGGCTGTTAAAATGCGCAAAGAGCACCTTTAGTAGTTGGATAGACCATTTTGCAGAGGGAAAGAAACAGTAATTAAAAGATCAGAGAATATTGACACAGTTCCATCAGGGAACTTTCTAGAGAGCCAGGAAATTAAATCATTCCCATTATATGCCATGTCATCAGCCTTTCGGAGCTCACTGCAATCAGATTATTTATGTTTACTCTTCCAATACTTGCACTTGCTCTTCTGTGTACACCAGAGAGCACAGAGGGCCTCCTGTTCGCAGCAGGTCAGAGCCATTGGGTTTCATGTTTGAACAATACACTCGGAAAAGCTTACCAAGATTTACAGAGAACATTACCCAAGTCAAATATACTACACGTGCCTATGACCCCACATTTAAACCAATCTCCTGTTACGAACATTATAAGAAACGTATGGTTGGGTTTTTTCATTTTGTTTTTGGATAGTTGGGTTTTTGTTTTGGTTTAAATCTGGTAAGACTACTGGAAATTCTTCCCAGTCTCCAGGACAGTACATTCTGCTACCTACAGGCAATATTTAACTTGGAATGCATTACAATAGGCAAAGAAATTCCTGGAGATTACATTGCTGCACACATGACACAAATGTCACAAACTGTTGTGAAACCAGGTAACAGGAATAATATGATTTAGGCATATGAGACCAGAAAAAAAAAAAAATCCTGTAAATGCTTCCTTAATGCTAAGAAGTGTGACTTTGGATGTTGGGTGCTTTCAATGGGCAAGAGCTGAACAAATGCAAGCATGACATGAGCTTCTTTAGCTGTTCCACATCTAGATTCAGAGTAAGAAACCTTCTGTGTCAAGGCACAAATCTGTCTTTGAGCTGTATTTGGTGCATCAGACAGTAATAAACAATTTATCGTTAACCAGTAGGAGTGTGAGCAGTGAAAGAGCCCTGCAGGTCCAGCTACAGTCACTGGGTATTCCCCTCCCATGTGCAATGACTGAGCTCAAGCACATGCACAAATGTGCCGACCATGTAAACACTTACATGACTGCTGCTGGAATCAATGGGAACCTCCCTGCTATGTCAGAGTGCTTGGGATTTGGGCCTCATCAAACAACTGGTTACAGCACGAGGCAAAGCAGAAGATGCCATATATCTTAGGTCCTTCAAATAACAAAATAACATTCTCACATCAAAAAGATTAAAAAAAAAAAACTGAGATCTCATTTTTCTTAATTACAGATGAAAACAAGCACAGAAACAAATCTAATGTACTAAAATGTTGTTTTACTCACTTGAAAATACCATTTTGAAGAAAAAACTTCCTATAATCACTGCTAAGCTTATCCTTAGGCTTAAAAAGACGTAGCTCTAGTAGCCATTTTTCCTTACCTATAACTCGTAATGAGCTCGTTATCAATCCATTTCACGTATGATTCACCTCTTCTATTATTATTACTTCTACAGTGGAATATTCAGATTCACACAATCAATTTTCTCATAGGCATTCAACAGTTTATTTGTGGTTTGGGGTGGATTTATGTTTTTTATATTTGTTTTTCACTTTTTGTTTCTTTGTTTTTATAAAAAGAATCACCATCATTTCCAATTAGTCAACACTATGGTGGATACACCCTATATTTTGTAACAGGCAATTGTTTCTGATCGTGATGAAAATAGACTTAGGTAATATAATGGAAATACAACATGGATTTCATATCTAACATCCATCTCACTCAAAAATAACAGGTACAATAGAGACAGGAACTCTAATAATAATGAGAGTCCCAAGAATAAATCTCCAGCTTTCATGTCATTGTGTTAAATAAATATGAAAAACATAAAAATGACTGTTTACTTTCAAAAAGATTTTCCATTACTTTCTGGGATTGAGAACAAGTTCTTCCTTTGCTACATACTTCAAGGTTCCTTTCAGAATGTGTCAACATCATCTTAACTAACCCTGAAACATCCTTCAAAGTACAATACACTAAGGAAAGGGTTTAAAACCTCCCAAGACATTCAGCTGAGAACTGCCATATGAAGATCTCCTCACCTCTCCTTCAAAGCACCCATAATGACAGCTTTCCTAATTGGTACCTGATTGGCGTTACTGTTGTATGGCCCTTAACAATGTGAATATTTAAAACAACTTATAAGCCATACATGAAAAAAGAGTGAAGAGTATTGTCAGAGTTCATATTGTTGATCTTGTTACCAATGACTCAACATCAGGTTTGTAAAACTTGATGACAAAACTGTGCACAAGCCACTCAGCCAGGCATACTCTTATCCAGAGCCACACCAAACTTAGAAGAAAAGCTGTCACCCTCCAATAAACAGAGGATTTTATTAGCAAGTTGTTTGTTAATTTGTAGAATTTGAATGCAGTCAGGGAAATAAACTAATAAAACCTTCTCAAAATGCATAATAAGGCATTTAGAAGGAGTACTCCTGAATACAGTACATTAACAAAAGTAGACATAAAAATTAAAAATTAAAACAAGCTATTAATAGGATGAGACAGCTCGTGACTCACTGTCTAACAAAGAAAGCATGTCAGGGAACAAAAAACAAAAAAATCAGAAGACTGCAAGCATGCCATTTTAAAGCTATATGCACAAGCCGTTCAGTTTAGTTATTGAACACAACAGGACAATGTGTTTTGCAATGGGACACAGTCAACTAAGAAAAGAGAAAGTGCCAATCAGGAAAACATGGCCAACATCCAGGTAAAGGCACCCATATCAGAAGATAAGTCACAACCAACGACAGCCAGTAAGGAGAGCAAGAGATCCCTTTGATAAAGCTTCTTCACTAAGTTTTTCACACAGTGTTTATCCTTGAAAATCTTTGCAGATTTGACACAGACTGGTCCCATGTCTGCAAATCAGTAAAGGGTAATGGAAGAAAATGTCCAGTGACACACTTACCAAAAAAAAAAAAAAAATCAACCATCTCACAATCTGCCCTTATTTGAACATTTTCATTTGCCTAGCAGAAAATTTTCATCTGTGAAAGTACAACAGACTGAAAGTAAGCACTTGAATAGACAGAGTGAAGTTTATTTCTCCAGAAACTCTCAAATATTACAATACAAAATTGTTCTTTAAATTCAATACTTAATCTTTACTACTCTCAAATGTTTCGGCACTTTGGATAAAGCCCACTTTACTTATTTGGACAAACCCACTCTTTTTACTGCAGCTTCTTATCAGCCAAGAACCATTCTTCTCTAACCTTCTTGAGAGACCAGCTTGGAGGACAGTGAGGTGCTGCCGGCACAGTCTCTACTGGCCAAGGGGGCTGCTCTGCCCTGATCACCTCAGTGCTTTGCCCAAACTCTTCTTCTCTCACTGCGAGAGTATGATAAAGTGTTGGGATTACACTGCAGTCACGAAACACGCTCAGTGTCCAGTGTTCTTTGCATTTTCTTCATTTGCTTCTTTTCCTAAAGACAACAATCTCAGATCTTCTTACAGACTATATAGGAACAATATTTTGCCATGCTTCTAATCATAAAACTTATTGTGGTGATCAAACTGAGGCTCCTGAGGGCCTTTGATGCAGTAAAAACAGATGATGTAAGTTTAAGGCTAATTGCACAGCCCTTCCAGCATTCACCAATGATACATCTCCCAGCAGTAAAGTAAGCAAAAGGCAGATCTGTTTTCATCTTAGGTCAGCCAATTACATATATGATCTTTTCACATACCAAGAAAAGACGAAAAGTACACGGTCTTATTTCTCCCAAAGCATTCACTTTGATAAAATTACCAGTGATGCCCTCACGGACCAGCAAAGTTAACAAAAAATAATGCTAAACTAATCCAAAATGCCTCAGAAAGACTGCCAAACTCCCCCTAGTAAGACACCCTCCATTTTTGTCTCAACATATTTAACAGTTTTTTCCCCCAGCAATAACTATGATGATTTTTTCAAGTCACTGTGAATATTCGTAAAACAGAAACGTTTTTGCAATCACTGTGAAAATAAAACTGCATGGCATGAGGCACACTCTGGAGGGAACATTCCGCTCAGTATCCTTTGCTCACCAATTTAAATTCAAACTTCCAAAAGGTATTTTCCCACCACAGAAGTATCAATGTGACCTTAAAGCTCTTTCGTGCCCGGATGTGTGCTGCAACCAGCAGAAAGCCACCCTTACTCTACGCTGTTCTTAAATTATGCAGCTTCTCCTGCTGCAGATAGTAAATCATTCATGAGTTTAGCATCAGTGACTTGGAAATGAATTATTAGCTACAATGAGCTCTGAGGTACCACAACAACGTATGAGCAAAACCGTTAGGAAAATAGTCATGCATTTTTCCCTTGCAGTAAATTATACTTAGTGAACAGTCCAGAAATACTCAAGTCCCCCAGTAACCAAGGCAACCTGAGCTGGTACGCACCTGATTTCTGTGTCAGTTCTACATTTAAGTTTTCCTGTTGAAAAATTGAGAGGATGCCTGTGCTGTGCAGACACACACACACATTTATGTGCATGTACACTTATATATCACAGTAAAAGCGTGTGCATGTATATACACATATTTATACAAACACACACAAAGCGTATGAATGAAAATTACCACCACTGAAGATATTCTTTTTTTTTTTACATCTCAAATACAAAAATATAACTAAATCAATAATTAAAAATGTAATGGAACCGTATACAGTCAATGCATCAATGTCTCAATCTTTTTCATATTTCATATCTTCCCTCAAAGGATTTCACTCCACCACGGGAATACTGTATTGCCTCATTCTGACCCTGACACTTCAAAGAAAATTGCAAGTACAAACCCTTGCTCCAGTTCAGCTCATCTACCAAAAAGACATGGATCCATGTTTACTAATGAAGTTACGATGTTAGCTTATACAATCCAAATGCAGCATTTAGACAAAACTCAAAGTGTTCAAATACAGTGGTACGTGGGTACAGACTCCTATATATTTTATACAAATAACAACCACCAACGCATGGGTGAAAAAAAAGAGCTCAAAACAGCAATTTGTTAGAGTTGAAGCTCCAGAAATACTTACAAGTGTTTAGGTTAATCTCTCTTACAAAATTATGTCATTTCTCCCACAAAAGGATTATTTCTGAGGCTCATAAAAACATTTGTGGAGAACTAAGCATTCGTTTCTTTCAAGAGGGATGTGATTTTACCCTACCATTCCAATACATTTATCACATTTGATGTATCATACCTGTTTATTCCAGAATTAAATGGAAAGCCATTTTCAGCAAGCGACTAATACATAAATACTTGGGATGGGTGCTACATCACTCTTCTACTGTTACTTTCAAGAAACAAATTACTTTCATTGCCAGGAATAACATTATAACACCATTTATCAATCTTCAACCTTTACCACATGCTAATAACCACTTTGTGGAAGACATTCACAAGATGATGTTGCAATCTCTATCATATCTATATATTTATGAAGCCTGCGACACTCTAATATCCCAGGGACACTTACACATTTGCCACTGGCAAGTCACCATAATGTCTGCATTCATTGGCACTTATAACAATAACAACGTACAAAAAACCTACATGAAAACAGACGGGTATCGTGGATAGATCATCATTATGTAAGAAAAAGAAGATCCTCAAAATAAAGACATCCCTTGAACATGTAGTACTGGAGCAAAATATTATACAATACGAAAACAATCTGTTTCCCCACATGTCACAAAAATATGTGGGAATAAGTTGTCTGAATAAAATGAATCTGATTCATAATGTTTAAAAATCAAAAGCTAAAACTAAAGAATTTTGCTGACAAGCAAGAAAAACTTTTATATGATTTCTAAGAGTAGCTTTTAGCTGTATTTTAAGAATATGTAGATTGGCATAAACAAAGGCTAGCTTAACTGATTTTCCATGGAGTCATGTCAATTTATGCCCAACAAGGACCTCGTACTTCCCTTGCTACCTCTGTGAGAATGACCTTTTTTCCAGTGTTTGGATATGCTGTAGTTTACTCCAGGTCAGAATTCAGTTATGGCTGCCCCTTATGACATCCAAAAAAACAGAGGTAGTCCTGAATATAATCTGTCAGATTTTGCTTGAGAAGAAACTCCTGCACTGTACTGAGAAATTCTTTCCGTGGGTTCCTTACTTGCACTCTCAAACTACTGACATGGAAACTTAACTCCTGAACTGTTTGAACTTGAACAGATAGTAGAAAAAAAGAGCAGGGAGGTAGAGTAAAGCTGTACATATATTACACAAGTGAATTAGATTTCTTCAGCACTGGTTAAATTCATTAAGCTTTCAGAAGTGTGGGGATTTTTATTGCATATTTTTTCCACATTTTCAAAGGTAAACTTACCTGTTTACATAGAAGTCATGATGGAATCTCATCTTCATGCGTCTCAAGCTTCATTCCCTGTAGCCATGACAAATTGTAGGAAACAATCCAACCTTCAAGGTTTAATTTATATTGTGACGGAAAAGCTACCTCAGAATTTACTAGTCCACACACATTCTTGAAGTGGTACACTCACCACATACCTGTGGGACTGCACACAAGCCTTCACTTAGCATAGAGTCAGATGTATAATGAAAAACATTCCTTTTGCCAATCTCTTACGGTGACAGAAGCATGATAGCAGCAGTCAGAGCAGTGAGAGCAAACTTTCAAATAATCATAAGAACTTTAAAAAGCCAGCCACGTGTTCTAACAGATAAAAGCCAAAGTTTGGATGGCCAGGATGTTTTGGAAGATACGGTCTACACTACAAAAAAAAAGGTCAAGCAAAATCATTACTGACTAGAATATCCACAAGCATCCACCTCGTGAACTTCCCTATTTGGATATCCTCATGAAAGGCTACAGTTAATTTAGAATGACCCATCCAACTTCAGTGGACCTGAAAAAAATCATTCTGACATTCCAGGAACAAACAGTTAAAGCTCCTGGTAGCCTCCAAGCACCTACTTAGTGTTGCTTAATTCATGTGTTAAGATAATGAGCAATGTCCCCATGCAGAAATCAAGCAAGGTGCTCCACACAGGCAGAATGAGAAACAATTCCTGCCCTGGGGAATGTAAACAAAAGAGAATGTAAAAAGAAAATGAAATGAGAAGCACAGTAGAATCTCAGAACAATCACAGATCTGCTGGAGCCTGTGCTTTGGTAAGCAGTGGGCTCTCAAGAAGTGAGTGGAAACTTATGTGTATTGATCCAAGGAACAAACCAACCAACATCTTTTTCTGGGCATGTTTGCTGGCGCAGGGCACTCTGTCTGCAAGATGAATGCTCTGACCATCCTCCCCCCAACCAACATCGCTCAGTTAAAAACACAGATGGAAAGCCAACTTTTTTGTTGGCAAGGCAACCTTAGCAAAGCAGAAACCTTTACTAGCATTTTTTCAGTCTTTAGCAGCTTCCTGATGTTCAGCAAGCTTACGAAAGGCCAAGAGTATCTTACAGTCTGAGAATATGTTTATATTTGGAAAAATCTTTAAAGCTCTGACTTGCAGAATCCATTCATAATGTTTTCCTGCCTTCTACACACTCAGCCCTCAAAAGAGTAGGTGTTGATTACACTTCTCTAAATTGACCATCAATAGTTCCATTTTCTTCTACCTTCTCCCTGTAACAAGAAAAAATATTACACACAACCTCCTGAAGCACTGCCTCTTTATACAGTTCATCAACCATGCAATACTGAATGCCAGTTGTGCAAGCCTTTTTACATGAAAGAGGGTATGCAAAGATTCACAAATAAGGCCACTCTGGAGATGGAAACACTGGGCTAGTCACACATATTGCATAAAGCAGGCAGCTGTATTGATGGCCTTATCTAAATTCTATTTCTATAAGGCTTCTTCTTTCTGTATCCTTAACAAAACTTACCAGAATCATAGGTTGGAAGAGATCTCAGAAGGTAATTCGTGCCTACGTAGGCAGGATGAAATTCATTGCCATGAAGGAGATGAAGGAGACAGGCATATATATTCAAAAATTTTAATCCTGAAGTATTTTTTTGTCGTTGTTTGAAAGACTTAACTACAAGAAAAAAGCTTAACAGTATTGTAAAGGAACACACACTACACACTCTTTCACCAACAAGTGCTCACACAACAAACTACTATATAACCATCACTCCACAAAATAAATGCCTTCTATCCTAAAAAGCAGTGAAACTGGCATTATTTATGCTGATTGCAAGGCTGTCCCATAAATCTCAGTGATGCAGGAACTGTGCAGTACAGTGAAGCATTTATGCCAGCAGTTAGAGAATGTGCAGAGTTACTGAAAGTAATATTTGGGACTTAAAATTTGACCGCTTAGGACAACCAACAAAACTGTAATGGCAAATAATTGGGAAGAATCCAAGTACAGAAACCAAAGGAGACTGGTGAGTGAGCAGTGGATACCCAAATGAAGACGTATGTTGTTGAAACTCAGAAAATGGTAGGCAAGAGTCAATCAGAAAATCTGGATACAGAACACAGCTCTTCAAACAAATATGCAAGTCCTTTCCTCAGGATGAACAATACTGTTTCAGGTTAAACTCTAACTCAGTATATGGCATGCAGACTTTGAGCTGTACTTGCAATACCACCATCCATGAGCCTCAATAAATGCCGAAACAGAAAGCTGAGAAATGAGATCAATGCTGCAGAATGACAAACCTCTACAAAATGAAAAAACAACATCAAATAAAGATTAATATAACATGAAGTGAGGGGCAGTATAGATTTTCGTTCAATTAAAGGAAGCAGAAAGAAAATGAAGAAAGATACTGACAGAAACAATTATCTGGTATCTTGGTGATAAAAGAAGCAGAACTCATTTTTGAAGGATCAGAAGCCACATCATTGGCAGCAGGAAAAGCAGAACCTAACACCAGAGTGACTTAGATTGATTCACTGTCTGTTATAGTTACTCAGAAATTCTCATGAATTTACTATAGACTATGATCAGAAGCACACAATTGAACATCATTTCTACCCGGAAAAAGAAAAAAAAAAAAGAAAAAAAGCAAACAGGTTTCAGAAACCTTCCTCACCTCATAATAAATCCAAGACTCTAATATTTAGCAAAGCTGCATCAATGACCCGTAATCCCAGACTGAAAATCTCAGAACCAGCTATAGTGAAAAAAATAATTTTAGTGGAAGTTTTAAAAGAAAAGATTAGCCACCTTCCCTTCTTTCACGCAAGCTGGGTCCAGTTTATTTTCCACACACAGAAGTTCAAAGGTAATTAGAGTTTATCTTTACACTGATACTGGATATCTTCACTACTCCAACATCTTCCAACACAGTAACTTTAAAAAGAAATGAAATGAATCACAGTCCAAATCCAGCTGCCATCAAGCAAAAAATATTCCAACTGATGAGATTCAAGTTGGGTAGTTCCACCTAAAAAAAAATTGGGAAGCTTTGGTAGACTTCGCATCCACTCCTTTTCATCTGCTACTGGCTTGCTTCCAGACAACATTAGCTGAGTTGCATTTTTTCAAATGAGAAAGTTAAATCAATAGGATTGGAGCTAATAATAACTGGCAAATGCTAAAAGGACACCCAAGGAAAGCTAGTTCAAGGAATGACGAAGAAAGTAGAGGAAAACAGAAAGAAAATTAAGAAAAATATGTGGGAAAAGGACAAATGACAATACTTGCATTAAAATATAGATCATGATCCTAAAATATATAGAAATTGCCACAGAATTCGATTCTGAGGACATAATTAGGCCTATCTAATATGCCTTCTCACACGGCACAGGCTGGAGAACTTACATATCCAGACCTGCACCTCAGCTCCCCAGAAGCTGCATGTTAACCAAAAAGAGTAGACAATACAGTACATGAAGCCTTCATGGTCAGGACAGTATTTGACATTCTTCTGGGATCCATGCAAGACCAAACACTGCATCTCCTCTCTGAGCCTAGAATTTGCTTGTGTGCACTGGTCTGTTCACACACACAGTTGGGTTATACACACTCTTCCAACACTTGGAAAGTGTATTTTGCCAGACAGTATGTACACATACGTGCATCCTGAGGTGTTCTAAAGTTGAGCCAAGAAACAGAGAACAGACCACAGCTGTCCAGTTATTCATGCAGAATATTTTCTGTCACAGAAGCAAAGCACAAAGCAGGCTGCAGGCTGGTTGGATGGTTTTGGAAGTAGCATCCTTCCATTTTTACTTTCCTAGCAGTATGATTCTTAGCTCTACCCCTGTTGCTTTACACATTCTTCAACTTAGAAGACTATACCACAGCCATTCTTTTTGTGTAAGCAGACTCTGCACATTCATAATGAATGTACTAGAAGTTTGCACAAAAAGGGTCCCAAAATTAGAGCCGGTATCAACACTTTATACAGATCTAAATGGAAAGTCAGAAACATTGGAGGGGAAAAGGTGTTTAATTTTTTCCATATACTGGATATGATATTTCTCCTATTTTTTTTTATTTTCTTTTTTATTTTATTTTATTTTTTTGCTGTTTTCTTGTTGTTAGTGGTGGCAGGTTTGTTTGTTTGTTTTACAGTACAAACACATGGCTTTAATTCTATCAGCATCCTAAATACTCATTTCAAGAACAGTATCATCATTCCCAGCACCTTAGCAGAGCAGAAAGTTTGCATTAAAACTCTCCTGTTTCATGGTAATTGCTTCAAAGGCAGTCATTGAAAACTGCAGTACAGTGTTTGGCCAAATTCCATGCTGGCACCATGGATCATGCCAGGTACTGTTCCCACTTATCATGAAGGACTTCAAGTATCTGGGAAAATAAGCTAAAGGTCTGCTCACATTTTCTCAGAAAGTTTTCTGTAACGGAAGTGGGAAAAATAATCAGAAAATTCTGGGAGCTGCCTGTAATTTTAGGTAGGCATAAAGTGGTATGACATGCTGGAAATACAGGGTACTCACTGCAGAAGCAGTTAAAGGTTCTGTGGGAGTCTATCCAGGTAGCAGGCATACAAATCTGCCTTCCTATGATGCTGTTTACAAGTTTGCTATATAACAAAGGTACATTCCATTTATGTTTTTTTTCTTAAGCATATATGTTCCCAACCATGTTTCATAAATGTCATCTTATCTGCAATATGTCCTATGCTCTCACAGTTATTCACCATTTACTTTCCTCTGTTATCTATTTTTTCCATTTTCGAAGTCTCTGGCAGTGCTGTCTACATTCACTACCTGAAGAGAAGACTGAGAGGTCATTTGATTACCATACATAAGCACTTACTCACTGAAAAGGAGATCTGGTAGCAAGACCTTTCCAACCTTGCTGATAACAATGCAAAAGGATCCAGTGGCTAACAATTAATGCTAGATCAATTCAACCTTGAAACATTCTGCAATTTCCGAGCACTGACTGCAGCTGAACGATGAAACAGCTTACCAGGAAAGATGGAGGGCAAAAATGCAGGGCTTACCGTCAGGCAGAATGTAATTTCATAACATGCAATGAATGGAAGAATTTATAGAAAGGTTGTGAGAAGAGTGAAATTAACACTTCTTTCTGGGGTCTGCATGTTTGTCTCTGCAAGTCTCATCTTTGGTTCTTGATAAACCACAGGCAAAAGATGGTATCTCTCATTACCCAAATCATGTTCCATGTTCCTTGGTCATATGTTCTGAGGCAACATACACAGTGTTTAAAATAAACATATAAATAAGCACACATCACCTGAATGAAATAAATTGCTGGATCTGGTGTAGGAACAGATTATCTCACCCAGTCAGACTGTCTGATCTTTGTTTTCTATTTTTCTGTGTGTTTTGGTTGGCGAGCAGAGAGCTGAATAAAGGATTACTTTGCATTTCTCCATTGCCAAGATGGACTGAGAAACATGCTTCAATACTGGGATGATTTGGGATTTCATCTTCAAAACAGTTCAATTCTTAAATATACTCCACTATAAAACACACAGATTTCCTCCTTAGTGTTCAAATTTGGTCTATAATTCTTTGGTAACTTTTTTCAGGACAAGGACAACATCTACCTCCATTGTGGCCAGAGTCTGCTGTAAAACCACTGCCATTTAGACCCACGCTTCTACCACAGAGGTAACTATCTTGTGGAGTCTGATAAAGTACATGACTCAATTCTGACTAAAAACAGATTATGCAAAACTCTTGCTCCGCACTAAGCCTCTGGCTGTAACATTCATAAGAAAATAAGGGAAAAAGTCTGAGAGAATAAGGTTCAAAATGAAACGTGCAATATCCTCTCAGCACCTAATACATTTTTATCAAAATCACATATGAAATTTAACTTTTGCTTTACACTTCCTATCTCATCACTAGAGATCAATTATACCATATACAGGTTTTTCTTTTTTTTTTTTATACAATGAAAACTTTCTTTTTATGAAACAGAGTTAAACTAAATTACCCTACAAATCTGAATACTTAAATTGAAACCAATTTTTCTCCTGCAAAGCGCACCAGACCTAGTGTCCAAATGCCAAGGGTGCTTATTAAACCACTTATTTCTCCTTTTGCAAAAGAAAATTATTTTTATGTAAATTCCCTCTCACAATTTCTTGTTCAGAAAACTGTTATTAACATAAATGCTTGATAAAGACTTTAAAATGCAAACATGTCTCTATCAGATAATTAAACATACACATTTTCCTAAACGGCTACTCACATGTAAATTTAAAGACAAGCCCAGCACAGTCATGCTGTTAGCACAAGTTCACGTGGTTGTCAAGTGTTCCTACACACCTAACACGTGCCCTGAAGAAAAGACGCATGACACGGGTCTCCTATACTTGAGCCAACGTTATATTAGGTTCTGGAGTAGGTGATCCTGAGAAGTTAAAATGCTAAATTCAATTTTCAAAAATGAACGTAGATTATGATGTGCACACTAAGCAAACAAAACAAAAACTTGCCTAGTACAATCACAATCTGGATGAACTCCAACGTTTCCTTGCCATCTCCTTTTTATAACTAAATGTCTCTGAAGTCAACCAGGGAATTTAGTGAGGTCTGAACTTGCCTCTTTCAATCACAGCCAGTGATGTGAAATTTGCTACAGACTGAACATTCCTAGATTAGAGTCAAGGATGTGTACCAATGTATTTACAGAACCAGAAATGCATATACACTATATTACTATTATATATTACAATAGGCTTTTGCCTAAGGCGATCCACCACAGCTGGAGAACATGATTTTAAATACTACATACTGGATTCAATATATGGAATGGCCAAATGTATACACCAACATACTTAAACTTTAAGAAATCAAGTGGAATACCACGGCTTTGGTATGACTGATTCTTGACCATACAGAATACTGTATTCTCTGACAGTGACAACAGCAGATTCACAGTATGGGAAAAGTCAGTCTCCTTTATTCAGTCTGCCTTTACATTAACACCCAAACACACTACTGTATATGAACAACATATTGTGTCTATGTAACCAGAACCCATTTTCTTTGTTTTTGAAAAAGAAATCTATTGTGCAATGCTGTTAATCTATAAAATCATCAGTTGAAATGAAGAAACATAAAACCAGAAGAAATAATAGTAATAAATTGTACGGTTTAATTATTTTTTGTCTATTAAATAAAATGGAAATTCCAGTAGCAAACAAGAGTCCTGGAAACCCTTCAACAGATTAAATGGCAATTTAGCAAATGAGTTTTAGCAGTTATTTACCTCCCTTTATACCTTCTTCTTATTTAGTAATAGTCCCTAATTGACAAGACGTGACTTCCCAATGTGCTTGCATTTATTCCTAAAGGTCCTGGTCCATACTGACTAACCTGTTTGTATCTCACCTCCACAGCTCCATGAGCTAAGAAACAATAATGATTTATTAAAAATAAAAGTAAAGCCCAAAAGTTACATCACTAGAGCCATCCTAAGGCTGATTTGCTTGCTTGTAAAACTAACGAAAAAGGAAAGCAAGATTTTTCAGCTAAGACAATTTGCAATACAACAACAAATCTCCCTTTCCTCAGCGTGAAGAAGTTTTCTTAAGTCCTAATAGCACTGTAAGTGGGCAGGCTCATGAATACAAGTGCAATTATCCCTACTAACCTTCCTTCCCAGCAGAGTAGCTACTGATTTTTTGCTGAGTCAGTTTACTTCGCACAGTTTTTCCTCATAATACCTTCTCCTTATTCTGAAGCACTTCATAAAGCAATCACATTGAACTGTATAAAGCATTTAAAAAACTTCTCTTAATGAATCCAGAGGCATTTTAACAAGCCTGGCATTTCTTCTGGAAAAGAATAATATTTATTGAAACAAAACAGATTGTATTTAATTGCCTGTTAAACACTGCAGGGGGAGGAACCACAGTTGTATTACTTAGTTGGACTAAAAATTCCCACAGCGTGATTCTACCTATATCTCTGCCCTTCTGCAGGTCGTGATGAGTCACTGTTTTCTGGAAGAGCAGCCATAGCACCACCTGCAAATTGTCAGCAGGCTGAAATGTGATTCAGTTATCCAAATCTATTATCTACCAGGAAAGTCTTGCCTTATGCAGAACTACTGCAAGAATACATCGACATAAAAAGGTATTTCCAAAGCAAATATCATTTAGCCTCCACACTGAAAGCAAATCATAAAGATTTGTTTTTGATTTTTAAAGGTGGTGTTGGGGAACCAACAATCCCACTGATTTCCAGTTGCATTCTGCCTCCTCCTCCTTCCCCCCAACCTTCTCTCTGTTTTCCACTAAGAACTGGTGACAACCACAACCACTGGTCTAGTACATCCTTGAAGGATGGGCCTCCTAGAAACATGGGCTATCATGAGCTACCTAATAGGAGAAAACATCAAGGGTGTCAAGCATGCCTGAAATATCACCCACTGCTCTCGTACCTTCAAATTTTCAGGCCATATAATTACCCTCTGGAAAGTGCAGAACACAACAACAGTCATTAAGTTCAGATACAGTACCTATAAAACACTGCAAACATTTCCTGTAACTTTCAGTGTTCTCACTCTGACATCAATATCAATTCCACAACTGCACAGCAACCCAGAAATTCTGCAATCAGCAAAAAGCAGGAGTTGTCTGTCCTGTCCTGGCATCTGCACTATGAAGAGGCAACAAATATATATGTATGTATATGCACATAATTTATAAAAGGCATGTTAAATGATCTAATACCAGCCTCGTGAATCTTAATAAGCAGAGATCAAGCAGACAGATAGAAGATGAGGAACTAAAATGCACCAGCAGTATGATTCTGTTAATCTTTCTCCGAGATACATTTCTCACAAATATAGAGGTAAACTCAGACTGCAAGCACGAAAAGGAAATTGCTGCTATCGGTTACAGCCCTACTGTCTCAGAGAACACCCTCTCTCAGGTACCTGATTAGCTTACTTGCAGGAAATTGATCTTAACAGTCAAAGTCAGAGCTGTTATTTTCAAAGTGCATTTAGTTTCAGACATTGGTGCTGTCATCTCAAGACTGAAAAAGGACTTCCATGTTTAAAAGCCCATCTATCCCCTCTCACCCATCCCCAAGTCATATCAGATCACACAATCTAAGCTATATACCTGCCACTATCACCCCTAAATCTTGCTCCACTGGTGTACTGTTCTGAAGCATTTCCAAGTGCTGCTATAATGCAATGTACATATTTTTGGTTCCCACGATACTTTATAACAAGTCAGTCATGCTTTTTTTTTTTTTAAGCTTGTTCCATGACAGTTTTGCTGGATGCCTCCTAGCTTTTTACATTATCTGAAATAATGAAAGAAAATTTCTATTGTTTCCCCCACTTTTTTCATGATTCTATAGATATCTGTACTATTTTTCTCATTATTATTTTTTCCATCATAAAGAAGTCTATTCAATTTAGCTCTTCCTCCCCCCCTTAAACAATATAGAAAGAACAAAGTAGGATACTGTAGTGTAGTTACAAGTTTCAAGATAACGTTATCTCAAAGGCTCTTCATGAACCATAACAGCAGTCACACTTAGCACCAAAATAATGGCAGTTTCCCTTTCAAAAGTTAAGCAATAAGATGTATGTTATTAAAAATGTGAGCTTTTATTCCAGGATCTTAGTGAAAACCAACTAAGTTGCATGGATTCATTAAGCTTTGCAAAAAACTTCATCTTGCTTTAATTGCTACCCTTTCTAACAATCCTAATGCTTTTACATTGTTCTTGTTAGTCTTTCACAAATCAATCCATTTCATTGAACTTCATTTTCGAAATTCCCTTCCACCAATTCATTTAACTACTTTTATATTTCCCAGGTCCCAACCACATTGCACGCACCCCACAGCCCATCAGCTCTTTTCCACCACCCACAACAGAAAGGGTGCTGAGTCACTCAGCAGGCTCCTGTGGTGCAGAGGTTGCACTTCAAGGCCCCATCTCTCCTCATGACCACTCATGTGCCAGAATAAAGCTACTTTGGAGACCTCCTTTCTACCTGCAGTCTGTCACTATCTCCGCTCTCCAGCTGGACACTTAAAGTTTGCAAAGAGAAGGTGAAAGGCAGAAAAGGCACTTTAGCAGGTGGAATTTTTCTTTATCAAAAGTAAGCAAAAGTAGCAAGTCCATCTTGGATCACCTTCAGTGTGCAGTGCAGCTTATTTGAAAACAAACTAACCAATCAAATCAAAGATACCCACGGTAGCTGAAAAAGAACCCTTCCACAAAGCACTTCAAAAGCACTATGAGCGTGCACATGTACAATAAGGTGCTTCAGCTGATGTGTGGCCACTTCCAGACATGGGTCAGTGATTTCCTGGAAATGCTCAACTGCCTGCCTGTACTTGTACCAACTTCACTGAACAGCACATTTCCTCTCCACAGTTCAGCAGTGGCAAAGAAAGAAAACTGGGAAGAAAATAGTAGTAACTGTATGGCAACCAACAGGCAGCCTATTTTAATGCAACTGTTAATTTGATATTTTGCAGCTATTTTGATCACAGTAGCCAAAAAAAAAAAAAAAAAGAAAAGAAAAAGAAAGAAGAACACAATCCTTGATACTAGCACCAAGAAAGTCACCCTCTAACTGCATCCATGCCAGTTCTGGCATTTCCTTCTTCTATTTAATATTTCTTTTACTTCCTGTACCTTACATCGCATGCTGAAATGCAAGGCATTTATACAGGGTAATCTGCCTTTCACCTGCACATTTTACAGTCATAGACTGTCGGTTTATACAAGTAATGGATGCACATCCAACACACAGCTTATGTAACTCCCGGCATCCCTTCCAGACAAAATTAAGGGTAAATACTTAACTGCCTTTTTACATGCATTTTTTTTTGCTCTTCCTCCTTCCATAAAACAAAGATTTCTTCTGAATGTGTTAACATCAGTGAAAATAAGCTGTTAATTGGCTACAGAGTGTAACTTTAGAGCACAGAGTGTTAAATAGCAGGATGTAACAAATATTTACAATGAAACCGTGACTTGTGTCTTACATTCTGAAAGAATCTGTTCATCTCCCATGAAACTGTTAGATTCCACAGATTCCCAAAAGAAGGGGATGGATATTCTAGTTTTACCGACTGATTTTTCTTGGGAATTATACGCCTGGTATGTTATTTTGCAGGATAAAACAGCTGCAGCTCATTAGGCATTACCCAGTGCCAAATTCTCACCAAGTTCAACAGAAATTTCCCATGGCTTACAAATCTGTGTTTCAGATAAGACAAGCACAGTGAAAGCACAGCAAACGAACCCAGGCAGACTGAATAAACAAAGGACACTGATAGAAGCTAATGACTGGAAATCCTTATACATTTGCTTCTGAAATTCTTGTCTGTGAGCAGCTGCCCTAAAGAAGATTATCAGATACAAAAGCCAAAAGCGCTTCATTTAGGTCAAAATTCAGAATTTTAGGCAAAAGCACATTTCAGTAGGTTCAGTTACAACAGCCTTCAGCCCATCTAAAATTTCTAAGTGTTGATGTTGATCATAAATATTCAAAGCTAACAAATAAAGCGGAAGTTCAAATCAGTTTCTGGCAGAGGGACGATATTTTTTCAAAATCTCAAGTAAATATAATTGCCTGTGTCAATCTGTTCAAACAGCACATGTTCTAAAGCACCACTGTCCTAACAGAAAAGTGCTTTCAGTATGTTGGAGTCTTAGAAGCACCACTAGCATGCAGCAACTATTTCTGCAACACTCTGCAATGCTAACATCTGCATAAGAAGAAATGCGTCACTGATGTTTACTTATTACTCACAGCCCTTGCATCTGATAAAATTACTTTTTAAAAACTAATAAAGCATCGTAGAGTACTTTCAGAGTGGTGATCTGAAATTACTGTATGCAAGAAGCATTTTTACAATGTTATAAATTTGTTCTCAGCTCAGAAATGGCTTTAACAATGTCATGTTTTTGCTAAAAATATATATATATATATCTTAACCTAAAATTGGTATGATGTGCGTGGGCTGTATTTTTAACTCTCTGAAGAGACTAAAAAAAACCATGAACTAATCTTAATCTCCTATGGCTCAGCTCTCTGAAAAAGCTGTAACATGCCAGCCTACAAAAACTTATACACACCTGCACCAGCTGATGTTGTAAATTGATCCCAGTCACTCCTTGCTCCATCTGCCTTATTGCGTATTTTGAAAGAGAGCGTCCCTTTTTTTCCTTTGTGGAAGAGACGGAAAAAAGCTCAAGTAAACGTTCCTCCTTATTGCTAACACGCTAGAGTTGTTGGAGGTGAAAGCAAAAGCTACTGTGTGCCACCCTTTTCTGATGCATGGGAGCTTCTCTGACAAGAATGCATTTTTGGTCACTCACAAATGATATTTTTTAGAAAAGTGAGAGCTCTGATAGAGTTCAGCAACTGACTCAAAAGGTGACCATGTCGCCTGCTGCAGACCAGCTGAATCCTCACCACATCCCTCACCTTATAGCCACCACCCTCAATTCTAAAAAATGCCTAATATATATATATATGTAAAAAAAGCACATTCAAACTTCAGCTAACTCTCCAGGCATCCATCCTCACTAAACAAAAGAATAGCCAGACTGTAAGAATGGATGTGTAAGCAAAGAACTGAAGAAGTCTGAAATTACTGAAGGCCTGGGGAGGTGCTACATTGATGAGAACTGCAGTGAATCCCAAAGACAAAGAAATGAACAAAAAGAATGTGAATGAGTGAGAAACAGAGTGAGAAGAAAAATGAATCAGTGAAGGAAGGAAATCAGAAGAAAAAGTGCTCTGAGACAATAAGGATGACAAGATAGGAAAGCTTCAAAGAAATGAATGAAAAGAATAATTTAAAGATAACAGATATGTGACATTTCAGAATATATAGTCTTAAAATTCAAATTATTCTTGTTCTGCAGTTAATTGATTAAAGGTCTGCGGCTCTGTAATTTAATAGGCACTCATGATAAGTACAGGAAATATAAACTCACAATCTCACAATACATAAGATCACTTGGACCCTCAAAATAAGCAACTTTGATTTTAAATAATCACCTCTGTAATAGTTGGTCTATCATTCAGAATAGGACGATATGCCAGGTATAGTTCTTCATAGAACATTATTTCTATGAAGGAAAGATACTTAAGAAGCTCAGTAGCGTTTGGGGAAATGTTACTTTCCTCTCTTAAGTCTCAGCGTGAAACAGGAGAATGTATTTGCTAGCCTTTGGGTCTTATACTGCCACCAAGACCAATAGCAGTATCTGTAAATCAAAAGCAATAGCGAGGTCCTTAGTAGATTTAATGGGAGTTGTTTCATTACATCAAAGCACAGTTTAGGCTAGCATTTTTTACAGCGTGCTTTCTGAAAAGGAGGTAAGAGCAGCAGGAGGAAGTATTTCTCATTGGAACAATGCCTGTCATTAAAGAGTTTTCCTGAGTTTGGAAGCTTTTCCCAGACTTTAGATTTCACCAAGGTAATTTGATAGTGTGTACAATAGCTGAATCCTTACCAGCAAGAGCATTTAATCCCCATTTCTTTCAGCCTTAATCCCGGACTTTGCTAACTGCAGTGCACCAGACTGGCATGTCCACGGAACAGTTCCCAGCCCTACTCAATCTTTCCACAGCAAATGCCTATGCAAAACTTCTCTTGCCCTGTCTGACAGGAACAGAGCTGAAGGCATTAGTAAATCTTTATTTGCTTGGGTCCTCCCTGTGCATGAATAATGGATCAAGGCTTAAACCTACTCTGTATTTCTTTACCAATAAAAAAAACCAGCCTACGACATGACACATTCAGTTCCTGTTCAATGTGAAACACGTAATACTTGGTTTCCCTCAGTTAGCTTTCTAGTCATGCTATGTAATACAAACTGTAGAGAAGTAAAATATCACCTGTGGGTGAAAAAAAAAGTAGTACCAGCTAACTGCAGCCCAGGATGGTTATGCTCTAGAGATCACATACAGACAATATTTAATTCCTGATAACTAACAAGAAGAATCACAGGTACGTGCACTGAAGACACGATGCTTCTGAACTTTGAAGTGAAGAGCTACAAAAAATGCAAAGTATAATCATATACGTTTACATTTTAATGAGACAAAACACCTTCAGTCAGGTCCAGTTAGACCAAACTCTCAAGTATGGCAAAGGTAAGTAGGTGAAATGATACCAACACCCAATGAAGAAACTATGTCATAGGAAACCTGGAAAGTAAAATATTCACACTAGAAAGTTTTTTCCTCATACACAGCAAATGTGAACATAACGTCCAATATTTTTGCTATTTTTCTGGTAAGCTACATTTTACATTATTTTTAAACTGGTATTACACAGATTGAAGGAAAAACTGATCAGATGCACTGAACTAAGAGGACTATATTCCTTTAATCCACTTAAACTACATTTGGCCTGCTTTTTCAAGAATAGCCCAATTAAGAGCTACGCCCAATTAAGAGCTATGCCCATTTATATTATCTGTAACAGGCTTACAACTCCTTCCTTCTTTAGTAAACCTCAGTGAGTTTGGAAGCACTCAAAAAAAAAAACCACCCCACAGTATTATTATATTCCAGATCATCTTCCCAGATTTAAATCATTAAGTACAGAACTCATTGGGAAGACTCATTTCTTATCTATAGAATGCAAATCCTCTATAATTTCTCCTCCCTTAGAAGACACCACTTCTAGGCTTCAATATTCTCCATTGGATTCAGGTTGTCAGCCTGAAAGTAAATGATAATAAACCAGGTTTACAATTAAAATGTATTTTGGATAGAGGAGGAACCAAGATATGTCATAGACAACAGCCAGAAGATCAAAATCAGAAACAGTTGCAACAACATTGCGATTCTAACCCTGCTGTTCTAAACAGGGGCAGACAGTGACTTCACAACCGCTTCTGTATTAACATGGAATGATTCTAATACTGATTTTTCATGGACCTACTTACGTGAGTAAGCATTCATTAATTTATGTTTGAGTTGTGGACACAGATCAAAATAACTGTTTGACAAATAAGGCTTGCTGCAGCTGGGTTACACAGCCTATATCATGCCATGAAACACACTCAGTAGAAAGCTAAACCTTCTACATTTTCAACACTGCTTTGTTTTCCAAACAACACACAATCAACAAAGAGACTAAGTCAATACGTTTTTCCTCTAGAAAGGAAATTCAGATATATTACTTATTCCAGAATTTTCTTATATCTTAGGTATTCAGAAGACTGAACTCCTCATCATCCATACTTAAGACGATTATTTCTATATCACTTCAAATGTCAATATATATATATTACATACAAAAACAATACATATTTTAGTCAAAAAAGTCTTTAATATACGGCCAGCCACCATTTATGCATTAATAAAGGGATGTAATGAATTTCAAAATCGCATCAATCTCTCAGTAATGTTTGCACGTTTTAGAACCTGAGATAAAACCAAAAATTATCCAGAGAAAGATTTGAGGAAAAGTATCTCTATTTCTCCAGATCGAATAATTGAAAGCTTGACAATTCTTGTGGTTTTATCCCCCACAGCAGTCTCCCCTTTTTTAGGTGGATTTTTACTTAAGTACTGGAAAAAAAATTACTGATTTGGTAAAAGCAGTTACACAAACTTTGGAAAGGAGACACGGCAAGAGGCACAAAATCTGAGGATTAGGCTTTCTTTAACAAAAATGGACTGTATCTCCTTATCATTGTAAGCTGAGAAAAGCACAAAGCAAGCCTTAAGAGAGGTACACACCTCTGGACTTCACATTCTTACAGCCTTGGCAGCTGCTGTTTCAGTTGGTGTTTTTCCTATCACGATGAGGCAAACACGCCAAGATCAACCCAGACAAATAAAACTAAAGGAATCTTTGGAGTGTATCTAAACCAAAGCTTTTTCCCTATTAACATAGTTAGAAATCCCATATTTAAGTCTATGTCTTTGCATATCAGTCTTAACAGAAAATGAAGTAACATAGAACCAAATAATTCTTGCAAAACAGTGAATCAGTTTCTAAAATTATATAATCATAGAAAGGCTAAGGCTGGAAGACAGCTTAAAGCCCATCCAGTTCCAACACCCTACCACAGGCCCATTGCCAACCAGTAGATAGTCTGAGCAGGGCCCCATCTGACCTGGCCATGAAAGCCTCCAGGGACGCAGCATCCACAGCTCCTCTGGGCAGCCCCACTGCCGTCATTACAAAGAATTTCTTCTAAAAGCCAAAGGATTTCATTTGGAATGAATACGTTCAAGACAGCAAGGTAAAACTAATGTGAAACCAACCTCAATACAGTTAAGCAAAAAGAACCACCCAAATTAAACTTAGGAAAATAAAGAAAAAAATTTAATCAGCATTAGTCCACCTCTTAGAATCTCAACTTTCCTATTTATTATGTAGGCCTGGATAAACGAACACCAGAAAAATAAGCCTTCCAAAACTTGCCCTACTTAGTGCATTTTACACAATGCCCAAGGGGGAAACAAATAAACACACACACACACACACACACACAGGTTATATTTGGTTAAATACTTTTAACTGTTCTGTGCAGCTAAACCAGTGACATTTAAACTACGCTAAGAACTGGAAATTTAATAGTTCTGGGGAACTCTAAGGACTGTGACAATTTACCCCTTCTGAGAAGCAGCACCACTGTGTTTCCAGTGGCACCCCACATTAACCAAAAGTTTTATAATGAAAAATATGAGCCTGTCACACTTAGCAGCCCAACAATACATATACTTAACCAGCTTCAGAACAGGTCTGTAATACACACTTATCCAAGCTAATGTGATGTCTCTAAATGTTGAGCTAGGTCTAAGTTATGTTTCACAAGGTCTTTAGTTTTAAGGAACTTAAAACACCTTTTAGGAGCTGAAACAGAAATGGCATCATAGCTACACACAGAGATTATCAGGTGAGCATTTGAGACAAACACATAACGTAAAACAGCTATGAACTCTGACATTTATTCTAGTTCTGATACTTTGCTACACAGGCTTACAAGATCCTCACAGCATTTTTGCAAATGGACATCACTTGGCAAGACACTGAATCACAGAATTGCTCATGCTGGAAAAGACCTTAAAGATCGTCAAGTCCAACCACAACCTAACCATACTACCCTAACTCTAACAACCCTCCACTAAATCATGTCCCTGAGCACCACATCCAAACAGTTTTTAAACACATCCAGGGATGGCGACTCAACCACATCCCCGGGAAGCCTATTCCAGTGCTTAACCACCCCTTCTGTAAAGAAGCTTTTCCTAATATCCAATCTAAACTTACCCTGGCACAACTTGAGGCCACTTCCCTTGGTTCTCTCACTTGTCACCACCGAGAAGAGAAACTGTGAAGCTATTTGTACTGTGAGAAAATGTATACATGTGTGAACGTATATTTGTATACGTACCTATATGTGTACATATACACATAGCCCCAGTCCGTGGCTTTCCCTGAGCTGTGCCTGGTTTGGCCCTGCTGACACCAGCCAAAAGCTCAGCAGGCAGCCAGTAGTGAGCACAGAGCGTGTGAGGGTGGGCAGGTCCGAGGTGAGGCTGTGAGCTTGGTCAGACAGCCAGTACCACCACAGCCCAACTTACCCCCAGTCCTAGTGCCACCAGTCTCACAGAGCCCACCACAGCTAGGTTCATAACTTTCCTATCCAGTACAAATATTTGGGAAATCATTTCTTTGATAACAATATTTACGTTCATGTAGATAATGTGGACATCTTTATTAGAGCAATCAATTAGAAGCATAAATAATGGTTTTCATGTAGCTCTGGTTACGTTTTCAAGAGACTATGAGTTCATAATCTCCACTCTTATTTCTTATGAGAGAAATAACTATTTTCCCAAACTGCCAGCCTGAAAAAGAGATTCAGACCAATAGTGCTGCAGAAGAATAGAACGATCAACCAAGCAGAATAACTCATTTTAAAATAAATTTTAAATAAAGAAAATATGCAGCTCAGCATGCATTGCTTTTGAATTTGGAACACTACAGCCTAGAACTATGAATTTCACACTCAGAGGGAACAAAGAAACGCATAAAGATGGGAATTAATTTTTGTGACAAACACAATCGAAAGGGAGTCACAGCTCCTATGACCTTTTGCAGCTATTTTTACCAATACTCAGCATCTCTGACATCTAACTCAGGGAAGCCCTCAACATGGGCATCTAGCAAACGATCACCTTTGAGGATGCTTCCAAGGAGGATTCTCGTGGACCTCCCAGCTGGTCCACCCCTGTGACCGCAGGCAGCCGTGGCTTTGGCTGTTGTGTTCATTCCTGGCAAGCCTCTTTCTTACCATGGTTGCTTCTTCTGACAAAAACCAGTCAATGTGTTTTATTTTATTTTATTTTTTTAAAGATTCTATTTGTCATTCCTGAAAGAAAATGAATTTTACTGTTGGATGCTTCAGGCTCATCCAATTACGATACCAGCCTTCAGGGAATTTTTATACTAATGACAATGTGTTTGTCAAGCACAGAAACTTTTAATCTGATTTTCGAGTGGATCCTAGCCAATGGATCCTGGCCACCACAGCACTTAACAAAACGCATCTGACTGGCTTCCATGCAATATTTAGGTGGGCTCTTTATATAAACTTTAATTGCTGCCTCACGTCTTTCTCTGGTGGTCAATACAAGGTGCAAAGGCATACCAACAATGTTATTAAACCTTTTACAACTAGAAGTCCGAAGTCAAATTATATACGTATATGTGAAACTTCTCAAAGGAACGGAGGTATGCACCTTATGAAATTGGAACCAGAAAATCTGAACTATCTAAATAACTCCACAGTTCTTCTGCTCATCTCATGATTTGGTATACGGCAGCACAAACAAACACGAGCTCAACAATAGTTTCAACATTCTGTTCTTTATTTTCAAGGGCTTTTTCAGACAGTTTCCAACGTTAATACAAAGAACAAAAATCCATGCTACAAATTATGACATAATGACTTACTACACTGCCCCCTCCATCCACCAAGCCAACCACTCAGACCATCAGGCCTCCACCTTCTGGTATTTTGTCAATAGTTCTACCAGACAAAGTGCACTATTTTCACCACTAATTAGGCTAACCTACACTAGTCAGGTCCTTTGGACGAAGAATGCACATTTCACAGGGTTCACATCCCAATTGCAAATTCATTTCAATTATTAGGATACCAGCCCTCTTCAAATATAAAAATATTTTAAAAGCTGTGACACAAAACTGTAAATGTAACATGACACAAATGATCAGGATAGTAATCATAACCATCCACATCTTAATTGGATTTAACAATCATCGCTTCAATTTTCTCCCCAGTACTATGGTGTACCATGGGAAAAATCAGCATCTCTCCCCAAGTAAGACAGAAGGACATGAAGACAATAACTAGCCATTTGCCTGGGAATCTAAATTGATATACCCTGTCTGTGGAACTTTGAAGCCTAATTATCAAAACAAATAATAGGATTCCAAGGTGCTGGAGAGGATGGCTGAAACATGTATACTTGTGCCACAAGTGACTACATCTCAAATTAAGAGTCCAGAATTCACAACCTGACTGCAGACTTCAACACGAAGCTCTACCACAACGTTCAGAAGAGAGCACGCTACTGTGCTACCCTCAACATCCCTCAACATATCACCTGCATGTTTCTAATGCACATGATTCTTTGAAATTGTTACTTGAACTCTTCTAAGAGTACTGCAGTATTTTAGTATCATGGGAGCCTGCTTGCCTTATATACATCCCAGAAGGGAGGCCTAATTCCATCCAAAACTGGATTTCTACAAAACAAAGTTAGCAGTCCAGGCACTTTTCAGTCTCCATAACCAAATCACACTGACCCAGTGTTCTAGATGTCAAAAAGTCATAATCATCAAGTGTGGTAGAACGCCTGAGGATAAAGGCCAGTGATCTCAACCCACCAAGAGGTGCCCTAGCAGCACTTGTCCATGCTACACGAAGCTTTATCTAATTTTATTCTAATAGCTTCAGAGACAGGCAACTTGAGCCTTTTCCTTAACATCACTGACCTTCCAACTGTCCACAAACAAGATGCCACAGTGGAACATCACAGAGGCCTCCTATCACTTTCTATGTAAACCGTGTCCTATGTACTTCAATATCAGCAGAAAGGAGCTAGAGCTTTCCTGACAGCACTAAACTCAAATATCAATTTATGACAAGAACAGCTGATCACATTCTTCTCAGCCTGCAAGAGCCCAGGTGTGGTTAGACAAATACCTCATGTCGGGTCATTAGCATCAGAGTGCCAACACACAGCCTTACAACTGTGCAAGAGTATAACTCTCCTTTTAGGCAGGAGGAGGACTTCTACAAAAAAAAATGTTCAATTCACTTACCCACCGGCCTTCTTAGAAATACCGTATGACAACACATGTTTATTTATCCGTATTTCCCCCTGTGGGGCCACAGTATTAATACTCTCCCTGACATTAACTTTGTTCCAGCCTCTGTACCTTCAGAACGTAACTGGAAGATCAGCAATGGACAGTGTGAAAGCAGAGGCTGTGAGCATGCCATGCATGATGGTACCAGGACACCAACATCACCCTATACTGTGAAAGGCAGCATAGCTGGCTGTGCTTTTGAATGTAGGGTTTGAGCGTACTAATTAATTTTAAGCATATATTTACATGTCATTACAATGATTAAGAAATGCTACAAAAACAGGTATTTTGTCACTATCTCCTTATGTTAGTACCCAGTAGCCAATGGAACAAAACCTATGCCCTAAGCAGTCTGTTTCTGTCTGACTGGCGTTTGTGGAATAAAATAAAAATTAAAAGAAATCCTGAATTGAACAAAAAAAAAGGGGGGGGGGGGGGAATTACACTTCGTAATTCAATAACACAATAAGCACGTTCAATCTCACATTCAGAAAGCCCCCTTTATTTTGTGGAGTACTGAAGCTTTAGTTGCAATTTAAAGCATATTGGCACGTAAAAGAAAACATACTCCTGTTAATTCTTTCAGTTACTCACTATAAAGTGGGCAAGTAAAATTCATTCCACTTCTTCTCAGGAAATTTGACAAAACAGTATATTGTTCTGGCTGGCAGCCACTATTAATACCACAAGGTTCCTTAAAGGCACAACACTGTGAATTTAACAGGTTTGAAAAAGCACTGGAAGCATAAAACACAGCAGTGCCCATTAGCCAAGCTGACCTCAAAAACAAATAGCAAGATAACAAAGTAAGTCTTTAAGGAAGGCAGAGGGTCCTTGTGGAGAGAGAGAAACACATCTAGGCAAACCAGTTCTACAGAGCCTGCAAGACTGACAGCAACGCTCAAAGCCCACATCTGGCACCGTGAGGCTGTCTGTAAAGCCAGGTAAGCAGTGACTGAATGCTTCTCAGCTACAGCTCTGGGAAGTTGAACTACTTCTATGCACAGAGCTAAAAATGGTCCCCAAACATACTGTTATATGAACCACATGCAACCTCTGAGTCTGTTTTGAGGCAACGCATTTAAATTCCAGCATAAGATATAAATAAGGTAAGATGTATAAATAGGTACACGCACACAGAATAGCATCCAGTATCCATTGTGGTATCTCCAGCTGACATAAAAGCATCTGTATTTTTGAACAGCAGCTGAGACTGCAAGGAAACATGAGACTTTTTCCTTTCATATGCTAATAATGACATCATACCTCGTGGCTGGACGCTGTCACCACACACCTTCCACACATCTTCTTCCTCACCTACAAGGAAGTCCTTTCTAAAGAAGTCTAAGAATTGGGAAAACTGAGGAGGCAGCCCCGGCATTGATGACGTGCAGCACGGTACAGGCCCTGCTGGGATCGCAGGTATCAGAGAACCAGGGCTGAAACCCTCATAAACATTCCAAAGCAATGCTGTGTAGTGCAATGACTTTGCCACAGAGCATCCTTCAAAAAATGGGAGGATGTTATCAACACACCCTGCATGCTCCTGACATCTCTTCGGCAACAAATCATGAAAAATTAAATTATGTAACCCTTATTGTCTATAGACACCACATTACGCATATTTTGGCACCGCACGGTCTCAGAATGATTTTTCTGTTTTGTTCTTTTTGCAATATCCTCAAAGGTGAGGAGAAAAAAACAAACAGCGTGCTAAGAAAACAAATATCTCCACCATACGTCAACGAACAATGCAGAATAAAGCCAGAGTGGGAGCGTAAACCCATCTTCTCCTAGTGTGGTTGTGCTGTACGTTTTGTACGGGAGAACAGGAAGGAACGGTGACATCCCCTGCTCTGAAACCACCATGCCTGAGACCTGCAGTGCTCCTTATTCCCACCACGGACGCCGCTAGGAAGAACGGTCCTACGCACACATAAAGACACCGATCAAACGGCGAGAAGAAAACGGGCGAGGGAACCCAACGCAGAGCGCCGAGCGCCCGCCGCATCCCCCCTGGGGGAAGCGAGCTACGAGCCGGCGCCGAAAGGCGAGCCCCGCGGGGCTGCGCAGCACCCGGCCGCCCGCTCCTCCCGCCCGGCGGGCACGGAGCGCGCAGGCCGCGAGCCCCACACCTGCCCGGCCCCCGCGGGAAGCCCCGCCGCGGCCCGGCCCCCGGCGCCCACTCACCTCGCCGCGGCGCGCACTGCGGCTCCGCTGCCCGCGCCCCGCGGAAGGAGGGCGGCTCCCGGCGGCGGCCCGAGTCACCCCGTCCTTGCGGCAGGCGGCTCCCGCCCGCGGCGGCGGCCCCTCCGCGCCCACGGCGGGGCCAGCGCCTCCCCGCGCAGGGGCGCGCACCGCCCCCTCGGCGGCGGGGCTGGGGCTGGCGCCGGGCCGCCCCTCGCCGGCCTCCGCCTTTCGCCGGCCCCTTTCCCGCCGTCGCCGGTGGGCGGCCGGGCAGGACTAAGGCCGCAGCCCCGCGGGCCTGGGCGGCGCTGGGGGCGGGTGGCTCCGCGGGGAAGCCGCCGCCAAAGGCGTCCGCCCCGCCGTGGCGGGCAGGGCCGGGGTCTGCGGCGCGACAGTGCCCCGCGGGAGCCGCGGTGGTGCCGGAGAGAAAGACCCCCGGAGGGGTAGCCCTGCAGCTGCTACATTGTTAGCGCGATTTATGAGCTAGCGCGGTTAGCACGCCCGTTACTTTCTCTCCTTCTCAGTCCTCGTACAGTTATTGGCACTAACTGTTACCGGTGTCATCGACACGAACGAGAGCCATCCCTCATCCCCGTTTCCATTTCAATTACCCTGGCAATCTGAAAGCTGCTTGGTTCAATCAGTTCCACGTCTCGCGTTATTCATCTATTTACCGGGTCTTGGTCCATCACAGAGACTTCCTGAGCTGACTCCCATAGGAAAAGGCGGTTACAGAAGTGAAATGGAATGAAAACATAATGCACACACTGTCACATCCGAGGACCAATGCTGCAAAACACTGCAGAACAGCCCATCAGAGCCGTAGCAATGCCGGTGACAAGAAACACGGGCACGCACAGACTTAAAGCTACGTGCCCCGGGTCCTGACACGCCTCCCGCTTTGCTCTCTTTGCTCAGTCGTAGGAGAGTAAAATCTTGCCACAAGCACGGAGCACAGCAGTCCCAACCGCCGTAAGCTGCAGCTGTTTTCTTGATCAGATGGCTACCGACCTACGGGCAACTAAACAGGCTGCTTTACAAACTGTTTCTTTAGAATAACCAGCTGGCAAATTCATTCATTTATGTCAAAATGCAAAGGTCGTTCTATATCGCCTATAGCAGAATCTCAAAGCCCCGGGCTCGAAATCCTTTCCCTATGGAAGCCCACACCATTGTTGTCTGGGGCTTCAGTAGTAGGAAGGAAAGTGTTCTTCGGCTCCTCTGTACGATGGGAGACAACTGCTCCAGATGTGCGCGTATGCAGCTGCAATCCCAAGTAGGTCAAACTATGAAAGTCATTAACATTCTTCCATCTATCTGAAGCTTTTACTCTTTCTCTCAGCTATTTTCTATGTATGACACACATACCGGTGCTTACAACACCATTTGTACATGCTTAGAGTGCAAATGACCAGTGCCATTTATGAGTCTCACACAGATTTCCTGACTTGTCATACTAATGAGTACTGCTCTGATGTACCATTGCAATAAATCCCTTTAGATTAAAGTCTCGGATCGTTTATAGGTCAGTCGTGACTTGGTCATTCATAGATACATCCCTCTCTACAGCGGTACCTTCACTTGGCATGGGCAACACAACACCTATTTTACTGCCCAAAACAAGACGAAAAGAGAGAAAGGGAGTGAAATGCCAAGAATTTCAGAACATTTTTAATTATTTGTGCTTTGTTTTTGCTTATCTTGACATTTTTATGATGACGAGAAAGCGAGAGGATGAAAGCCGTTAGCTAATGAATTATTCTCAGTGGATCTGTGAGCTGTGAGAGCCCTCTGACATGAGACACAAGTGGAGCTGCCTTTAAGTTAAGACTCTCGATCTGTCAAATGAAAAAAGTACAGAAAGCTTCACTGGATTTTCACATTTCTCTCCCTTTGAGAAGGCTTTTGCACCCCTCCTAGAAAAATCCTATTTTCACTGAGTAAAAACGTTAATATATATGAATCTTTAAAATCCCCCAGACTTCCAGCAAATAGAAAAGGCAACAATTTTGCAGGAGTAAAACACAAAAGATTCACATAATTCCAGCATCACTGCAGTTCAGTAACTACAAATGCACCAATCTCTACATTTCTGTTTCTGGTATATTCACACCATCCCCAATGCTACGTGTACAGCTCCTTATGAGCACTTGCCCTGCCTTTGGAATGGCTTGGAGCTATTTTCTATTTTCTCTGTAGCTGAACGGAATTGGACCAGCAATAGAATAGAAAGGCACATCATAGACAAACTGCAGTTTCTTTTGTCTTCATGGGTGCTTGGACATCTACATGCACGATGCTGCTAAGGAATGGGCTAACTTTCAGAGCCATGCACAGAGCAAAGGGGTACCTAACCTTCATCAGACTCCAAAAATGGAGAAAAACAGCCAGTTGCTCTGCACCAAACACCTGCCCCTTCTCCTCTTCCTTACCCTCTTGCCCTTTTCTTTTTCCTTACCTGGATTCATTTCCTTTCTCCTTTGCTAAACAGTTAACACAAAAGAAATTAATGTAACAGAAGCTCATACGAAAACAACTTTGGCCAAGGGGGGGTTCCTACTCTGTTCCCCAGGACTGTAAAACCCTTCTGTAAGAGAGGTCTGAAGGCACAACGAATGGTAGCACACTTCTGGCTGAGAATTATCAGTAGAAAGGCAAGTTCAACGCATTTGAGGCAGAGCTCTTATTGGATGAAAGTTACTAACTCTATTTTACTCTCACCCACAGACAAGGATTTAAAAATAGCCGAAATTGTACATGAGCACTACAGCTTTCAACAAATATTTGTGCTATTCATTCTTGGGAATGGCTCCACCAGAGAAAAAACAATTTTCATTCACCCCCCAAAATGACTCAGTAACAGAACTGTGAGATGTTACAAGCTCTACAAATCTTTTACCATAAAAATAAATTAGACATCTGCAATTTCCAACTGCTGCCCATTCAATTCTGCACATAATGAGGATCTACAACATACTCATGAATGCATCCTCTATAAAAAGAGATTTTCAGCTGCTCTAACTTCAGTGACATAACAAAAGAGGACATAATTAAAATGAGTCTTTAGATGACAATATTAAAGAGCAAGATGCATGCTGCCTGACTGTATTACTTCATTCCTGCAAAAATTCTTAGGAGACAGGTACTGAAAAAGCAACATCTAACTGTTCAGCAAACACCAAATAAATACAACTATATTCCAGTACTTCCCATCTCCTTTCTCTTCCTGTTGGCTATCACTGTGAGCAAAGGATGAACTGATGGATCATTACCACAGGTCATAATCTTTCATTGTGTGATCTGCAGCACAGCACACAAAGAGCAATACCCATAGAGCTAGTAACATTGCAGTGCAACCGTTAGAAGCATTTTAAGACCAGAAATGCACATTAAGTGAAGATTTCGCCTTTTTCCAGTATTTCACTTATCTGAAAGACAACGGGCCAAGCTGGATACACAAAATAAGAGTTTTGTTGCTGAGACCATTAAAAAGGCAAGCAAAAAAAGGCTAAAAGGATCAAGTGGAAGAACACTGACATGGGGTGCAAAAGCAGTGTTGCACAAGACTTCTGGGCAGATTACTGTGCAGCAGGTGAAAGCATTAATTGAAAAATCACCCTGGATGCCAAAATCTGCACAACATATTCTCAGCCTGCCCTGCCTCCTTTGTGCTGCACGAAAGACAATGAGAGCACAAACCATCTGCAGGCCCCAGCGGGGGATTTTGGTGGTATAAAGGAGTCCCTAAGTGACAGAGGAATTGCACAGCCCATGGAAGGCCACACACCCCTGCAATCACAGGGCGGCCACAGCACAGAAAAGCATGACTGGATCTGCTGCCCCAGCTGCCTGCAGCTGGTCCACAGGCCCTTGGGGCCGTTACCATCTGCTATCATCTGGTGCCAGGACAGGCATGCATCCAGCCAGGGAGTCAAGGGGCTTCATGGCAGCTCTGCACCCTTCTGTGCATGGCGCAAATCGGGCCATCTGGGCTCATCTGATCACAGCACTAATCTGCAGACCCTAATAAGGCAAAACACCCCTGGGCACAGCTCTGAGCACTTACCTGAGCTGCCCCTCTGGTATTGAACCCGGAGTAATATTAGTATATAAAACACACACATTGCCAACTTTGAATTTAGAAAAATTTAAACCATTAATGAGAAGCAGTACATTAATTACAAATATTAATCTCCTACCAATAATGTTGCTTTCAATTATGGAAACAATTCCTAGGTACAGAAATTCAATTTGCTGCAGTTCCTAATACTTCCAGATCTTGAAATGTGCATAAAGATCACAGAGTTGCAGTTAAAGTTATGATGATAAAAGTAATTGTCAGTTTCTGTTGGTACTTGCAGAGATTTAATTTTAGAACTGTACCCTTGGGCAAGTAATATAGAATTAGATCCATACACACTGCATCCAAAGTCATACCAAAATGTCACTTGTAAAACATGCTTTCAAGATCTTGCTATTTGATGTATAAATGTGCCCGTCAAATCTGCAGAGAAAGCCTGCAGTACTGATAGGCTGTTCTGAGGTAGTATGTTACAGTACCAACAGATCATGCTTTGCTAAAATGGAGAGGCATCCATAACTGAAGAAAATGAACACTTGGTTCTTTTGCAGTATTCTCGCTGAAGGAAGTAAAAGGAGTCTGTGGGGAAACAGTCCAACAACATGCTAAGAAGTCAGATGATAGATAGATTGTGAACGTATCGAGATATTAGTGAGGCTGAAAAGGGGATCCCAAAACTGTTCCTGAGCCCTGGAGAATTTAATGATTTGTATGGATGGTAGCAGAACAACTTCTGATTTTCCCCAGTGCAGGGAGAACAGGAAAGGCTCAAACAGGTGACACAGAACTGCCACAGCACTGGTAACACCACGTGCCCCTCTTCACATTAGCCTACACCTCTCCAGACAAATAATGGTTCTTTGAATTACACATTTAGCCAGTAATTTGACTAGAATCCTCAAACAACCTCTTCAGGAGTTTTACCCTTTCCCACAACAGAGATAGTTACCACGTAGATGCATTTAGTATGGAAATAAATCAGACATTAAGTAGGCAAGCAATGAATTTTCTTTAAATGGCTTAAAGAAAGCAGGCTTTTCTTTGGCAACCAAGCAGCAGATTACCCTAGTGACATCAATTCCTTTCACATCCTATGTAGGTTTGAATGTGAAATTAGCAGAGCTGGAAAATGTCCCTGCAGCCGAGGCAGAAATACACTTCTTACTGTAAGTGGAAGCCTCTCTTCAGGAGATACCCGTGCTTCATTGCTCTTTGTCAAACAGGGTAATATATTCATTCACGCCTCACTAACAGGCAGGATATCTGCAAAGCCCTAACAGCCACAAACATAAATTCACTCCCCATTAAGACTCAAACCCAGAGGAAGAGTTTGTATTTTGATACTTTTACCTTCTTGTTACTGTGAGGTATTACACAACTCCAAGTTTAACTTTTGCCTGGCATTTTTTCCTTGACATTACAGGGAAAGATAGCAGAAGCAAACCATTAGATCATAGCAATGGCAACACGAATTCCATGAGAATGTAACCTAACACATTCTATTTTTCTACTATACTTGAGGCTTCATGACCACTTTGAAGTGTTGCAACTTAGCCATTCCTAATATACACTCATTTTATTTAGACACTGTGCCACTCCAGTGTGTGAACCAGCACTTTTTTTCCATAACTAGCTGAAAAACAGTCACAGGAATAGAGGCATGTAGGTGTACTGCTTTCTTACAAACTTTACATAAAATATTATACAAATTCCTCTGCTCTATGGTAGAAAAATTCTGCTAAACAAAACTTGAAATTCTTACCCTGGTTTCCAGCAATAGTTGTACATATTACAAAAACAAAACAAACAAACAAAAAACGAAAAACCACCTAAGCAAACCAAAACATTCATTTCTACCTATTTCCGCGACTCATAGATTCTGAATACCTCAATCAGGGGATGTCATAGTGCAGTCAGCATTCCAACCAAGATGGGTGACCTCAGCCACACAACACAGAAATAAATGTTCCAAACTGAAGTCGCAGTGAGGAGCATTAATGTGCCACAGAGAGCCTGTGCATTATGCATACACTTAAATTCAAACACAAACTTAACTGTTCAGCTGTAGAGGAACAGATTTAATCATGTGCTTCAAGTTAAGCCAAACAACAACACTGCACATCAGTGAAAAACAATCCCAGTGCATTAAAACTGCTTGGGAGAACAGAGTGATGACACATGGATAGGAAACAACAGCAGCAAAGAATGTGTAGAGAAAGCAACAATATTAGAAATTTTCTCACTGACAAAGAACAAACAAATATTTGGCTTTACAGAGTAAATAAGCACACAGTACAGAGCATAGGAAGTAAGGCCCAAATAAGAACTTCAGAGCATTCAACAGCCCACCTCACTGCTGAGTTTTATGCCCAAATCACCACCTGCATGCAGTACCTCTAGAAAACAAGTGCTAGTATATACTTCTGAAAACACTCAGTGTTGTCATCTGCACAAGACTTTATACTGGAAACTAGTGCTGAGGCCTTGCAGGTGCTTTGGGAGAGCAGAGTGAAAAAGGAGAACTCGAGACAAATATTCCAAATGAAAAGATAAGAAAAAAATGTTCTGAGTAAGAACAGTCCAGAGTGTCTACACCAACTCCGTGAGAAGTTCAGCATGGGGATAAATGGAGAAAATAAATCTCTACAGTTATTTACAGCTTTAAATACTCTGATGCACGAACGACAGCTCTGCTAGGATATCTGCAGGACAGGTTGAGCAGATCAAAGTCACTCGTATCCTGGCATATTTGGATCAGGAATACCTTTCAGACTCTGGCTGAGCTCGCATCACTGAATCAGACAACCACTTAAACCTCACACAAGATGTGGGGCTGATATACGATTCAGAGCAGGAATCCAAGCTAGAGCATAGCAAAAATTTGAGGGGTATCAACAGTTCATGCAATTGTTTCTCTCAATTGCTTTCATAAGCAGCATTATTAAACAGAGGTAGGCAGCATGCTATTCTACATTTCCAGTTGGCCTTGCCTACTTTGCTTGACAGGAAAACTAAGATGCCTTCTGTCTGTGATGTCCTACTGTAGAATTCTCAGGATTTATCATTCGTGCCCCATCAACACCCCTCTGTTATTGTTTGCTCAGGGTTTTTTGTTTGGTGGATGCAAGCCTTAGTTTTGTGTTTTATTACAACAGCTGTTTTACAAGGCAAGTTTTGAGAAATGAAATGTTACCTCCTGTTTGCTGGCAAGTCAGTCTGAATGCGCTGTGCAGCGTGGATCTTTAAAGCAAGGTTGCATAGAGAGCCAACCTGAAGAATAACTCTGCCATGGCAGAGAGCAGTCTACATATGCAAAAATACATCTTGCTTTAATGACTCCATTCCACAGGACAAAGATGACATTATTTGGCCATAGACAGTGGAGAATTTTGCTCATATGAGTCTATCTATGCAGGTGCCCTGGATGTCATAGGACAGACTACTGCAATGTGTGTATTCTGCAAAGCGAGCATTTCTAGTTGTTGTTTTTTTGTTTTCGGAAAATAGGGAAAAGATGGCAAATCAGATTTGAATAGCTAACTTATTTCCAAGTTACTTTATCTTATTAAGGATAAGTAGAGAATTCATTTCCTACTGAAAGAGTTGAAAGCATCAGGTAAAAAAAGAACAAAAACTACGAAGCCATGAGAGCTAATTCGTCATACTTGACCACATCGCTATCAAAGGTGTCTGCATAACATCAGTAGAGTACAATATTATTGGAGAACACATCACCCCCCACATAATAATCTTATGAATAATGAATGCTATTGAGGCATCCAGCTACTACTTTCATATGATGTTATAGCACGACTTCAAGAAAGGCAGGTAGGTCCTCATAAATGTAAGTTAAGGTATAAATACTGAAAACAGAACAAAAAAATCCCCAAAATATTCCAGTAATAAGCCACTAAACGAACCTTATGATTACAACTTGACACTGGAGAATATCATAAGCAAATTTTTGTGAAACTTCTTAATTTGCCTAAAACTACATGCAATTTGGAGACAATTGCTGAAGCCAGTACTCAATTCAAGTATTAGGCCCATTTGTTTCTGAGAAGCTTTGGGTGAGACACCAACAAAAAGTGGCAGGAAAAGAAATATTGTTTCTCCCACAGTAAGCACACTAATGTAAAGCTTAAAAATGAAGCAGAGGCACATTTGCGCCCAGACCTTTGAACTGCACCATATGGTTGAGGTTCAATTAAGCAAAGATTTATCAGCCCCTGATTGGAACGCATCCAGGACTCGCTATTTCTCAAGTCTTTGAGCCAGAAGACTAGACAACCAGAGCACGCAATTTTCTGGGCTCATAAAATATCACATACACTTTCAAATCCTTGAATCAAATGAAGATCATTTAATATATTCACAGGTATGCATTTCTAAATTTTAGAATAAAAATAGAACAGTGACATAAAAGCTACAAAAGGCAGTTTGATGTTATAGCTTTAGCCAAGGTAACATCTCACCACCATCAAAAAGTTGAGGTCCCAATCCCTACCAACTCTCCTCAAGCATCTGCTTTGGCAATTGCTTAATCACATAGCAGAGACTGTTTGATTTGCTAAAATACCAGAAAAAGAACTCAGCAAAAGTGTGCATTTTATTGCTGAGATGGCAAGTTAAATGGGTTCCCCGTGCAATGCCAGAGGCACAAGATCTCACTGGGAAGAGACAGGAAGAGAAGGCAGCAAAGACATCTTTTGTTTGGAAGCACAGAGCTGTTACTCTGATGTGTAATCTACATGTGGCCATTTTCTGCTCCCCAGACACCCTATTGCTGCTTTTACCCATGTGTTTTGTAATTTCATTTGCATCACACACAAGTGCAACCCTAAATGTACAACCAACAGAGAAGCCCATGACTTCAGATCTACAAGTGCCAAGAGTGGACTAAGAAGTAAAACCTTCAGAATGAATTAGGCAAGAGTTTTATCCAGATTAATATTGGAGAAGATACCAACATACAGAGTATGCAATGATGTGACCGCATAGGAAAAAACCTAACTTTTTCATTCATGACTTCAGGACTAGATATATTTCAGTTATTTGATACCAGACCTAAACCCAGATTCAATATTACAATGAAGTAGGTCATGACTTTTTCCCCTTCAGGTAGAAGCGTCACAAGAACACTGTTTACAATTAAAATCCTAAAACAGGATTTAGCAGTAACAAAGCCAGTCTAACACGAAGCTTTTATGTGAAACCATAAATGCTTCTTTTAAATTCTGTGCAATGCTCTGTGGTCAAATTCTGCTTTTATAGACAGATGGTAGCATTTTTTCTTTGCTTATTATAAAATGTACTCAATCACATCTATTCATTTCACCAGAAAAAAAATGAAAACAATTTGCAATATTTTAATCCAGAAGGCTTAATTCCCCTGCAGTCGTCATCTCAGTGTAGCAACAGATTTCACTGCCACTACTGCTACAAAAGGATTAGACCATCTCTGCTGACATTGCGTGCTGGAAAAAAATACTGTAATTGAAGGGTTTTGTTTATTTGTTGTTCCATTTCACAACTTTCACCTCATCACTGCAATTTCATACACATTGAAATACAGTTTCTTCTACAGTAGCACTATAAAACACTTCTACAGCATTGCCATGTTCCCAGTTAGCTGAACTCCACGGAATAGCAAATAATTTCCAAATAGGAAGCATAACGTGGGAACAAGGAGTAATACTTTAAACCAATTTGAACCACAAGTTTAGAGCGAAATGTCTGTTTACAGCATCTAGGTTTTCACACAGTTTACAGAGTAATATCGGGGCACTGCAAATGATGGCCATTCCACCTTGCAACCTTTCTCAATGTGTTCCATTAAATTCTGAGTAGAGGAGATGCTATTTCTTGATTTGACAGATTAATGCAAACTTACCTGAACAGAAGGGCCCAACAAAAACCTACCTGCTGCTCCGTTATTGACATTTTTATCATTATTATTTTACACACACAGTATATTACTTCAATTACTTAAATAAAAACAGCCTTTCTACACCCTGATAAGGCTGCATAGGAAACTGCTAGGCAGATTCTTAGCCAGGTGCCTATCAAGGGACAGTATGACATGATCTTCTTGGAGTTATCCACAAAACAAAACCTATGCTGGAATCCAAGGATTCTGCTGTCAGACTCTCAAGCAGCATATACTGATGTCAAATGTTTGACATCTGGCCACCAACCCCTACATGGCCGTTCTACAACACAAAGACACATTCTTTCTAGAAGCTATGTGCACTGTTTGCGTTCAGAGCTTTTTTACTTATCAAATTTGCTAGGCTGGGTAAGAAGGAATACAGTGACGTTATAGACTCTTCTGTTTCCAAACCTTTCTTGAAATCCAAGGACCAGACGCTACTTCAGGAAAAAAAAAAATCTATGGAAAACGTATTAGTTTTTTTGCAGGAAGACAAGTGAACAACACTTAGCATTTATGCAAATATCCTAATATCCTACTAAATGAAAATGGTACCCCGTATGCCATTTTACTTAAAATATTCTTTAGAAAAACTACAATAACTACTGACTTCATACATCAAAATTCAATAACAACTGCTAAACCACAAACTTAAAAAAAAAAATCTATTTGTGAGATTTTATGTTGCATTTTGTAACTGCAACTCGTTATAGATGATGAGGCCATCATCTCTTGTTTTGGATACCACAAGGACATAGGGCCATGGATTTACCAGTATATGAACCAATGTACCATTGCAAAATCTTTTCTAAGAGAGAAAGTTCCAGGACATCAGGGCAAACAACCACAATGCTACCTCTGCCCACAAATTCTATAAGGAATAGTGATGCCCTTCAAAACACGCTATGAGAATACAGCATATATTGCTTTGGTGAACAGAATTACGAGTTATGATTACAAAATATAAGGGCTAAAAAATCTGTCCCATCAAATTCAACTAGTAAAAGCTGCAGACTTCAGTAATAACTAAGATTTCATTCAGCCTATATTTTGTGTTGATCTTGCCCATGCAGGTTAAAATCTGTGCTCATTGCATCCTACAGTCTATCACTTAATTAAAAATATTCCCACTCTGATATCTTCTTAAATTTCTGACACTGCCTTGCTGAATGCATCCGTGCATTTCAAAGTGTCCAACACAGATAAAAGAACAGGCTACGACTCCCAGATTGCCAGCATACCTTCCATATGTTAGAATTCTATCTCACTGGAAATCTTTTACAGTGAACAATAACCAAGTGAAATGGAGGTATCACTTTACAAGGAACAGAATTCCTACGCTATCACCTGAAATACTGGCAAGTGATTCAAGGCAGGCAATTCCAACCTTGATCATGAAATTAACAGCAAGGAGGTTTTCCTTCTGCTTTCCAGTTTGGCATAAGATTGCTTAAATTTTCTTCCTGTAAATCAACTCATTTCACAGCAGTATTCTGTTATCATCTGTTTTAACAAAAAGTCTGTGTGCGGGTGTTTCCAAAAACATCCAGTTAGCTCAATTACAAACTACTGTTTGGAAAAACTATGCAACAGCTTTGGGTGGTGCGAGCACAAAGCTGTACCCTCAGCAACCACCTCTACAAAGCAGCCCATGCACATGGATCTTGCTTTCACACACAAAAAATGGTTATTTCTGATTCTTTCACAAGACATTTTCTTATCTTTCTGAGAGTTTCTGAAAGCCGAGGTTCTTACTCTGATCCTCCAGGGAGCCAAAAGAGAAAGTCTCATGACTTTCAGCCAGTTTTACCTTTCCCACTGAATGGAAAATGGAAACAGAACAGCAAAGTTTTCTAGGAGCTGTAGCGCATTCCTTCTCTACTGAGACTCCCAGTGCAGCACATGATGTGATGACAGGGAATACTGATAACAAAAATCATGAAACCACAGCACCTCTCCAACTACTAAAAAACTAATATTTCAGTAATAAAGAATGGAAGAGGAGCACAATTCTGGGAACTACATTCCCAAAGTCTTTCCCTCTTGTTAACTGATGAATGCCACTTAAAAAAAAGAAGTACTTCAAGTCTAGCCTTGCAAAAAGGAAGCATAAAGGGTACACAGAAGGCCAGTGAGAGAGCTGCCAATACCAAGGATGAAGTTCTGCACAAATAAGAGTGCATGCATTTGCCCAGCCCAGCTGACTGGTACCAAATGCACAAATAGAATCTCTGGTGCTAGACTACTTCTGTGTGTCCAAAAATACCAAGAGAAGCACATTGCGGCGTGAATGGGCTCTCTAAGGTCATCCTTAACAGAAGAATTTTACTATTCTCTTTAAACAGTATGTGTTCATCAGCACCTTTTCTGAGCAGGACTTAGGAAGCTCATCTCAGTTTGACATAGAGTATTACAAATAGAAAATCCATCAGCCATTAACAAACAAGGTTTGAAGAGGGAAACAGTATCCTATAAAGCACTATTTAGGGCAATTGCATTTTAACATAATTAAATACTGCACCTCTGAAAGTACAGAAAACCCTGCATTGTTTGCAAATGCACTTAAGCCTTTTAAGCGGACCATCACCTTTCCATAAGTACGGCAACAAAAATGACAGCCAGTAGGGAAAAATTAAACAATACTGAAATAAAGCTTAAACAGATTAACTTCAGGAGATTCAAAAAATTAAGCAGTGATATATTTTGCTATTTTAAATCTTTAATACAAATTAAATTATGCTACTCTAGATAACAACATGTGTTATCTGCATTATTAACTGTTACTGTTGAAAACTGTTAATAATAATTGATAATGCCCAAACTTTGCAGCATGGAACTGGTGCCTCACACTGCACTACAGCATACTCCATGAGTCCCACAAGGGTACCAGCGTAAGGCAGATGCTAGTGGTAGCGGTTATGCTATTCCTTTTTAACCTACTCACACAGACCCAGGTTCAAATCGCCAGGTCCTACCATTCAGACCTAAAGGACTACCAAAATTTCCAAGCAGATGAATGATGCTTTTCCTCTCGCTGATGAATGAATCCTGCACAAATGGACATCAGAATTCTGCAGTGAGAAAAAAGCAAGCTGTATTCTCCGTTTGTGCAGGCATTTGGCTTACATAGTGCGTCAGTCTGCAGCTTCCAGGATCTGGGCCACGCTCTCTACAGCCATGCAGCAGTCTGGCTATTCACAGAAGAATAGCACTGCAGTTCAAAAAGGACACAGCACAAATTTATTATATAGTATGGCGAAACCACTTCCAAAAATACATTGTCTTTTCATTATATTCAAAATTAAAAGGTTGCCTACAAGGAAACATAAGATGTTAGTCAAAACGTAACGTATCCCTCACAGAAAGCACTATGCCTTTGTTTCCTAAGCATCTCTTATCACATTTTCTGATGGGGTTCTACTGTGCTGCTGTTCTATGTTCTGAAGCAGCAGTCTTCCCTCCAGTAACAAATTGAAAACAATATGAAGGTGACACCAGCCATGTCCTTCTGTCATGTCAGCATGTGGGCCTTTGAGACTCCTGTACTTCAGTTTAGGGTATCTGATGGATATGTCACTGGCATTAAAACAAGAGGCAAGCCTTTATACAGGCTTTAATTCTGTTTCATAAAAAGCATCTAAGCAGGATTTAGAGCTTTCAGCTTTCAAATTTAAAAAATAAAAACAAACACATGACTAAGAGCACTGATACTGGCTTAATTTGTGATATTACAATTCTGCTATATTGTATTTTCAGGCAGGTAAACAAAGGCCACCTCCATTCCTAACGGTATGGAAGGTCATAAGATGGAAAACCATTAAAAAACATTATATTTTTTTCTATTATCATATGATGTTTTTCTCACATTAAAAACTAACACTAACAGTGCCCAAAGCATGAGAAAAGACAGTAACACAAAGAACAGACTGGATTTGGTTTTTTGTGGGGTTTTTTGAGTTGCACAGATGTAAACAATGAACATGACAGTTCAGAGGTGTATTACTGACAATGTTTAAAATGGGTTCAAACATCTCATAGATTTCACCGCAACCTGTTTACATGACATACCGTTTCTCAGGAGGAGCGTAGGCCACTGTCCCACGTACCAAATATTCTGGTATGATTTTGTTTGGCTTCAGTGAAAGACACACAAAGAGTGGGAAATAAAATAACAGAAAACACTTCTGTCATTGCAGGGCTATCTCATTTGAATGTCTCAGATGGGATTAGACTTGTCAGATATGTTTAAAACTGAAATTTATGTACTAACTTGTCAAGGTACAAGGACAGCATTTTTATGTAACTCCCATATTCCTTCATTTTAGTGCCTGAAAAATGGGGAATTGGCTCAGAAAGGTGAAAACACAAGAAGGACTAGTGCCACGCTGGGCTCGACGTGCTACATCCCTGAAAATATGGGGTTAGACTGAAACACTGACAAGTAGTAATGAAAACAGGAGCCGATTCTCCATTCCCGTAGCTCAGTGAAGCAAGATGAGACCCAAAGTGTTGTCACTATTTCTTGTGCTCCCAATTTCTTCGTACTGTACACAGAAGTTAAAAATATTATATCACTGCACTTTGGCTAGTATCTACTTGCTAAAGTAAATCTGTGTGTCATAAAAACATTATTTATTTAAAGCAATGGGATTTCCACTTACTCCTAAATGAGCAGATGTCATCCCATATACTGTAGACTTCTCAGAAGGGAGTTGAGTGGCAAATTGACATTTTCCAGATATTAAATGTCCCTCGGTCAAGTGCACAGTATTCTCTTTCTTTGTTTACAAAAGTGAGAGTTCATAATAGGAATCAATCTTACACTTAGTCATCTTATTGGATCTTTGTTCAACTGAATTAATAGAACAAAGATTAAGAAAACAATACTTGTAGAAAAGTTCAACACTTCTCATATATATATATTTACACACTAAAAATACTAATATTCAGTATTGCAATTTGAGAACAGTATTATTTGCTCTGTCCATAAAGTAGTGGGAAAAGGGCTCATAGTTTTTCTTCCAGCCCTTTTTAGAGGACATCATGAACCTTCATAACCAGAACACTGCACATGATGTATTTTAAACAGTGCAATCATAGGACACTGATAAGAAAACCAAAACAGGAGAAATATCAAAGTTGTATTCTGGCAACACTTCAACTAGACCCTTCTTGTCTGCCTACAAAGACAAAACACTACTGCAGCACTTGTATTTATATTTCTACTATATCACAGTGTTCTGAACCACAGGTATCAGGTTTAATTGTAAAGACAAACCATGTGTGAAAAGCAGACTCGGATCTGTATTCACACATTTGTTCACATCTATGTGAACGCAGACTTTTTTGGCTTAAAAATTTCAGCCTGGGCTCAACAGTACACATAGCCCAAAAGTATTACAGGAGAAAGCCATCAAATGGTAAAGTATCCAGTTACTCAGTGTGTCCAATCATTCTAAAGACATTAACAGTTATTACAGATTGCTCAGACAGGAAAATAATAAGCAGAAGAAACTGAAATGAAATACACCAATCTGAATTCGGTTTACATACAAATGATCTTAATAACAAGAAAATCATCTGAGAAATGAAACACTCACCTCACATTTATTTTCCTCATGATTCACACAAACTACCTCTTGGACATCATGAATGGAATTTGGTTGCTTACTGAGAGGTGTCTAGTGGCCCTTGGGGCATACTCAAGTATGCCTTCAGGCTTGCTTTTGCCATTTTGGTCGTGCACGGGACCCCACTGACATTTGCATGACACCTGCTAGTCCTGGGAAAAGTCCAAGGGAAGAACACGAACTAATCCAAGCAACCATCAAGGAAAGCAGACTTACAGCAGTGACTGGAACAGTCCACAGAGCTGAGGTTCTTCCTCCTATAAGACATCCTCCCTCACAGAACGCTAATCTGGATGCACAAATCGATCCTGTTCAGCAGATTTGATATATCCCACCTACCGTTGAAGCATTTACTTGCACTTGGGATTAAAAGAATTCTGAGGATGAGCACTACACAAGTGATGGTAGCTCTCAGATTTCACCTTGAACAAAGACCGCAGTTCTACTGCAAAGCAGTAAGAAGAATTCAGGAAAGATCAACAAAATTGTGGAGGTAAAAGTATTTTATGTATACCGGAGTAAAACTCTGTTGACTAATGACAGTTGTAGCATACAGTCATTTACTAGTGTATGTCATATATAAGTCAGGCTGAAAAGAATTTATCAATTATCAGAAGATTAAAAAGGCTATAAATAAAGCAATGACTTTACAGGAGAGTAAAACGTAACAGCACTTTTAAGCAGTGAGTTCTAATGGAATATGGAAAAACTTCCTGTGAAAAACACCATTCCCCGAAAAACTGTGAACAAATGACCTGGTGTACATCACACAAAGCACGAGGGTTTCGGTAAGAAACACGAGTATGCCCATGTTCTTAACCACAAGCTAAAAAACATACTTATCTCCTTGTTCAGCTTCCAGCCTTGTGCAACACTGATGATTCCACCAGGCACAAATGTAGACAGCAAACTATGGCAGAAATGATGCTGACTGGGAGAGAGAAGGAGGTCTGGCACCATCACGGAGCCTGCCACAAATCTTATTGCCATGTAAATATCATTAGGAATAAAACTAGATATAATCTTAGGCTATTTTGAAGACTACCATGACACCATCAGGAAGCTTACCTGGAACAGAAAAGGACACAACATTTATAATTTCAGCTTTCAACTTTTAGTTCTTTGATCAGTTTTCCTTTTAGAAGTTTACTGCGGGAAACATGCTACAGACAGTTGGATGTATACTTCTTACTCCCACATTTTTATGTGAGGTTACTCCTACTGAACTACACAGTAACTTTGGAAAGTAAGACAATGGATGTGAATTAAAAGCTCAGATCAATCTGTTATTTTGGTTGCAAACTAAATTAGGACTAGCTTTTGATCTGTGTTTGTCACAAAATTCAAACAGTGCCTTCAGAATCAACTATCTTTCTGTCAAACATTGTCACCTTACCACAGCTTATGAAAGCATCTCAGAAATGCAGTTTTCATCTGACCTACATATCAGTTGCTCTTTTATGTTCCCACTTGGCGTACACAGCACTCTGCTGCATAGGGGGAGCATCCCTACATGGCTGTTGTATCAGCGTGCTCTGATTAACAAGCAGCTTAAGCACAACACAGACAATATACAATAAAGCAATATTATTTAGCAATATTATTTATAACATTCAGTGCTATTTATGTATCTCTTCTTTAGAGAAGAAACTTGGGAGTGACTTAATTTATCATTTAGCTTCTTTTCCCTAGTGATCTTTGTATTCCCTCACGTCCCACGTTCCTTCACCATCCCCCTGGCTGCACCCCCACAACAAGGCTTCCCAGCACACACATGCCAGAGGAGCAACGTCAGCTTTACATCAGCTGAGAATCTCCTTTGACACAAGCATCAGAGACCGAGCGCAGGGCTGCCTGCCTCCAGCAGCACTCTTTGTACTCAGGGAAGCTGCAACTCTTCCCCCAAAACAAACAGTAATGCCAAAAGACCCTTGAAATCAAACCAAACCAATTATATTCATCAACAAAATGCAAAATTATCAGCGTTAACATCCACCAGCTGCAGGTGCACGAATACAAAATGCGCAGTCACCGATGTTCCAGCACGGTTGCTCTCTGCTGCCATCTACACATAGACTCCGAATTGGAAAAAAGAAATCTAACTTTCAGATAGGCATGTATCATAGAATCATAGAATGGCGTGGGTTGAAAAGGACCATAATGATCATCAAGTTTCAACCCCCCTACTATATGCAGGGTCACCAATCACTAGACCAGGCTGCCCATAGCCACATCCAACCTGACCTTGAATGCCTCCAGGGATGGGGCATCCACAACCTCCTTGGGCAACCTGTTCCAGTGAATGTAATGTAATACAGTCTCAACGAACCCTACAAGCCAGGTGACCCCAGGCGCGCGTTACCTCAGCATGCTGGAGGCTGCCGATGGCCATTTGCACAGGCGAGCAGCACCTGGCTGCTGCCTGCCACCGTCACTGGAGCTGGGCCTTCACTGTCCCTACACAGCACACCAGAGGAGGTAACTTGTATGCAGCTGCCCCTCAGAAGCCAGGCAAGCTGCCAAACGTGGAAGTAGCAAACCTGCAGAACAGCCATCTAACGTGCTTTTGCTCAGGCCCTCAGAATACAGAATCACAGACCCGCTGGGGTGGGAAGGGACCCTTAAAGGCTGCCTAGTCCAGCTCCCGCAGCTGTGGGTGTCCCTGCTTGCTAACGCTGGGTGTTCACAGCAGTGTTTTCCATGCCCATTTTCTCCATTTCACAACTGCACATTCCAACCACGAGCCTACAAGCCCAGAGCCCCAAGTGGTACACTGACACCTCGGATGCATTGCACAGACTGCATAACTCAACCTGTATCAGCTGGCCGCATGCTCCTCACGTACCAACCGCTGCTTGCTCACAGCCCGCTCAGGATGACTCATGCGAGATACAGCAGTGCGATCGCATCAAAGGAGCTCCCAGCCTGCAGACACAGAGCAGCCTCTATGTGAAGGCTGGAACCTACCTAGCCTTAAAACCGGCTGTAGCCCCTGAAACCATTAACAGTGCTGTACCGCTTCGCTGTGAAACACGCTGGGCTTCGAGAGCGACGCCAAGCACCAGAACGGAGTGCTGCCCCGTGACAGGAACGCGCCACGACGAACCTCGCCTCGCGCTCCAACGGTCGGCGCGCGGCGGGCGGGAACTGCCCCTCCTGAGGCGCGGCTGGAGCCGCGACCAGGCTGCGGTCCCGTGTACGGTGCGAGGCACGCGCGGGGTCCGACTTTTGCAGCCGCGATCATTGCCTGTGAGAGGCCTCAGAAACTGCTGGCAGCCACCCAGCCGTTAGCCCTGAACAGGCCAGGGGAGCGTTTGAGAGCAGTGGTAGAAGCTTGATGCAAGTGTCGGTAGTCTGAACATCTTCACTGTTACTGTCTAAGCAGGCTTAGCTGCCTACTTCCCTGAAGACTGAAGAAAGTTGTCCAAGTTACTTTAAAAATAAAGAAGTGCTGTGTTGTGTAGCCATTTTAAGCCTTCTCAGAAACCAATACGAAACGTTTAAAACGTCATCACCATCTTTAAACAATCATTACCTATAAGAGAAGGTTTTAATCACCATAATAACCCCCAGCAGCAGTACAGCATGGACAGATCCAGCTGAAGGCTGGCACCTTCCTGATGTTTCGGCTAATAAGCTACAGGAGAAGCTAGCCTGAAGAACTCCCATATCCTTTCCTGCAAGACTGAAGCACACTTAAGTAATTCTGAGCAAAACACACCAAATGCTTGTGGCTGCAGCTGCAAGATCTGTGCTTGTAAGCATGCAGCTTGTCAGGTATCATGCATCTCATGCAAAGTAGGTTAGAAATAACTTATCTTCAGTGACAGGCAAAACTGAGCATGGTTAAGGTAAAGCAGCAAACTTGGAGATGGTTACCACTTGAGAGGAGATGTGCACAAGTTAACGTGGAGATGATCTGTCTCGTTTCCATTTTCAGGAGTGAGAGTGCACAGAAAATACAGATGTTAGGATTGGAACATGATGCAGCCAGACTGGTTGCTGTGGGAAGGCAGCAAGGCAGCCAGGTAGAGACTGCTTTTCCATGGTAACAACCAATATTGCATGCATTTCTTGAGGTGAGCCAACAACCGTTTTCCCCCCCCTGCATGGTATGACATTCACAGGAAAAGAGGCCAAAATATATATATATATATATTAGCTTTTGGGTGTGAAGCAGGAAAGGAAAATCATTATCTTAGTGCTGAAGGGGATGAGCAACTGTTCTCCCCAGAGAAAGACTCCCCAGCACAGGTGAAGGCTCTGCTGCCTGGGCCTACATCCAGAAAACAGAGATCCACGAAACATACAGAGCTATTTTTTGTTTGTATGAAAGAGGATGGATGGGTGGGAAGCAGGAAGCCCAGGAAGTTGCTTTCTTTTTCCCCTTCCCCCCACAATACTTAGCTTTAAAAAAAATTACCCAAACACAAAGCAAAGAGCATTTTCTTCCAAGGGAGTCATGGCTACATGGCAAGTTCTGATCCTTCTGACTAACCTTGTTTGTGGACTAGCTTCAGAAGTATTCCCATTTGTCTGCTTGTGCTCAGGACATTCTAATCAGACAACTGGTAAACAGACCCACTTCTTGTAGGCTGATACTGCCTGGGAGTGGACTAAATACTCCTGAAAAAGCTCTTTCATTTGGGTAAATATAAATCTGATCTGTGGTTCCTGTGCAATTGGAACTGCTTTCTAAGGCACCAGAAATTGCTAGGACAGACAAAAAGACATTTGCTCTTCATCTGAGCATTCAGAAGCATGCAAGTCAACAACGTCCTGCAAAGCAAGCTGATCTAGACTCGATATAACCTGAAAAGTAAACAAACTGAGCATCACTGGTCCCTCTGCCATGGAGCTGAACAAAAAGACTAACTCCATGCTGAAATCTGACCAGAAGATCAATAGCAGCTACATTAATTGCAAGGCCTTTCCTGCCCTACCCTCTCTTCCTCCCTCCTACATGAAATGCAATGCCATAGAGTTCTGTTTTTCCCCCCACACCATAGCTTTTATAGCAGCATTTACCTGCTTGCCAATTTTGCAGATAGTTGATTTAATGATCAACTGTGCCAAAGGCTGACCTCTATGATGATTAGCTACCTCCCATTCTTAACAGAGAGTAAAACTTAAGTTTTGACTTAAACTCAATCACAAACAGGAACCCTAGGGTTCCTCTGCAACTCTGTCACCTGCTTGTTCTCCTTTCTCTGATGAAGCATGTGTTATCTTGACTTCAGTCTCTCATAGGACACGAAACAAGGACACAACTTGCAGATACTTGTACAAGTAGTTCCAACATAACAGCAAGCCCAAAATATTCAGGAAGTTTTTGTTTTTTTCCTCTCCCCTCTGTCAACAGTTTCCAAGAGAGAGAATCTTAACTGAGGGAAGCAGAAACAATAAAAGAGCAGTATCTGGAAAATAATTATGAACAGGTGAGTTTTCTTGACCATTTCCTTGACAAATGTGACCTGACAAGAAGTTACTGGAATTCTTGCACTGTCTTACCTTGTGTAGTCTACAGCACATCTGAAAAATTGTGTCAGAGTTAAATAGTTCGCACAGTGAGAGGCAAATGTTTTTGGAAAACCAACCTAAGGTGCAAGTGCAGAACAGGCAGCTGGAGTCCCAGCTAGAAGTGGGGAGAAGGGGAGAGCAGCAGGTGGAAGACAGACATCAGGTGAAGCACTAACAGGGTGAATATGTGGCAACACACCTGTGGAAGCATTTTATGAAAAGGCAATGCAAAGTGGTAGAAAGACTTTATGAATCTCACTTAAAGAAGTGTTTCTGTAAGTCTTCAAGTATCTGCTCCAGGAAGACCAAGCAACAACATTTAAGTCAGATGCAGAAATTTATTTTTTAAATGATAAAACTCTCAAACTTACAAAATTATTTACAATACAAATTGGAGATCCATTATACTGCAGATTTTTCTTTGTAGCATGAAAATAATACCTAGAGGATGTTACTTTTTTCTACCTAGATACTAGAAAAAACAGGCAAACATCTGAAGAAATATAAAGGAGCAGCAGAAAGGAAACAGAGTCCATTATAGAATCAGAACAGGTGAGAGTAGTTGGCAATAGAACTACAAGTCATTAGAAATAGCAAGATGGTATTTCTGTCTGCACTGAGTAACCCTTTGAATCACAAATATAGGCCTCTCGCAAGGCATGATGCACATTCTTGATCTTTTCAACTGTAATTAAGGTGTGTTTTTTTTTACTTCTAAGATTAAAGCTTCATCTTTCATGTGATTAAGAGAACTTAAGTAAGCAGAGGGAAAAGCTCTTAAAAGCTGTTTGGTTTTTTATTTATTTTTAAATCAGGCTCAGGAGGCTCTCAATCAAATAAAGAAGAGCGGTGTGGCCAACTATAAGAAATGTAATTCCAAATCACACTCACCTCCATCCTCTGAGAAGTCATTTGTCAATGCATTACCTCATCCTCACACTACTTCACAGCAGTAGCCAAGTTACTATGGTATGCATGGATTACTCTAGTAGTTTGGGGTGAAAAGATTTTGATTTTTGCAAGGTATTAACCAACACAAAGTATAGTTTAAAAAAAAAAAGTAGTAGAGGTACTTTGCTCAACATTTTACATGCTGCTTATCAGTTTCAGTACTGTTCTGTGATTGGGAAAAGAAGTTTAATAGCAGGAGACTGCTTCTACAGCGCTTGTTACTCTTCTGGCAAAGATAGCCTCACCTTCTGTGTCTTCCCAATGTCTCTATTTTACACTGGGCTGAAGAAATCTGCATTAATTACCCTTCTAGAAGAGGGACACCTTCAAGAGAGCGTTATGGCGAGCACCTATTCATTGACACGGGAGAAAGATTTGAATAAATGTTTGCCATTTCACCCTTTCTCCCACAGCTCAAGAAGTAGAATACAGCTTGCATTAACTGTTCTCCCTGCAATTCTAACTGCTTTTACCTTCCCCTGATCACAAACTGGAAGAAGCTTACTGCAGGTTCAAATCAATGTTTGACAGCCTGCAGCTCTAACTTGTGAAAAACTACCAGCCAGCAAACCTGGAAGAGAGAATCTCCAAGAAGGAGTTAAAGAAAGCACATTTGATTTCAAAGGGAGAACCAAGGGAACAAACTGGGCAAAGTACTTGAGACCTCATGATCAGTCAGAATTTTGGTTACCTAAACTTTATTTCACCCCTTAAACAAGCATGGAAAACAGACTCCTCTTCCAATTCTACTTTAGTTTGTTTACTCTTCCTTTTCCAAAGGACATGCTTAAGCTGCAAAAAAAAATTACATGTACAAGATAGCTTCAAAATAGTTTCTATACCTAGAAAAGTAATATTGCATGTACTTCATGTTTTGTTGATACGCAATAAGTCAAGTTTTTGTCTGAAAGTTAACTCCCAGCACATTTTTTCTCTGTACTCACCTGTTTCAGTATTTATCCTTCCCCACCTCCAAACCTTTACAGACAGATAGCCTTCTAAAAAGCCATGCTTATGCTTACCTTGTTCGGGTAGATTCCTCAGCTGTCTCCATAACTGGCAGTTCTTATACAGCTTTGCTAATAGCTTTCTAAGAGACTCATATTAAGCTATTAAAACTTTAATTTCTATTTTCTGGGGGGAATCACAGAGATTCCACAATCCAATAACAGCTTCATAAAACATTATACTTCCAGAAGAAAAAGCAACCAGATCTTCCCACTTAGACCTCCATGGAAAGCAGGACAAAGACCCACCCCCAAGGCTCCCCAGCAGGAATGCCTATCTGAGCTGGCCAGGAAATGAGCTCACCTGGGTGATTAGCAGCCCAGAGCCACCTGCATGTACCGTAACCAGGGGAAACATCACCTGCCACCAGCAGACTCTGCAAGCACCCAGGTGCTGGAAGAATCAGGAACCATACCTGATCCAAGATACTTCTCTATCTCTGAAAGGCCTTGCAAATAAATATACTCACTCACAGGTGGGGAACCCAGGAATAGTTGTTTCAATTGTAAATTACCTCATACCTCTCACCCTCATTACAGGGATTGTTTTGTGTGGGTGCATGAGTGACTATCTTTCTAACAGGATTATCCTTTTGACTCAGATGCTTTGCATCATGAGGCTTCAAAGTAATTATTTTTTTACATATCATTGCTGTAAACTGTATGCTGCTTATACATTACATTTTTGCTTTCATCACTTTTACCGGTTTTCAGATAAGGCCTGGCAAGTGCTATCAAAACAAATCTCAGATTGGCTTGCAGATGGGTCAGGTGAATTGCTGAAAGCAGTCACACATCTGTGGCTAGATGCTGACGTGACCAGGACAGGGAGGAACTGGCAGGACTGGCTTCTAATGATAAATGGTGTCAGGGTCATGAGAGAACAAAAGCCTTGGGCTATCTTAGCAGCATGTAAGGAATTCATTAGGTGTGTGATGTTATACCTTTATAAGAATCAGTGGAATTTGTTTAACTTCTCTTACTAGGGAGCAACAAACTGGGAAAAGAGTACTAGAAGCAGGTGACTTATGTTGTGATAAGCTGAGGATGGTTTTAAAATTGACAGTGTTTGTGCTTCTTTGGTCCAGCTATCTGCATCATGGCTTGCTCGTCCATGTGGACCTGCCAGTATAACCTAGCTTCAGTACAGGTGGTGTTGCACTACGATATGCAGCAACAGAGCTGACTGCCATCTCCTTTGTGACCAATGCTATTACCTATTTCTGTGGAATCTATACACGTTATTGTCAATACTTGCTCAGTGAGAAAAGTCTTGTGTACCTCTAGAGCCTACAAGTAGCCCAAGGATGCAGTGGTTTTAAGTCACCCTGCTCCTACAGAAATTGGGTCCTAAACTATAACTTTACATGATAGTAGCCTGGACTAATTCTTGAAGACCTGATCTCAAAGAGACCTCCTTAAAGCAGATGGGTATTGTAAGGAACCTGGGTGGCTGAGCACTGTGAAAGCCAGCAAATACTTTTCATTCACCCGATCTTCATTAAATTGTGCAGCTGAAAAGCAGGCCTATGCAGCATGACTTTAGATTCATCCCAGTCACACTAGTTCCTTCAGTGATCATCTGGCACTCACTGCACCTGCTCCTTACACTGACATAGATCATTTAGCACAACCTGCATGTCTCCACCTCCAGTGCCCCCAGCCAACAGCAGCCAAAACTTGATTAGTTTTGCTTGGCATTAACTCAAACTGTAGAGTAATCATAGTTGAAAAAATCTTCTAGAAGTGCTCTTAGCATTTAATGCCTTAGGTTTTTAATGAATGAATCCTTATTGAATGCGTAAGTAGGTTGACAAATGAGGGACAAATGATTGTGACCACCTTATGCAAGAGCAGAAGCACACTGCAACTGCACTGCATGGCTTGCTGGCAGGGTAACAGAACCAACCATCCCTACATTTCCAACTGCAGGAGTTTTTACAAAGGCATAATGGACCTCAAGGGCTGATTCTTCATACCTCCCTTGTTCCAGAATCCCCTGTTCTCTTTAGTACAATTTCATCTACAGTTACTTTATATATTGATATGTAGAGTCTGATTATGTGCCTGTAGCCATGAAACCTGGTATTTAAGTTTGCACACTGACATTCTATTCTGCATTCAACACATACTGTTGCTTTTTCTGCGCTTGTTTGGGTTTTTGGGAAAAACACACAGCACATCTGTGAAGTATTATTGTACCACAGCCCCTCATACCTTTAATGCTACCTTAAGGCTTGGCTGTGTCTGCCTTACCAAGTGATGCAGCTCTGCAGGTTGCACACAGAAAGAAATAACTCTTCCAAATGTCCAGGATGTGTTACCAATAGATTTTTACTTCTGATTTGATAGGACCAAATTACAGGAGAAACTGAGAGACAGTTCATTACTGTTCAACCCAGAACTCACAGTAAAAAGAAAACACGGAGTTTCCTTTGTGCTAAGACAACTGTAATGAAGCAAATGATGCAATCATACTGATTAAAAATGAAGGACATAAATTAGAAGGCTGTATCACTGTTAAAGGCACAAAAAAATGCTATTTCTTTATAAAAGATTTGGGGAAAACCACCATATAAAATCCATTCAAGCGCCAAAAGTCCATAACAAATGTGATCTTCTAATTCTGCTCTTTATACACAGTAACTGCAAAAAAGATGTATAGTAAATTAACGCTTTGCTGCCATCTGCAGGACCAATAGTTGAGGTCTACATTGGTAGCTTTTCCATGGTTGTTGGTAGTTGCTAAGCCTGACAGTCACACGTTCTACTATATTCACAGTATTCAAAAATTAATCTTCTAAGCATTGTGGGTTAGGGTTTTTTTTTGCTGTTTCTTTTCCCTCCCAATCTGTGGCCATGAGTGAACATGGATAATAAGTATTGATATTGATATAATTGATATTGATATGATATTATTATATTAATTTTTGCTGTTCGGTAGCTTTATTGTTATTTTTTCCTAAGGAAGAGTAAACAAGCATCATTAACTTCAGAATTTTTATTAACAAGTTGGGAAGGACAAAAGTAACACGGATTTCAACAAAACAGAAATCAACCTTGCAGTAGAACAGCTGCTAGGAATACAAACTCCTAGAAATACTGAACACTTAAATGATATTGGAAATACTGAATTCTCCATCCTGTAGAGATCAGTACGAGCCCCTTCCTTTCCTCTTTATTATAGTACAACCTTGCTTGTAAGTATTTGTAGTATTGCACATACTGAATTTTTCTAAAGAAAATATTGGGCTTCAGTTTTTACCGTTCAGTTCTATACAAAAGATCAAGCAGTTCATCAGTGTTTGTCAGCCTTGTGCTCGGAACAAACTGTTTCCATCCATACGTAATGTAGTTCAAATGTCAGAAGTAGAAGAAGTCTATATACAGCATACAAACTACATATAGCACAAGCCATGTCTTTGACCACGTACAGAAGATCTATATGAAACCAGTTTCCCCAGCACCGCATGATGCAAGAGTTAATACAAAGAGTATCATCTCTACCTGCCACGAACTTCATCACACAACTGCGTAAGTATATAACATCTTTTGAGCCATCCTGGTATTTCCACTGCTGTGATAAATAAGTGACAAGTTAAAGGCAGTATCTCTTCTCAAGTCTGTCTGATCAGTTTCTATTCCCTGTAAAAATAATAAAAAGTTATCTATATGCAGAGATGGTTTAAAAGTGAAACTTAAGTAGCTGTTAGAGTGCAATCTAATCATACATTAATAGTTTATGCAGACACTCAGGTGTATAGAAACTAAAGCACTATTTCTTGTGCCCCCCCTTCATAATGAGTTTCCACCTGTTGTTAATCACTGAAGATTGTATTAATGATATACTCAAAGCATTAGCTGTAAATTAGGTAGCCAAATCATAAAACAGTAAAGTACTATCCAAATTTGTATTTGTAGGTAACATATTTATTTCTATAGCCAGAATATGAATGCTGCTTTATCTTTTATGTAGTCGAAATAATGCTGCTTTGAACTCACAGTATCAACTATCACCAACATTTCTCCATTTACCAACCTTTCCCGTTTTGTAAGTTTTCTACCTGCTCATGCCAAAGCTAGGCAATAAACTTCCAGTCGCAAAATACTGCATGCAATACAGATAAAGTTCAGCTACTTATTTGGGTAAAGTTTGGCAACCTCTTTTTTGCTGCTAATTCAAGCCTATTAGTAAATCCCTCAAAACATGTCTTTGAAATTAACACATGCAGAGCTGCGTAGCAGGTAACAATCAGATCTGGGTTTCCAGTGTCAGAGAATTCCAACACGAATTGTTCTCAACTACACATATCTTATGTACTTAACTATGGCTGAGAAATTAACATTGATCTGACTACTTGTATGCAGCTCACAAAGATACGGTACCTCCAAGGTGAGAGGAGGAAGCTCAAGTACTTTTTGGTAATAGTGGATTGCCAGATGCAGTAGCCCCAGCTGGTGAAGGCCACGGCCAAGGTTGTAGAAAGTTTCTTGACATGGTCCACGTAGGTCCAAATAGCGGTGAAGGAAGGAGAACCCCTGTACACATTTTATGCACGTGGTGAATGTTGCTGTTAAGAAGACAGCCATAAAACATACTCGAGAAAAGGTGTTTTAATGTGCTTGTGGTCTGGTCATTGCCCAAGGTTTATATGATGCTTAAAAGATGAATGGCATTAGACCAGAGCTGCCTCCAATATGAAACAAAAGGAAAAAATAAAGATACATTATGATATTAAAATGCAGTGCTTTAGTTTACACTGAAGGAGTCATGTGAGAAACTTAGGAAGGATAGGTAGAAGAGACGAATTCAGAAGGGAAAAAAAAAGGGGCAGAGTTTTTCATTCTCTCTCATGCAGAAATTTACAGTTCTTTCTATCACTGCTTTGGAATGTGCTGGTTCCATTGCTAGTAGTGGCTTTTCTTTCAGGGATCATGTTGGTAGACAGAGAAGATAGCTCTGTCAACATCAGGAATTAGTTCAGAAACTAGCAGCTAATGATCGTGCTTTATGTCACTAGCGTGTTCTTGTAGCTGAATTATTAATCAACTACAATAGGAGCAGGAGATGATGTAAAAATAAAGTGTCATAAAAGCAAATACTGAGAGAGAAAAACAGGGAAAATTATCACCAGAGGGTAACATAAATAGGACACTGTTCAATTACGTTGTAAAGGAGAACACAGCAGCCCAGATAAGAAAGGCGAGCTGACTACAGAAAGAAATGTCTGAACATACTAAAATTAGGCCAAAGTTTGAAAACTTAAAATATCTTAAGTTGGATACTAACATAATTGGTCTTGTTTTAGAGAGATCTGCAGCTTTTCTCAAAATCTAAGTAAAAGCCAAATTCTTAAAAGGCTAGAAATAGATGAGAGCTTAAGGTCCTAACCACATTCTGCTGACTCTGAGCTCAGAGGCCACAGGAGTTAAAAGGAATTTCAAGTTAATGACAAATGCTGAAGGAGAGTACAGGGAATGGCTTTCCAGATTCCATTTGGGTATAATCAGCCTGTGGTTTGTAACTGCATCTGGCAGATGAAAGAAAAATATGAATAAGAAAGCTGAAAAATCGAGGGTAGTCTAAACCAGAGCTTGTGAGATCTTTGCAATAAGAGCTTTATAGAGGCACCAAAAGGAGGAAGAAGAAAAGATGACAGAAAAAAAACAACGACATTTAACACCTTCTAAGTCTGGAAAGTTTTAAGAAAACTATGGAGTTTATGAGACACGTCCATTTAAGGTATATGGCATAGATAGATGCTCATCATAGATAGATGCTCTGAGGCACTTCTTCAAAGCTGAATAACAAGTTTAACAAAGCAAAAAGAAAAATAAGGAATAAAATCCAATCCACAGCCATCAAGACTGGAATTAGTAATGTTTCACAAACACTGGTGGCTACTAATGTAACCATTGTGTATATACCACAGAACAAGCTACCTTTAGGTAAAAGAAGATGAGATTCAGAGAAAACATAGTTTAGAAGCATACTCATCTGTATTTGTGTTTCACTATTTCTCTTTGAAATACTGTATTAATTAGGAACACTTATTTACACACAACATGTTGCAGTCCTACCTGTCCATAAATACAAAGCCAGGACACACTGTAGGTAAAAATGATCATACTAATTTACCTGTACCAGAAGAGCATGCCTTTTCAATACGTATTTCTGAGAAGCCATGTGGATGAAAGTTAAGCCAATACAAAGACTGTAGAGAGGTTCATCTGGGTTTGCCCGAAAGGCTTGCACGTACTGTCCTAGAAGCAAACAGCAGATTTAAAGTGTGAGCTAAGAACAAAATAACAGTTCAATACACCTACTTAAAAACATACATGAAACAAAATACCACTACGAAATTGTTACATTTTCAGCACTCCTTGGATTCTGAAGGAAGAATACAGGCTGTGAGATGAAAAATGTAAACAAAAAAGAATCAGGCACAGAACACAAACAAGGTCCTTGCTAGGATTTATATCTTGGATGTGCAGAGAATTAATATTGCATGCAACAGACAGGTTTTGGAAGTTCAGTCTCATTATTTTGGTTAAGCTGCCTGTTTATGCAGCTGGAATAAAGAGACAGAAAAAGAACAATTACTCCCAAATCCATTAAACACTGAAAAACAAACCAAACTAATAATAATAAAAAAAAGTATTATTTAAAAACATCAAAAAGATAAATGACATAGTGACAGACTACTGTCTCTAGCACAGTGTGACCCTTTGGCCATGACTAAGACTTTCATGCATTACAGTGAGAACAAATAATTGTTGCTACTGAACATCGATGGAACGTGCATCTCCATCTCCAACACATCTCTATTATGACACTTGGAGTCATCTTAAAACAGTAGGTTTACCTCCAAGGCCTGTCTAAGATGTCCAATCAACACTATTTGCTATTTAAATTATTCTGGTTTTGTCTTTCTCGATCTTTATTACCATTAGCCCTCTGTTATCTATACAAGTTGGTTATCTTTGCAATACGTACTAAACTTGAAAAAAATCAGCTTAATTTTTATTAGGAAAACTGGACTGATGCTTTGATTTGGTACAACAAAATCAAAGTATCACGTTAATACTAGGAAGCCATGCAGAACTTTCTGATATATGAAGAAATGACTTTAAGAACACTGTTTTTCCTCTATAAAATAAATAAATAAATAAATAAATAAAGAGTATTCACTTGTATTTGTTAAAATTAGAAGATTAATGACATTACCAAGAGCATGCTTGAAACTGCCAGATACAAATGCATTATGCCCATTTAGGACACACAGTGCATGATTATCAGGATTTTTCAGCATTAAGCGGAGACAGAAGCGATGGTGACGGACATCCTGAGATTGCATAGTAACTTGATTGAAGATGTTCCACAGCTGAGGTTTATTGACATTTTCCATTACCATTATTCTACAGAATGAAAACCATATGAGAAATTAGTAAATGCTGTACAGTAAATACTACACCTGCAATAAAAACAGCTTAAGTGACTGAGGGAAAGCTGATGATGAAAGACAGAACCAAGGGTTTTGGACAAATCAAATGACCTACTGCATCACACATTATTTTTAATCAAAGGCCATCAGAAACTCCTTCTGCTTCAATAGGCTTATCTGTTTCAGGGAAAGCTGGAAAACATTAACACCTCCTTCCGAAATCCAGCAGTACGACTACAGCCTCAGAGGAAATAATCAGAGAACAGATTGTTCTGCCTTCTCAGTTCCCTACCTGATATAGTTGTATGCTTTTCTGAAGTTCTTGTCCAGAATTGCAGCAGAAAGCCCAAAGTATTCCAGCTCCTTGCGCTTTTGTCTGTCATCATAAAATGAGTAATATTCCAATGAGGAATCTACTAATAGCTCAGCTTCCTTGTAGCGTGAGAGGTCACACAGGGAATATATAGCCTTCAGGAGAAGGTTCCACCAGTCATCCTTTGTCAAAACACTCGTGAGAACAGCAAAAATTGCTGAAAACATTGAAGGCAGTAAGTCAAGAAAATTGAAACAAGAGAGAAACTCTTAAAAAAAAAAAAAGAACCAACCAAACATGCATACATCAAACTAATCTTTTAAGAAAAGTCTCAGCATTAACTGGCAAAATAAAGATAATTACTTAGTTTTTTTTTTTCCCTGTGTAAGAGCAGTTGATAAAATACAAGCAAAAACCAGGCAAAACTTGGGAACAAATGATAAGAAATACACACTTTTTGAATTGTAAACACAGCACAGGAATGCATTAAAGTTACTCCTCTTCATATTTCAAACAGTGCTTAAGAAACTGTAGCCTGGTTTAACTAAGTCTGTTCAGTTCAATAATCACATGGCTCTTAAAAGAGATATAATATACATATTTCTGTTATTTTCTAGAGCTGCATGCATTATGTATTTGTGCTGAGAGGAATGGTGGGCCATATGGTCTCTATATGTCTTTCTCTATCTAAATTATTCAGTAATTTTATTATTTTTCTCTGAATGGGCATTGTTCCCTGAAGGTAAACTACTTCACATTTGCTGCCTTCCTTGTCCTAGAAATACAACAACATTTGCATGGATTTAGCATGCAAAATAGTAACATTTGTTTCATTTTCAGGATAAAGAAGTTAATCTTGTTGCTTCATTTTTAATAAACATTTCTCACCTTTCGCATCACAGTTTGCTGCCTCCTGGTCATCATTGTCAGAAATTTTATTTCTTGGCACCTTAATAAGGTAGAGATGTCTCTCTCCAGACTTGGAGCTAGATATCAAACACACCTGAGCTCTGCTCATTGCTACCTAGAGACAAATTTAAGGGCAGCATTTCAGATTACATTAATAAATCCTATCTCAAATGCAGCATTACGCCCATGCTCACATGGCCTGCCAAAACTGTCTGCAGCTTAGAAATGCCACAACAGAGCAAGATCACACAAGATAACATTCTCAATAGGTATGTTATCTCTGCATTGTCTCATACTTCACTGCAAACTGGGCTATGCAAAAGAAAGACAGAAACTCTTCCCATGACTTTAAGACTACTCCTGGGATTGGAACATCCCTGTGTGTACTCAAATCAAAACTGTTTGCATAGAGCCATAACAAAAATGACACCATTCTGTCAGTATCAATTCTAGAAGGATGTGGGCGCTCAGCTATTCAGTCAGTGTAATAGAACAGAAATGGCTCTAACCAAATGGATAAAGCCAAGGTTTAAATATTCCCCTCCCTCACTTCTGAGTGAAAGAAGGGAAAATAACAAAATAACACAAGATATCCCTGCTGTATTTGTTAACTAAATAAATTCTTCCTCGCTCATTGAATAACATGATAGATTACATAATTCAAAATGAAGTTATTAAAATAGAATCTAGTATCTAAACAAAAGTAAATCATTAGTAAATGATCTTAGTAAAAAGTAAAGCATTATGTTGACTTCTAAATAGGTAAGATGCAACTTCAGTGCTTGGCATCTTCTCCGTATATTCAGAAACAGGGAGTTGAAATCAGTGTATTGAGAATTATACTCACAAATGATGCTCTGTTCTGAAGAATACAGGCAAAAAACAGCAGTATTACAAGCCCCAAGCATTAATAGGCTCTCTGTAGGATTTTCATCCAATAAAACAATGAGAACATTTGCAAATCAAAACCACTAGTTTTCTTCCCGAGTTTGTTTGTCCCATGCCTTAACCCAACTTGCAGCTGTTCAGTTTGGTAAAGGATAACTGGAAAGACTGGCTTACCTTCAACAGCATTGCCAGCATCGTCAGTAAAGTGTCTACGTAACCATACGTTTTGCCTTGGGAATACAACAACGTAGAACGATGGAGGAGTAACTTTAATTCCTAGGTAACATCAAACATCATTATTTAACCATTCACAAAGAAACAATTTATGAAACAAAGAATTATTAACACAACACAAGATTGATAGAATTGTAAAATCTTCTAGAAAACTGCACGTGGCAATCTCCGGTCCTACACCATTAACATCTTTGAATACTACCATAGTCTGTCAAATACCATATCCTAATCTGGAAGCCAAGAAAACACCTTTCTCACCTGCTGGGCAGCATTAGCATCCTGAGCCAGTGTATCTGGATCATACATTTGTTCCAGAGCCTCCAGAGCTTTCTCAGGCCGTCCCAGTTGCTGCTGTAGCGTTGAAAGTGAGATTCTTGCATCCAGATGCAATGGAGCAAGATCAACAACCTTAGTATAGCTCTCTGCGGCACGCTCCATGTGTCCCAAAGCCTTCAAGCACTCTAGATATACCATACAAAACACCATACACTTAAATGGCAGAAAAAGAAGAGTAAATGCTAGCAAAATAGTTAACATACTTTCCAGATGCACTTCCAGTTAAAACCACTCAAAACATGTATTATTCAAGTGAACATATTCAGAAATAAGCACTGATGCACCTAGAGTTCCACTTAAGTATCATCAGTTGATACAAAATGGAATGTAGAATAGATGCTGTTCATTTAGATTAAAATAAAGTACTTGTAGCTGAAGGTAATTTCAGTCTGTAACAAGAACAAAACCCTCATGGCAGGGTTATCATAGTAAACTCCAGTTATAGTTTTGCAAATACAGATTATTGCTCAACATGTGTATCTAAATTCCAGTGATCTTAGATGAAGCTCTCTGGAAATGCTCAGCACTGTGCTACCATCTCTCAGTACCCCGTTTTCAGCAGCCCTCCTTAACCTGCATGCCGAAGCCAGACGACAGCCAAGTTGTATCGTTCAGAACAGACGAGGGCGCTCAAGAGCGGCAGTGCTGAGTTGTATTCTCCAACATCCAGAAATGCCTCTGCAACGTCCAAATACAAGTCACCCATTTCTTCTGGATTTTGTTCCACCAGAGTGGTCAAAAGAGGCTTTAAAAGCAAGCAAAAAACCAAAATATTAAAACCCACAAATTATCACCAACAGCACTGCTTTAAGATCTGCTTCCAGAAGCTCCTTTTTATGCTGTGATTTTTATGCAGTTTGCATTTTGAGCCATACTTCCTTCACTTCAATATTACTATAGAAGTGAAAAATAAAGATCAGAATTTCACAACTGCTGAAAAAGCCACATTTCACTATTCCAGACATATTACATCCTACTCATCTGTATCTTTCCTAAGAACATTAAGGTTTATTAGGGCTTTAAAACAAAGTCAAGGTATGTTCCTTAGTATTCCAGACTTAGTAGCATGGTCCCAGGCCTAACACAGCCCACTGGCTTTCATTTACTGTCCCTTGGAAATATTTCCAGCTGAAGGCATAACATATAAGGACAAAAATAGCATTTCTGCTACTAGAGGTTTGCTAGGCATCTGTCTTGGAGTGGAAGGAAAGCAAAAAGAATCTCCAAAGCCCTCTCACCAACCTCAGTCATATGGAGAAAGGAAAAACCATTTGCTTTGTTAATTTATCCCCTGGCTTCTCAGTTTGTTTCTACTTACATTGAGAGGCTCTAGGATGTTCAAGTGCACCAAGCACACCATCAGCTTGACTGTGATGTCTATGGGAACCCCTTCAGGTATACAGCAGCTAACCTTCTCCACAGCTGTGGAAAGAAGAAAAAATTTATCTCTGAGCCCTTAAGCTTTAACAATCATTTCACAGAGCCCCACATCCTCTCCAGACTACGATGAACTACAAAGAGAAGAATACGTTCTCAGACTCCAGCAAAGATGGTGTAGGCCTACCCTCTTCTCTTCTTTTGTAACTTACCTGATAGCTGGAGTAAATTATCCTTACCATTTTATCTGAAATATCAAGTGCTATCACAGTCTGCATTGACTTCAACAGCAGGATCTGTATGATGCGTTCAGAGTGTTCCCCCTCTGGGTTTGTTTTGTAAAGCTTTCCTTTAGCAACATAGGCAACTGTACCCTCTTCTCCTTACTTTCTCTAGGAAATATTCTGTATTAAGCTATTTTTTCCTATTAAACTAAGTGTTGCATATCAAGAACCTGGCTGTATGTATATATGGTTGGACACATAACTACAGAACATTATGTAACACGTAGAACAAATGTAACCTGATGAGAATGAAAGCATGAGAAGTGCTAGCAAACTGGTACCAACTCCACTATTGCATTTCTTGCACATCTATCTGGCCACTAAAACCTCCAAAGCACTATGCTCAAGTTCTCCTTTACCTTAATTTTCACACTGAACATTTAAAGGGTGACCATTAAAACCTGATAAAACAGTGATTTCCAACTTAAGGCTTCCCTGTGGCCTTCTACATCCGCATACAGTTACAGCAAATCACAGTGTGCAGATCAATTTATCATTCTCTTAACACCCAGCACAAGAGTAACCATTCACCTACAGGTAAATTCACAGAAAAATGAAGAATTTTATTTTCCAACTGGGTAAGTCCTGGGAGAATGTTTTGACTTTGGTGGCTGGATGTGCTAAAAGTAAATTCCCAGTAAAGAAGACAGTATGCAAGGAACCTTTCCTGGATCAAGCCCTATTTCCCTACTGCTAGAAACTCTCATGATTTTGCTAAGATTCCAACCTGATTCCAGAGCATATGATCACTTCATAGACTTGTACTAGATTCAGCAACTTAACTATTTACCTGCAGCACTCGATTCAGCAACCGGATCACTTTGGTTGTCAGTCACTGCCTCCCGGCTTTCCTGAGTTTCTACCACTGCTGCTGCATCATCTTAAAGGGAAAGAGATTACCCTTAGTAGCACCGGCTAAGCCAACAATTACTTAATTGTGAATCCACACTTGGCTGGTAGTTTACTCTTGTTTATAACTGAAAAGCAGACATTCTTTTGAAGGACAGCTCAGCAAGAAGCATTCAAAAAAAAAAAGCTGTAAAGCAATGGACTGTGAGGAACCAAGCTCTTGGGCAGTTCAGCAGCTTTGTCTTAACAAATGACATACTTCAGGTAATGGCATCACCGTGTTTTAATTCCCACACTTGCAGTTTTGCTCCTTAAAAATTATCTGTTAAAAGTTCCTATCAGGACAGTTGTTCGCTGCCATGATCACTGATCATCTATATCTCACCTGCTCCATTAAAATAAAACACCAACAGAATTATCTTATACCTACAATGGGTTTGGACCGGATGACTAAAACAACTGTCCTGTTCATTTAAAGAAGAGACTGACTGCTTCAAGAGCTGGCACACTGTGATCACTCTACAGCCCAAATAGAAACATCTTTAGACCTGAGCGATGGCTTTCAAGAGACAGATTTCCTAAAGAGGACCTGTTTTACTCAAGTCAAAATTGCAGACCAATATCCCTAGATATTTGTATATCACAACATTTGAATGTTTAGGAAAAGAAGTATAATTTACAGAGCATTAGTTTCAGGTCAAAGCTTGATATTCTTGAGAATAGATAATACAAAGTTTATCTGACTTTTTTTCAGAAGTTACTTAGCTAGCAGGAATAACTGGCCTGACATTATCACTCAGAGGAATGCTCAGAACTTTAAAAGGCCTCCAATTGCAGGGAAAGTAGTCCTTGTCTCTAATGAGTCACCAGGGCTAATTGGACATCACAGTAACTCCTCAGAGCACACTGAGGTCATGCAATGTAACTCATTAAAGACACTGAAGAGTTTCAAAAGTGAAAAGCCTGTCAATATGCATCAAAACATAGCCATGAGTTGAAAAGGTAACAGAAAGAAAAATGTCACACTAAATGAACAGAAAAAAAGGTCATAATAGATGAACAGAAGAGTCCTACTAACTGCTTGTTAACTATTTACCTTTTTTCTCCTCAGCAGGACTTTTTTCTGATGCTTTCCTTTCAAGTACAATCCCTGCATAATCAGTAATAACCTAAAACAGAAGAGTAACTTAAGATAGTTTTAAGGACTTTAAGGATATATTCTGCGATCAGCCTACATGGCTGTTTCTTCAGATATCACAGAAGTTGTCAGAAGAAGGGCAGCCTTTGTTTCACTTAGGGTTAGCTCACTAGTATATGGTTTCATCACCCTATGTCTTTATCCACTATTTTTGGTCTAATCAGCATCTCCTTACGAAATAAAACAGTTACTTTCACCATAACTAGAAAAGTTTTGTTTTGTTTAAGCATTTTTAGCTTCTTTTTATAGCTTTAAGATGATAGGTAAAGAAAGCAAATTATCATGTAAACAGCTAAGTTTTCCACAGATCTTTCTAAAGTGCTGCTAGGTTTGCTCATCCGAACACAAGGCAAGGAAACTGCACAGTTCATCTCAGTTTAAAAAAGATAAAACAGAATCTACAGCTACCTACAGTCAGACATTTTACAAAAGCCCTGGTCATACATTATAACCTCAGTAGAACTAGCACAGTTCAACAGAACAACTAAGTAAGGAAATGAAAATCAAAGACAGACTAGTTGAGACATTCACTTGCCCACAGGGGGCTGTGAGAGGGGAAACAGAAGTGTGGAGGATTGTTGGTCTAAGATCCAGTGCCACTTGGCATTTTCATTCAAGAATTGTCAAGTAAATATTTAGGTAATAATTACTGTTGCCAAAACAAGAGTGTCAAATAAACACATGGTCCTGGGTTTACTAGCTCAAATACAGATTCAGCTATCTAGGAACAAGAAACACCATCACAGCAAGAGACCTGAGGAGAACCATCAGAAAGAAACACAGAACAGTTCTACTACTGAGCACTGTGTTAACAAATCAGTACCAAAATACCGAGTACAGAGAATTACCTGTTTACGTTTTTAAACTAGAAAGAGGTACAGGGAAGAGTCAGAACTGTCTGTAGGCTTGTAATGCTTTACAGTGACAGAGAGAGAGAACGAAATAAAATCTTACGTAGGAAAATATAAAGAAGTAATTTAATATCAGCAAATGAGAACGTTTAGAAGGAGAAGGTCCCAATTATTAGTGGCTCTTCACTCTATTTGGGAAAGTATAATGGTCAGACCATTACATTGTTCTTCTCAAAGCCAGACCAAACCAAATAGGAAATACACACAGAAGCGAGGGGTAATAGCCACAAGAATAAACTGGGAATAGAGATGCGATCTTCTCCAATTCCTTATGTCTCAGAGTTGAGTTCTAGTTCTGGAATATGTGCCTGATATTTAAAGCAAAAGTTATTAGTTATAACACAGGTACACCAGATAAAGCACAAGTGCCTGTGTGTGAAGCATTAAGCCATTCGGTGCCACTCTTAACCTTCACCTTAGAGAATGCCCTTTGCTGGTAGTACAACAGACCCCCAGATCAGCTGGTAGCTATCCTCTGGCTACCGAAGTTATGGTAGTTGTGGAGAAGGAGAGAAGAGACCCCAAAACTTTAACTGTGGAACAGCAAATGAGTCTTATCAGCCCCAGTGTTAACTTCAACGCTGATTACTACATAACTAATTGTGAGCAATCTGATCAGCTCTATTACTACAGAAATATGATTGTATTTAAGAACTACAGGCATATAAACTGTCCATCCCGTGTGGCAGAGTTGCTGAACACAACAGACAAATGCATGTAATCCTCCATACCGCCAATGCTTTGTCATACTGCTTAGAGGAGATATACAGTTCAGCTGCTATATTAACATCTTCCATGGAGACAAGGCTCTGATGTTTAGTAAAGGCTTCTTCTATGATCTCAATAGCAGAGGCAGCATCATTGGCTTCATAATAACTCCTGTGGAACGCAGACATGAGATACTAAGTATCTGACATAATTGACAAGATGTACTATGATCACAAGCAAAAGGTTTTCTGTATTTCTTTGCTTTTATTTTTGTTAATCAGCAGCGGTTGCCCCAAAATTTAATGCCTCCTATTTGTTTCCATAGAAACTACAAAGCAGACAAAGAACACTGTAACACTATCTGACAGAGCAAATTCCCAGTTACAAAACACTATTTTTCAATGCAGGCACCAGCACTAGCTCTGCATTTTCATTAGCAATAAACAAGAGCCTGTGTGTCACAGTTGTAAAAATCCACATGGCCATTCAGAACGTGGCTCATTCTTCACACAGCTGTTGTCACCACTGAAATGCACCATTCACTGCCTCACTGTGCTCACATCCACTGTTTAGTCTCCACAAATGTTCAGCAAGTGTCAGTGAATGTCAGCGGGTGCCATTTTTTCTACACGGAGGAATTCAGTGTCAGATCTCTGCTTCATCCACACTTCCAAGTCTGACACCATTTTGTCAGACTGCCCCTCTGCTGCCATCTGTCACATGGCAACAAAACAGAATGGAATATGGGGGGAAGGTTCAGCTTCTACTGCCACACCACCAAAATCTGCTTCTGGCATCATGGGCTGACATTATAAAATAGGAGGCATTACTTTCAGAGCAGCCCTCACGTATTCATTAGGGAGGGTAAACTACAAAAGACAGTGAGAAAGATGGTAGTTTGTCTTTCCTTACAAATTTTGACAATTTTTTTATTTATTTGAAATAATTACCAATAATCCTCTCTACAAACAGTTAAACCTCTATATGTTTGGGAATAACGGGAGTTTTCATTACACCATCTCTCACCTCGAGCCACGTATCAACAGTGTATTGCATTAACGTGGTCTGACAGCAAACTCCAACAATCATAATGTTACAATACAATTCTTGCATTCTTTTCATTGCATTTCACAACCAAGAAAATCAAAAGGCTCATCTACTGGCTCTGAAACAGTCCAGTGACATCCTTCTTCAACTTATACATGAGAAAGCTGAGGTTTAAAGTAGTTAACTTATTAAGAGCTATAAGAGTCACGCATTTAACTGTCAACCTCCTCTGCCACAGGCTAACTTCTGTGACTTGACCTGCACCCACGTGCAGAAAAGGGAAAGTGGAAGATTTCTACTTACTCCAGCAACAAATCAGAAACCATACACACTATTGTACTGAAGACTGCATTTCACATTGAATAGTTTCCTCCATTTAGAGTTGCTGGCAGTAAGGTTCTGAGCCTCTAGTGATATTACATGGATACAAAAATGTACTGTATTTGTATACAATACAAATACAATACAAATTTTCTGTAATCAATATTTGTATTTTACCCTCTTACTCTAAGAGAATACAACACTTCTGTGACGATGCACTGACAGTGCACAGAACAATTCCCACATGTCAGGAGCAGGAAACATCACAATACATGAGGGGTGTGCGCTTGTATGTTTGTCATCCCCAACAGAAACACCTGCATGCCCTGATTTCAGTTGCATACCCAGCCTGAATCACCAAAAGAGTTTAGAAATACCAGACTTAGAGAAGCTTTGGAAAACCAGATTGTACCTTTTTTGAAGTCCAACTTACTTTGCCATGTCTCTCGCCAACTGCATAAAGCGCTCTCCATCAGAGGGAGACAGAAGATTCAAAATACGCCTGTAGCCATCCATAGCCAACTTATGTTCCCCCAGCTGCTCATACAGGCTTGATCTCTCCCACAGATAACGTACATTGGTTGGGTCATACTTCAAAGCTGCAAGAAGAAAAAGCATGCTAGTAGTCAACCTGATAGCATATACAGCCTTCATAACAGCAATAACAGACTTCATATTCATCTACTCCACTGCCAAAGCCCTGGCAAACATCAGCAGCTTCTAAGTAGATAATGGCTAACTGAAAAAGCAATATTTACATCCTGAGGGAAGCAAACCAGATTGCAAAATATGTACGTGCTCCTGCTGAAACAAATTCAACCAAGACTCTTTTTTTCTTCTCCAAAATCATAAGGTAACATGACTGACAGAATGTCAGTGGACACGTTATTATACACACGAGCCTTTTGTAAGAAAAGGACGTCATCCTACATTAAAGATTCATGGATCTTTTACCAATGTCTTGACAGAGGTACGAGAATCCTAGCAAACTGCAACTAAATCAGAAAGCAGAAGAAAATATAGCGACTGTCATCAGCACCTAACATTTACTTTAGAATATTAAAATTACCGCTATGTTACCTTTTGCATAGCAAAAAATAGCCTGTTTAATATTGTCCTGCTCCAGTGACATCTCTGCCAGTCTGACCCACTCTTCAGTATTACTAGGATTTAAGTGAGCAGCAATCAGTTCAAACTGTAATGACTTCTCCATATCACCCTGGTCTTCATAGATCATGGCAAGAGTGGAGAAAGGCTCATGGGCAAGAGGAGCTGCAAAAAGAGAACAGTTAAGAACTACAGTTTTAAGAACTACGTGAAAACAAGTAATTTGGCTTTCTTCAAACTACAGGTATCAGAGCTATATGAAACATGAACATCATTGTTTCAATTCAGAAAATAAATTCTGCAGGCAAATTTCCAATTCCTTTTATATAAATCATTAAACAGGTTGACTGAACCTCACAACAACTATTTGCAGTGCTTTTTCTACATCAGAAGTCATGCCAATAGCTCTCTGTATTTTCCTTCTAGTTCTACAAAGACAATAAAAGTAATGTGTATAAAGCTGCAGAATTAGGATGCTAGTTTCTTCTCAAAAGCAAAACAGTAACAGAAATGCACTGTGAACTCTTAAGTTTCACACTAGTTCCACAATGGCATTCCTTGAGCTGAGCATTTTCCTCATAGGGGAAGCCACAGTGAATTTCCTGAGATACATGGCAATTTCATCCCATTTTTGAAACCGGAGTCTTCTTCTATTCTAAAATACCTTGTCGAATGATCTCCATGCACATCAGAATAGCCTCCTCACGTTCTCCTCGAGCAAATCTGATATTGGCTTCTCCCATCAGACCCCTCAATGCACGAGGAAGTTTGCTGCGAGGCCTTTTCTCCTAAATGGAAAAGAGAAACTATTTCTACCAATGATTCATTTATGTCCAAACTCAGGAGACCTCAGTCATACCTGTGCTTTAAACAGCCAAACAAAAAACTATTTAAGTGTGAGTGGCGTTAAAATGTCTCTCCAAGGTATTTGCTGATTTTCAAAACTGACAGAGTAACTCTGATACCTAACACAGATAAAATCCAGACACTGGAAAAGACTCACTTCATTATTTCTGAAAGTTTTCAAACAGGAATCTACAGCAATTTTCTACAAAACCAGAAAGGACACACCAACATGAGCAGAAGCATCCCACACAGCATTATTTTCAGGCAAGTATTTCAGCAATAGCTAAGATCGTGCAAACTGGCATTTATTTATTATACTTCATAAAATACAGAGAAGTTAAGTGAAGGTTTAAATACTTGCTTTCATCATTTTCTTGGTCTCTCGGTTAAGAACCATCTCCAACACAAAAACATCTCCAGCTGTGGGTTGCTCGGTAGTTTCTTCTTCCTCTTCTTCCTCTTCCTCTTCATCCTCCTCCTCTTCTTCGTTTTCCCCAATCATGGACGCAAAGACCCGATGAACAGACTTACTGACGCCATCTGCGGTTTCTCCTGGTTGAGAAAGTAAAAGAACAGGTTTATGACACACTCAAAAGTGTGCTACATTATCAGGACAAGCGTACAGAAAACAGAACTCTTCACAATTAGTAGCCTACTTGAGAGAGCTATTCTGTAAGAAAAAGGCCTTCAGAAATGCAGAAGACTTTTATGCAACCTCTTATATTTTCAAATACTGTGTTATGCATCACCAGTGCTCAGCATCCCACAGTTTCTTATGGTTTGTTTTTTTTTTTGGTTATTTGATAAGAAAGCATGGGGGAACACACAGAACGAAGCAACAGTTTATTCAACACTCTTCATGGACCACAGAAGAGAAGCAATTTTCAAGCAAAGGACTGTGTGGATGGAATAAAGCCTTTCAGCTGAAGAGGCTAAGTGAGCAGACAATTACACTGAACACAATAATGCATTGCTCAATTTTTAGAAGTAATTTAAAATAAGATCCTCTAACCACTGTATCCATGACAATGAGTACCTTTTAACCCATGTAAATGCAAAATCCAGATTACTGACATAACTCCAGAAAAATAAATAACGAAGTTATTTAACGTAAACAAATGTATAAAGCTGTACGTCCAAAATAAACATGCTTAAAGCACATAGTATTAAAACCTTTCATTACTAACTTAACCCAGGGTCATAACTGTGCACAGATCTATTTCCAGGCAAAAAGGACGAAAAAGCAATCATTTTCGGTATGCTTCTCTTCACCTGCTTGCCAACAAAACATTCAAAGGTTAGAGATGGGGGACTGGGCATCTAAAGATTTGATAAAGGTACATCCGTAATACAAAGCTGGTACTGAAAAATAAGCCTATTGCCAATGGACTAGAAGGATTCAGGATACTACACCTATATTTATACCTTTTACAGCCTCCTAAATATCACAGATGCATAGAACCAGAGAATGGCTTAAGTTGGAAGGGATCTCAAGGATCATCAAGTTCCAACCCGCCATGCCACCGGCAGCACTGGTTTTATACACTGTTGTTTTAATTCTTATTCAATATATTATTCAATACTCAACATGACATATTCAACATTCCTATTGAATATAATGCTGTTTTTATCCTGACTTGGATATTAAGCGTCTAAAAATCAAGACTATCAAGACTTCTGCTCCTCCCCAATCCAAAACAAATAGTTTTTAACTTAATTTCACTTATATTTCAGCTCTGAACATCAGTCTATCAGAAGTGATTTCAACATCGAACTTTACTAACGTTTTTCTTCCAAATATCTTAAGTTTGATTCTTCCCGTACCTCTTTACATAAGTAAAAGCGATAAATATTATCAATGCATCCTTGATTCTGCAAACTGCTTTTTAGACTTCTGTGTCCTCTGTAATATGAGCAGAAGTAACATTATGTTACCAGGATGCATTTTCTCTTTGATAAAGACCACGTGTATGAGAAGACACATAACAGAGCAGGCGGAACACAGAGCAGAAGACTGCAGCTTGGAAGCGTTTCAGAGATATCAGCTAAAAGAATGGATCGGAAGGGAACTGCACACATTTTGCTCCAGCCCCACCTGTAGCGTTCTGTTTGTCTTTGCAGGATAAGGTTTGGCCATTCTCTCAAAATCAGGGCAACACTAAGGCATGTTCCAATTTAAGGCCTAGTCCTCTACTTTTGATATTTAAAGGAGAAGGAAAAAAAAACCAACAAATAAATAAACAAACAGAAGAATTATGAGAATTTGCACTGAAAGTAGAAAATGAATCGTAGAATACTGCGAGTTGGAAAGAACCTATAAGGACCATTGAGTCCAACTCTGTACAAGAACCAACCCCAAGAGATCAAAAACTGCACTCTGCTATTTTACAGCACTGGCAACCCCACGAGATGTGCCCAGCCACTGCGTGAAACTCACCCTCTAAAGGTGTCTGAAGCAGACTGCAGCCCAAGCTCAAATCCAGAACCTGAGGAGTGGGATCACCATCAGTGATACAAATCAAACAAAGTGCTGCTCCTACCATTTCCTGAGAGTCCTTACATTATGCAGGAATCCCCCAGAAAGTTGCTGTTACTGGGATATAGTTCTACAGAGATTTGACCATCCAGGTAGTCAGGAATATCCAGCAGAAAATAAGGAGAGATAAACCTGAGTCCTATAAGCAGGACAAAGATTAAAAAAATTAATAACGATTTAAAAAAAAACAAAAAACCTCCTCTTTTGAGCTATTTCATCTTCCTTTAGATGGCAGTGGGACAAGAAAATTCTCACGCAGCAGAATCAAGTATCCCAAAACCCTTTTGTCTCAGCCAAGAAGGCTAGCAGAAGTGAGCACAGAAAACCAAAACAAAACATAGGCAGAAAACTTTCTGAGATACATATTTGTAACTTCAGATTGAGTAAATGACAGAGACCACGTGGTAACAAAGCCAGGAAGATGCCCCAGGAAAACAAAGATGACCAGATCCAGCCCCTTAAAACCAGTGAACAAAGTTAAAGCCTACATACGCATAGGAACATCCTACAAAGACATGCACTCTAACAATGCGCTTCAATACCCACAGGTTCAGCAGAAACAGACAGGTTTTTACATAAGGTCAACTGTGAGAGAGCAAATGCTTTCAGTCACCTTTAGAATACATTTTTCACTTAAAACATCACAGTGATATTTACCATCTGTTTCATCCTGACTTTGGGACTTCCCAGCTGCCTTTCTGGATGAAGAGGGAGCATCTGTGTCATCAGTGTTCTCCTCAGCAGATGCATTCTCACTGTCCTACGCACACCAACAACATTAGTTACCAGCATTGCCATGTGCCTCACTCCTGCTTCCCCTGATGTTCGGGATTAGCATTCAGACCATGGGTTTCAGCTTTTGCACTGCAAGTGAAACAGGTGAGCTAAGTGCTGTATTTTCAAACAAATAATTAAACAAAAAGCTCAGCACCGCCTGCTTTCGGACATTCGAGTTCTAATCAACGTGAGGTGACCCAGGTGGTGACTGCTCACGTTACTGCCGGCTGAAGAGGCCGTTGTTCGTGCAGCATTACGCTGAGGTAAGATGGTACGATCCAGTGTACAAACTAAAGTAAAAAAAGAACGCGTAAGGCGAACTCTTTTGAAAATCTGCATTAGTTAAACACAAAAGATCGCAACTGCACTCCTCAGCAGCACGAGGTTGCTCTCGGATGGCACCTGTCCCTCGGTGCCGCGCGTCCTGCCGTGGCAGCAGAGGTCTCCTCAGGTGCCGCGCCCGCAGGGAACGCAGAGCCCTCGCTCTGGCACAAGGCGAGCGAAGCTACCTGCTGCACCCAGCCGAGCGGGCAGAGCTTCTCTGAGCTCCTCGCTCTGCTCACGCAGAGCCGCACGGCCGCCCCACGCACCTCCTGCCGCTGGGAAGCCAGCAGCGGCACACGGCGGATGACGTCCCACCGGCACCCGCTGGCCGGGCCCGGGGGAGCGTCCACGCCGCCCGAGGTACCGCCCCGCAGCCCCCGAGGTACCCCCGCCGCTTCCTCCTAGCCCGGGGCACCTCGCAGGCCGCAGAGGAGGCCGCGCCGCTCCCGCCCCGCCCGCCTGACCTTCTCGCGGCTCTTGCGCTCCTCCCGCCGGCGCTCGAACTCCTCGAAGGAGATCTTCCCCTCCAGATAGTCGATCAGCTCCGGGCTGAACCCCGACATCGCGCAGGGACGGCCGGGAGAAACGCGGAGAGCGGACGCGGTGCTTCGGCTATAGCGCCCGCCCCGCCCCGCACCTCGCGCTTGGGTTCCGCACTGCCGCGGTCCGGCCCGGCCCCCTCAGCCCGTACCCCAGGAGCCGCGCCGTTTCTCACACGAGCCGGAGGGTCCGACCTTCGCGGAGCGCTTCTCCGGCGGGCAGGGGCTGCCTGGGAGAGGGGGGAGGGGGGGGATGGGGGACGGAGGGGTGCTCGAGACACTCGTCTCCCCACAAAGCGGTACACTGCTGGTAAAAGAATATGTAACACCCTCCCCGCCAATATCTCACAACGCCTAGCTTCAATAAGCCGAAAGGTCACATTTATTTACCTATTTTGAACAAGGGCGGGTGGCATTTCCCCCATTTATTCGAACCTAAACACAGCCAACGCTGCCCCCAAACACCACGCGTGCGTCAACAGACAGCAAACGCGGGAACGACGGCGAGGCGGAACGCCTCAGGGTAAAGACTGGGGCAGGGGGGATGTTTAAACTGTCAGGTAGCAGGGAACAAGGCAAAGCAGCAGCATTTTGCTGTGGAGGTGAGCACTTTGCATGTAGTCCGAAAGTTAACACCTGGAAGAGAGGGTAAAAAGGGCATGAGGCACATAGAGAAGTACTTAGCGCAGAACCCCGGCTCTGACGAACAGCGACATGTATGGCAGCGCCGGCTGAAGGGCCCCTGAAGGGAAGTGTGGCCTTCCTGAATTACACAGAACCGATTCCAGCAGTAATTCCCTCAGCACTGCTGGAGCACACGGCAGAGCTACAGCATCCCTTCTCAGGTCCAGTCCTAACCTATTTGTCATGCACAGAACTCACTGTACAGGGCTTCTATGGTGTTGGCTTTGTTTACTTAGAATTACTTGGTAAAAAGAGAACTTGATATTAACATCAAAGTGCCGTCTTCACTGTTACTCATAAGAAGAGGAACAGTGGAGCTGTGATTACAGTTAAGGAACAGGTACAGTTAAGCAGACCTAAAAATCCTCAACTAAACACTGATTACAAATTAATCTCTGTCAAACACTGTGCAAATCACCTAAGTCCTTACATTCAAATCTGACTGAGATCTTTACCTATTTATAAAACAGGAGAAAACAACTGTTAACCTTTCCTCAGAACTGGTAGTATTCACTGACTTTCAAAATGAGCTATGGAATGATTTATTTGTTATGGGGTATAGCTGTGCACTGATAACATAGCTGAGAAGCACCTGCTATAAACTGAAGCTGCAGTTATTAATAATTCAAACTCGGCCCTCTTCAACTTTGTTTCATATTTATGGAGAAGTGTGAATGAGCTCACAATTACTTTATTCAACCTTCAGTTTCAGCGGTAGAAGTAAGGGAAACAGTATGCACAGACAGATACAAATGCTTTGTTAGTGCAGTATCTTATGTACAAATGCATTTTGATATATGCATGACAGGAAGCCAAAAGTCTCAATTTATAATTCTACTAATACCAATTAATAGAGAAGGTGGGTTTTCTTTAGCATCTGTACATTTTCATTATTCTTCTCCACATGAAAATAAAAATAAGAGCACAGGCTACGTAGATCTGCACAAGCACAACATGTGCTGTTACAGAAGTAGTAAATACCTCGCACATCTCAACCTCATCAATCTCAAAACAACTTCAGGCATGAGTTAAGGTGTCATACTTTATTTTGTCCGAAGAACAAGTTGTTTTTATACTTCAGATGCAATTGAGAATTGCTTGAAATCCACAGATTTCACTGGCTTACATGAAAAAGCATCCTCTTTTACCTTGGTCAGCAGCATCTTTTAGCCTCTGAAGTCATTTGGAAAAGAATTTTTCCTTTCCTCATAATCTGCAAACGCAGAAGCAATGGGATCTGAGTACAACGTGACCGGCCTTGGTCCTTCATTGTTCACAGTGAAAGTAGCTGGGAAATTTCTGAGATCGAGACCCCGGCCCGAAAAGTACGCCTGGAGCGTTCTGAAAAACTGAACGTATTTTGTAAGTGAAAATTGAGCATGCCCAACAGATGAATTATTTCTACTGAAACAATCCCCTCCTATATGGGATGAAATCATCTATTTTGATCATAAACTGGTGTGATATGGGTAATATAATTCGGACATGTCCAATCTGTCCACAGCTTTACACCTTATGTGCTGTTCCAAGACCACCAACATTTCACTGGTAGTCTATGCTCCCCACTGAACCACAGAGGATTCAAGCCATAACCTTTATAAGGCAGATATGGCAGAACTCTTGCTGAGGGCAAACAGTACCTTTTAGAGAAAGCTTTAACAGCACGGAATGTTCTCTAAGAGTTAGCAACAGTGTGCAATTGATGTGAATTGGCCCTTAAGATTGCTTAAAAGTAGAAAAATTTAGTCAATTCTCCTTTAAACAGTGGTGAAAACTGGGAAACCAATTTTTCCCCCTCACAAATTCCTTATAAGATCTTGCAAATGTTACCTTAATTATATTTTCTTAGCTGTTAATTAATTTTCAGATCTTTAGCCACTATTCACAAGGATGTGTCAGATGGAAACGTAGTTAAGACGAAGTGTGCAACCAGCAGTATACTTTCGAGAGAAACATAATAATCATTCTTCTTTGGGTTCATAAATGGAGCAGCAATATAATCAAACTAAAATTGCTGAAGATGGGAGCAAGTTATGTGCATTACTGCACGCTGAGAATACATCTTCAGCTAAGGGGTACGTGTGCACTGAAGAATGCTCAGCCATTTGTACTTACTGACTACGTGAACTGCATAGTTACTAAACCCTCTTGCCATTATATTTAATAGACAAACATTCTTGTGATGGAAAATGGAAAAAAAAAAAAACACCACACAAAACTTAGACTGTGTTTCTTGCAGCATTTCCTTACCAAGTCTCTGTTTCTAGGATTATCTAGAGGTTTCCATTTTTCTTCTGGTTCGAAAGGAGCACCCTTTGCCAATCCTCTGACAGCCAACATTGTATATAGTCCCAGGAGCACCACTTTCCACATGTCGAAGAGATGAGTGGACTACCTGCAAGAAGGACAAAGAATCGGGATCGTTAAGCCCTACACAGAACTGTCACCACCAACAAATAAAGCAATCCAGAGGAGTTCTGGAAATAACTCATCCATGGCAAGGAAAATCTGCTTACTACAGATTACTTCTGTGTGCCATGAACTTTTTAGGTTCTGTACTAATGTAACAGAAAGTAAATAAGTGTTTCCCATATCAAAGTTATTTCTAGATACTGATTTTTTTTCTGGAAGGGATCAGTTTGACACTTAAGAGAAGATATTTGCATTTGTAAATTTACATTTGTAATCAGATTACAACCATTTTCACTGTCTGAACAGTTAAAACGTCCAGTTTATGGACTCCAAGGATAATGCAAAACTATGGCCTGAGATCCAGATAGCTCAATTTTTGAAACTGCATGAAAGGAGAATGTACTACATTATATTAATAAATGTAATAATAATACAGTCTGGCATAAGATACTAAAGAGCAGTTTCACACCTTCAGTCAAGAAAAAAAAAGATAATCAGATTCTACCTTTCACTCTCTTTAAAATAAATCTTACCAGTGAATTTAGCTCTGGCTTGCCCCTTCTTGGTTAGTCTCCTTGTGATCTGTGAATGAACTGATCTCTGCACTTATATTTCTAGTGGACTGTAGGTGGGTGTCAATGACGTTAGCAGGCGTTCAAAAATACAGTAATGATTCCATTTCCATCCATGACATAAAGACCCTTGAGAATTTCATCCTTAATACTCTTAAGACCTGTTGCTATTGAACAGTGCAGGGCAAATTCCTCCTCCTAAAGCTGTATTGTAGAAAACTGGCGGTAGCATAGAAGAAGTTTAAAACTATTTCCAGAAGAGATGGCAGAGCTGTATCAAAATACCGGCTTTAATTAAAAGTAATTTATGATATCTTCAGAAAGGTGACATGTAATTACAGCTGGTAGAATGGTTTTCAAGCAGGATGAGATATAGATCATTTTCTTGATGCTGGAGAGAGAGAAAAGCAAGGAATGTTTCCAAATTCATAACATTTTAATGAAAGCGTTGCTTTCCTACCCTGATTTTATCGGCAGTCAATATCCTCCAGTGATACTACAAGCTAAGACAAAGCCTGCAAAAACAGCTATGCTAATTTGCCTTGGCCTTATTTTGTAGCGTCCTTGAGCTCAACGCCGCTCCATTTTTTTGCCTATACATTCATTCCACACTTCTCTCTCCTATTTAAGTGATATTTTGGTTAGTGTAAGATGAATCTCTAAACAGACATTTTAAAACTAACATTTTTTGTTAAGAAAAATCTTTATCCTACCCCTAATTTCACAGGGATAAAAAATTCCCAGCAGTATTAATTTCATAATTGCCATAACCTATACAAGTATAACCCGTACTATTCAGCTTGTATATTACTCTAAAGGTTGAAATAATAAAAAAATATCACTGAAAAACAATAATATTAAAAAAAAAATCAAACCAGTCAGTTCCTCTTGTCAAAATGGAACGTCCTGATAATAGATTCATCAATGGTTTGTAGACTCATCAGTGCCAGAATAGCACTAGCAAGAGAAAAACTAGTAAGGAAACTTTCTTATTTCCTATTTTTTTCTTAGGTAGTCACTAATGTCCAGTTAAATTTTGTTAGACAAAAACATGAGTGTTTTCATCTCCTTCCTAACCACAGTGGATGTAAGTCATTTTTCTACCTGAGCTTCAGGATTGTGAGAACAGTTAATGAATTACTGGAAGCACATCTTTGCATCATTTCTCCTGCAAAACACACACTTTGGCCAGTCATTTCTTGCTGAAAAATAAGCATCTGTCTTCATCATGTTAATCTGTGAGATATCTTCGCATTTGTATAACGCTGCGTAGTTCCAAAATTTCAAGCTGGAACTGAAAAATGACATAAGCACAGAAGGAGCAGCAGTTTGCATAATGTTCCAACACCAGAACATCCTTGTTTTGACATTTTCATCTAAAATCAGAGTGAAGTAGTATAACATATCTCTGTACTTGAAAAACAGGCTTTGGTTGGTATACTTGTTTTGGGAACCATTTCTGGCCTACTCAAGTTTACGTATTTAACAACCATCATGCAATGATCCTGTGCTTCTCAACTCCCTGTCTATAAAGTGAGGGTTTCCCAGTGAAATAACATCTATAGGCAGGTTTTATCCTTCTCATCAGATATTCGCATTGTGCGTATCTCAGCATTTAGCACTAATATCCCACACCAGTCTTCTGATTTCCTTAGCTTTGTGTAAAAGCTGCTGCTACGGTTATTTAAACCCAGCTGCCTTTGTTGGTTTTTTGTTTGATTGATTGCTTGATTTTATTCCCAAAAGATGATGTATTTTATTTATATTCAGGGGTTTCAAATTAAACACCCTTAGTCTTCTGCTGAGTTAAGGCAAGATATCAAAAGGAACTTACAGAAAGCTTAAAACACAGACGACTCTCATTTCCCAATCCACCTCCCTCTAAAATCAACTCTCACGAATCCTAAGAACAAGCTACCTCTCAAATTCTGAAGGAAAGAACTAGTATTTATACCATTTTTAAAAAAGAGAGAAACTGCCTAATCAGACACAAGGAGGATTAACCCTTTTTCTTAGTGATAGAAGAGCAGATGTAAAATACAAGTATGAAGTATGAATGCACAACAACATCCTGATCTCTTTCCAACATACAGTTCAGTTACTCAGCAAACAGTTGAGAGCCACCACCTCAACTGGCAGGGACACCTTAAGGAAGAACACCTAATTGCTAATGATCAAGAGAAGTTAAAATAGTTGTTTGGGATTCTCTTTTCTTCCTCTCTCTCAGATAAGAATCTGAATGACTCTCTATGCACAAAACTTGCTTCTGTTGAGGAAGATTTCTTAATCTCCTTCATCATAACTTCAATTGCTTTCTGTCAAGTCTTTGGTTTCTTTCTGTGCAGCCAGAAACTTGGTTCAGAATTTTATTTCTGGTGCTTCCTGAATAGATTTAAAAAAAACTGAGATATACTGAAACATCTGTTGATAATCTGATTTCACCAAAGTAATATTAACTTAAGAAAATACAAAAATCTTCAGTCTTGATTCCTCTTACACTCAGTGTACAATCCGTTGGTTAATGCACATTTGTGCCCTGTGTATATATACAATCAATATCTTTAAAGTGAAGAGGTGGTTTATTTTAAGACAAAAAAAAAAAAAAAAAAAAAAAACCCATACAGCTACATTTGAAATTCCACCTAAATTTAGTCACAAGCAAGATATTTTCTGCTTGAACTCTTTGATGGTACTCACTGTTAAGGTCAACAGGGCTCTGATCAGCTCCTTTCATTACTTACCATTAAGTGAGCACAGGTGTATACACACAGCTTTACTTTCCTCCACTCTTCCCTTGGTAAATGCATGTCCAGTGCCACATCTTCATTAGTCAGAGCCCAATAACACTTCAGGTGGCAGCCTGTCAGCACACAGCAGTGGTAAAGCATGGATGATTCAGTTCTGTTGCCTAAAAAACAGATCTTCCTAACCTGAATCCCATCCCACCAAGTTTATTTTAGACCTACTTATCTTTGAACTGTTTCTTCTCTACCACAGTTCATAACACTTGGCTATCCACATCATTTTGTTCCTTAACCATTTCACCAGTTTAAACATCTTGTGGAACTGATTTACTGTTTTGTAAATGCGAGTTTTGATACCAGCTATTTAGCTAGTGTTTCTACTACACTGTCTTCTTTATGAATATCAATATTCTCCCCCTGGGACTTCCTATCTTAGTTCTGACATCTTTGCTTTACACCATGACCACTGCAATAGCAGACATCCCTCATACACTGTTAGAGCAAAGTTTGAGCAGACTGTTACAATTTGGTGTCAGTCAGAATAGCCATCAAGCAGATTGGTTGGTGCTGTTTGCTCAAATCTCTATAAACTCGTACTGTTACTTTCTAAGCTAACAGCATTTACATTAAAAATTATTTGATCTAAGGCTGTCTAAACTTACTGCCATTTTTCTTCTTTGCCAATTCATTATAGTTCTCCCAAAGTCAAACATAAGTAGTAAACAATTCTATTAATACACTATTAGTACACTCACACAAATTGAAATAAATTGATTCCTCTTTGGAGGACAGTACCTAGTTCAATAAGCGCTATCCAGGGTAGATGTCAGTGTCCTGCAGTTTTGAATGTGATCAAATTTAAGCATTGGGTTTTTCTCAAATTGTCAACATAGGAGCACATCTTCAGTAAATCAAATCCTCATGAAGTTGCTGACATAATGACTGTGGCATGGTAATACCTGAGTATGTTCGAATTCCTTTCCATGCTCACTGCACTGCATGTTCAGTCTCACACAAGTTCCCTCGAAACAGTAAAAGCCTTGTTCTAGAATGAGAGGCAAACTTAAAAGTGATTAGTTACAGAACAAGTTTCATACCCATGATGCTGTATATAAACTACATTATTCAACAAATATTTTTCCATTCTATTATATTTCCCATTCAAGATAGCAAGACAGATGTAAAAGCATAAGATGCACAAGTTGAGATATTGAGACAGGCTTCATCAAGCACAATGTTTACTGCATTCTGCTTAAGATGCAAAAGCAAAAAAAAAAGAAAGGAAAAAGAGTCCATTATGGAAAGTAATGCTCTAACCACAGTGTTTTTGTTCACTGATTTTATTCTCTGCTTAGAATCCCAAGTATTACAAGTTAGAAGGAAAAGCACCGAACTGCTCCACATAAGTACCTGAGCGAAGACTAAAGGCAAATGTTCATCACAACACTCATGAGCGTGTTTGTACAACGAAGTACAGGTAACATTCACAACACTCCACAGAGCACGATTGGTAAGTGGCACTTTTTGTGAATTACCACCATTTGTACTAATGCAACCATGTTAAAACACCATATAAAAATATACAGAAGTGTTTATTTAGCAAAGCTTATACTATACAGTACGCTTTTATATCATGCATACTAATGTTAAAAAAAAGACATTAAAACAATATGGATTATACACAACAGACATGGAAACCATCAAAACATGAAAGTCCCAGCATAGCTCTCATTCAAGCTGCCCTTAATTTCAGTGAAAAAGGACCAGTATTTAAAAGCACAGTTTTGAATGGCTGACATTAACAGCTTTCACTAATTTAAACATTAGCTGAAGATACCTATTTTCCAAGGTTTTCTCAGCATCTCACAAGACAAAGACTTTGCTCAAGCTTATCACACACAGCAGGTGTATCTGAGAATTCAGTTATAACTCTTCTAATAAGCACAATAATTTATTATAGCATTATTTAAACATTTATTGATAAGACCCTGTCAACAACTCTAGAAACCTGTAACCATTACAGTTAGCTCCACTTTAAGTACTAGGTTTACAGTAGCTATGTAAGAACTCAACAAGAAGAAAAAAAAGTTAGGTTGCTTAGTAACTGATAAAATTTCCCAAAAACTAATGCTTTTCAATGCTTTCAGCTTGCTTAACAAAAACAACCAATCAATCCCCAGTTTGTTGCCCATCACCCCAAAGTATTCTGTCCAACATTATTCTGTCTTTGTGCTTGGAAAAATTGATTAAAGGGCAACACAGGAATTAAGTTACTAGGCTTGCACATTTTCTCTAGATTCATCATCATACATAAAAGCCTTAAAAGTAGCTTGGCCCTCTCAGTGATTTTCACACTAGTGTGCCTGTAGCCAGGAAGTCAACAATTACTAGGAATAACATCAGTACAGAACAAAGAAGAGACACCTAAGGGACTGGAAAAAGTTCTAACAGTCCTAAACCCATCTACTACAAGGAATTGGTAAGGCTGACAAAAAAAAAATCAAGTTATCTGTTGTTCCACAATGAAAACAGCATTGTGGCAGCCAGATTCATGTTATATCTCAATAAAAGAAAGTTATTAACTGATTACTGTACTGCTACAAATTACTGGGATGAGCTGACATGAAGTTATTTTGTATGCACATCTCAATGTCCACAGCCCACTGTCAGTCTCCCAGATATGACACCTTTATTCAAGAACAAGTTTTACTCAGCACTATTACAGGGGAAAAAAAGAATTTGGAGGATTTTGTTCAAAATAGACAATCATTTAGAAGCAGCTTTTCCTCAGTTCTTCATGCTAAACAGTAAGAATTTTATTTAATTTTTTTTTTACTACATCAAAGCAGGATTTTAAGATCTTGAATATGTCTTTTTGATGATTTAAGAGCAGAATGCGTAAACTTATTTTTTCAAGCTTATAGATACATTTTTCCTAAAACATGAAATTCCTTATTCAAATGTCTAAAAGCTTGCAAACAAATGCATCCCTGCCCCTCAACTCCACCCAAACCATTCTGAGTAGACGTTGATACTTAATGGCTAAAATAAAGTATTTTGCTTGAGCTACAGTTTTGAAGAAAATAAACTGAATTTGAAAGATTCTGACACAAAGATTTAGAAGATGAGATGCATCTGATGCTAATCTTTCTTCCTTATTTTTCTTTGTCATTAAAGAAAGAAATGAGAAATTAAGGTCAGCTAAAGTTTCCTGTCTTTGGGCGGTTAAGTGTGTGCATTGTACTTCTCATAAATCTTCATGTCTGTAAATGTAGGGTTTAAAAAAATAAAAATAAAAAATGATTTTCCCCAAACCAATTATATGTATGATCCACACAACTCTTTGAGTTCAAAAAAGAAAAATAAGGCTACAGAAGTCCAAAGGCTACAGTCAGTGTGTATGCATTTACTGGTTTAAGGCACACAGTTGTGGGTTTTGTTTTGTGATGGTGGTGTCTGTTTTTTTGCTTTATGAAGATACAAGTTTCAAGTCACAGTGAGGAATTTCACATTTCAGTTTTGGTCTGGCACAAATTATGTATCCCATGTCTATTTTTGCAGACTTCTGTAAAATATTTCAGTTGTCAGGTACTGATCTCTAATACTGTTTTCACACTTAGAGTGACACAAATAGAAAATAGAGAAGCCTGAGTTGATCCCAGAATAGTGCTTTTAACATTTCAAAAAGCTACACATCTAAAGATTTAATATAAGCCTTTAACTAATTTAAGAATTTGGAGGAAAACAAGGTCTTCATTGGTAGTTCAATGAACATGGAAAAACTTCAGTAAAGCAAAAGCCTACAGGACAGATGCTATGTATCTTCACTATATCACCTGCAGTGCCTACTATTACTGTGAACCTCTAGTTTTGTGCTACAGCAGAAGGATAGTGCAAACCAAGGATAACTCTTTATGGAAGGAGCAACTGGAATGATGTACTGTGAAGTAACAAGCTTTTGTGTACCATTCCTAAACTTCAGAGACACAACATTAGCTCTGATACTACATGTTTCCAAGAGAATTTAGACCACAACCTATCAAGAACTGCAGAGAAAACATGCTTAAAAGATCTTTTATGAGAGACTGAGTTGCAAAACCTGCATGCATATAAGAATGTAGAATGAGACCCTAAATCTTAAACCAACTTGAAGTTTAAATGTCACAGCTTTGACTCTGGTTTCTAGGCTATGATGCCATAAGCACATATTTGAAGCAGTTCCATGCTTAGATATAACTGAAGAATTGAAGTGGTGGGCAGACTTCAGTAAAAGCTATAGAACTTTCTAAATACTTACATTTACTTAAAAGAAAAAGTAATGTTTAGTAATAAGATGAAATGGATACTTATTATTTTTATCTTTTAATGTCCCAATTAGAAGTTTTGAATACATTCTTCCATAAATAAAAAATAGATATTTGTAATAGCTTCGTCAAATAAACTTCAAGAGACTTTAAGTATTTTACTATGAATACAAGCTTATAGTCCTAGCCCTAAGAAAAGGCAGAAAACCTATTTTACTTCAAAATAAAAATGAACCTGCTTTTCAATTGTCACTCACTGGTACACTTCTCCAGAGGTATACAAGAGCAGCACATAGCTTTGGTGACAGAAACACGTCTGCCCTAAAAGTGTGGTGACGTAAGATTTAAAACCACTTACAGTGCAGTGCTAAGTGCTTATAAAGGCTAGTTTGATTATCTCCCCCCCAAAAAGGAGATGTAAAGAGCCAAACCTGAAAATTAAGCAATTAACATTCACCATGATAAGTAAAAAACATTGACTTCAGTCTCTTTTACAGCTAACAGTTTTCTACTGGCTTGGTGACTTGAAACAGCAGCGCGATTACTGTACACACACCATAACTGCCTCCAAAACCATTTTCAGTAGCTAAGAGCATTAAAGGTCTATAAATGGCTGCACTTTTTCTCAGCGTAAACTAACAAAAAGTATTTCCTTATCAGCACACTCATCAATGCATTGAATTCAACTTCACCAGCTAGATCAAAAAGGCTTCTCAAATATTAATTTTATGCACAGGCAACAGATTAGCTTTGTTCATCCTGTCAAGGTCTGAAGGACATGTCAGATTTTAGGGGAAAAAAAAAGCTAAGTGACAGGCTTATAACCCTGTTACTGGCAAACAGATGGAAAATTAGACTTCATATCAAATACCAACCTATAAAATAATGCTTTTCTTTGCCTGTTATTTGTTTGCTTTAAGTATCAAGGTAATTATTATTATTATTATTTTTTAAAGAATGACTTCAAGGGTGGCCCAGGTAGTTAAAAAGCTCTCTTTGGCATACAGGCAGTCCCCAGTCTTTCTGTAATACAATACAACTACTTTTTCCAGCTTTGTTGATTTTAACTTTGCAGATGTGTCTTCTGGAATAAATCGCTATATGTATCAGCTCACAAAAAGAAACCATCAGTACAGAACTTCAAGTGTTAGAAATAAAATTAAATGGAATTTCATTTACTGTGTGCTTGTTTTTTTTTCCTTAGGTAACCAAAAAAGGACAAATCCCCTTTTCAGATGATGCAAAAATGTGACATACTGCAACCAACTTCAAATCAATTCTGAAAATATCACCATTAGTAGTTCCAATCAAGAAATAACACCTTTTCCTTACCTCACAAATACAAATCTTTTATGAAGTGATAGCTACGGGTATAGCTATTACTGCAGCATAATAAGAAAGAAAGATTCTGCTTCAATTTCTGACATTTGGTACTCTGTATTGTCTTTTTCTTTTTCCTTTTTTTTTTTTTTTTAATTCCCTTCCTAGTAGCTTACAAAAACATAAGGGAGACGCACATTCTTATTTTGATTGTCTCCTGACATATGAGCCAAAAACTCTTTGTTTTACATGGCATGATCTCCATGTAAATGTGGCAAACATCCACAGTGGTTTTGCAAAATTAATACCTCAACTTCTAAAAAAGAACAGAACAACCAACTTGGAGTGGGAGTTAGCAGAAATCCTCCTTTACAGCACAGAGTTTTAAATCACCATGAAATAGCTTGTCTTCATCTTCTCCAGTGACTCTGGATAGTTTTAAGTTTGAAGAGTAAACTGGAATTTGGATTTGAAGGTGTTAAGAGAATGTATTTCCCAAAAGCTGTTTTATAAACGTCCACTCATACAGAAGCATATTCTGGTAATATTTATACTTCGTCATACAGCCAATTAAAAAGCCCTTACAGTGGGGTTAGCCCACATTTCTGCTGAGACTGTCATGATGGAAGTGGCAGAACTAGAAATCGGTAGAATAGAAGCCTTTTCTCCAAAAGTACAATCATACTATTTATCTGAAAAACTATTTTGGAAACTTATAAAATCTTTTCTTAGAATTGGATGAATTGCTCTCTGGATTTGTTCTAATCCCCTCTACCGATTATACAGGGAATCTAGTTGAGATTAGAACCCTCATCTCTCAAACGGCAGTTAGACAGTCCTTAGTCACTGCAAAACCCCAGTGCACATCTCTGAGAGCACGTTTTTCATCTAGCAATGACACACAAAGCATCCAAAATCCAAATTTACAATAAGACTACTTCTTCCCCCTGTGAAAGTAAATAACCTTTGGAAAAGGAAGCATCGACAGAAGAGTGATAAAAGTCCGTCATCTGGGATCTCAGACTAAGGATTACGTCTCTCCATTCCTACCTACACTTTCAATATCATGTAAGAATCACTCCATAACATTTTGTAACCCATTTCATGAGGAATGATAACAACATCAACAAAAATCCCAGCTTACAAAAATACCATTAAATAAGAAAAGCGGTGTTATTCTATGCTGTTGTGATTTGGTATGTTTCACGCACTGTCCGATTTTGGAAGTTACCAAAGTTACTACACCTTGAGACTGTTTGCTCTCCTCCTTCTGATTATTATTTCATTCCACCAACAAATGGGCTCATGCATGAAGAAGTGATAAAGATGGCAAACCAAAATAGGAAGCAAAATACAGCAGTAGGCCAAAGGGACCATGAAGGACAAGGAAATTATCTTCCACTGAAATGAGATCTTTGCACGTTTCATAGGTGGCCCCTTTGCCGTTCTGTCACTATCCTTCACACTCACAGCCACTCGAAAACAGGAGAACTACTATACTCTTCTGTGTCTGAAAAGTAACCTCTAGGCTAAATCAAGCTACAAGTATATGCAGACACAAATTATCTTATATACATATACCGTAGCATACATTTGGTTTGACAGTATCAGGATATAATACAGTTAATTTCTCTGGTTTACAAACACTATGCACGATCTAATCTTGTTAGTAAAATGTTAAGACTTAAAGGTCAGCAGGTAGGTTACTGACAACAGTAACAGTGGTTTGGTTAACTATTAATAAAAGCAGTTCTAATGACTTAGTAATACCTTGAACAGCCGACTTGTTTATAAGACAGAAGAGGTTCATTTTCAAAAGTCACTGTGTGAATTAATAAGTCTTTTCAGGCAGCTCAGATGAATTAACTCTACGAACAAGCTAGAACTAACTGAGGCACTTTAGGCAACAATAACAAGATACAATAAAATCAATGGGTCAGGCTCTACTACGATATTAAGAATACACTCAATTGACAGTAGGTAGCAGATCTCCTGTTATTATCCGTATTAGGTAATCAAGCTGGTATAGTAATTCCATATGAAGATGACAGGTATCTCAGATAGTGGAGACAGCTAACACAGAAGCAAGTAGTAGCACTCATCTCTACATGGAATCAATACCTCATTTTAAATAACATAATGGTTAGTGTGATTTCTTCTGTTGGCAAAACACATACCAAGAGACAGAATTCCTTACACACAGCTATTCTAGGCATTGTTGTAAATGGCAGTCACTGTAGCATCTAGGCACTAAGATAATTCTTTACGTAGAGCTAATAATTATGGTCAGTATTTTATACTACCTAAGAGCTTGTCCACACGAGGAAGTTAGCACAGTATGGCAAGGCATGGATTTACACTGTTGTAGCTATTTCATACTAAATTACTCTATGGACATTTACTATGAGATGATGACTCTCCATTTACAACAGGAAAGAACCCTGCCTTGGCTATCTGGAAACTGCAGTATAGCAACTGTACTGTAAACTCGCATCACACCTTAACATTTGCTACCTCCTACATATAGACAAGGACTAAGGAGTCATTTCTGAACTAACGAAATTCCAGAGCAAATCGGCAATGTTTTAAAACAACATTGCAGCCAGTTGTTTATGAATCTGCTGGTAAGCTTCCAGAATAGAAAGCTACACAAAGTGTCGTTGTTTTCTCACTCTCACAAAAATGAAGATGTTTAAAACTTTCAATAATCTCTCACTCATCTAACAGTAATTGAACAAGTACTTTGCTAGAAATAACAGCTCTATAGAAGCAGTACATTCTGGTTTGACTAGACACAACTGTGGCAGGTTTTATACGTAGCATAAAATGATTAAAAGTATACTTGGCTGTGTAGTATTTCTGATAGTCACAGTGTGCTTTAAGTTTATTGAGTTTAACCAGCATACTTCAGAACTGCAAGAGAAGCAAGTTCAGAACATACGCACTGTACAGTGTACTGAGTAAAAAAAAGTCTATTTCAACACAGAAATACAGTGAAATATCAAAGTGTCTGCAAGGCCAACAGAGTGTTGAGACGTAGCATTAATACAATTCATGTGCTTACACACGCACAGTTAATTCACTTCATTTTCCACAGTCAGGAAATGAACACCACGAAAAACTTTCTAAGCAGTATGAACAGAACCAAAAACTTTTCATAAAGCAATCACGTTGCAGCTGTCTTTCCCAAATAATGCAAGTTATGTCAGTCTAGGCATTTCTTTGTTGAAATTTGTCCCCTCTCCAATGTTACTTTCTAGGCCGCACTGTTCTTATGTAAAACAAACGTTACACAAAGCAACACAGCAGGTGTAGAAGAAGAGAAAAAGTGACAAAATGTGGTACTTTGTATAAATGCATTCTTCCGAAAGCCAACGCTGCAACAGACAAAAGGAGTGGAACTTTGGCTGCGATCTTCAGGAGTTGACTGTAAGAATATAAAGAAAAAATGGCCATTTTTGTGGTCATACGTGCAGGAGCCCAAATACCATATTTCATTTTCTTCTGAAAATGAATACACAGATACATAAGCAAGAGAAATTATGCAAAAAGGCTAATAAAATGTCATTTAACAATGTTATGTAAATTTAGAAATACATTTTCAATAACAGAAAGATGAATTGTTTTACATTATTTGAGTTAAGTACTGGTCAAGAAGATAAACTACACTGTTTATTATTAAGTTTCCATGGGACACTGACTAATTTTATGTCTGAGGAAGAACTGCACAACCAAGTGCTCCAAACAAAGCAGTGTGGGCACGTTTAAAAAACTCTCCGTAAGGGAGTGCTATGAGTACATAACTATAATGGTTTAAAACCCACTTCTCCTTTTAACTTCCAAATAAGAATTTTTAAGATACAGGAGGATTCTGTAATATTTAGAAGGATTAAATGAATAGGGAATGAAAAAAAAAATCACAGTTAAAAGAAGTCTTTATGCAACTGATATTTTAGATATTGAATACTTTACTTAAATCCACATGGTAAATGCAGGTGATTTTTTCTCCACTTACCTGAACTACAGTCACTTGCATACATTCTACCTAGATCTTAAGACTTAAAATACATGAGTTTATTAATCCCTGTGTAGGTTGAATAATTACATGTCTGTGAAGAGCAAATGAAGGTTTAACACACAAACTGATGTGGTAAGAAATAAACAGTAAAACAACAGGGGATCAGACTACAGTACCTTGATTTCATTTCAGAAGTACTCGAATTCATGAGAATTTCTAAAATGCATACAAGTATAATAGCTGTAGTTCTACATGGATCAGGGTCAAGTCTAACACTGTACCTGCAAAAGAGTGAATTAGTTTTAAAGGCATGTTACTTCTAAACTAAGCCACCAGATAAAATCCCTTTTGGAAGCAAGGGTGTGCTAACAACAATGAACATAAAATGAATATGGCAACTCCAGCTGAATTAAAATCATTTCTGAATTGTTACTTTCTTCAACGCACCATTGGTTCCCTTAACATCTACGTATATCATAACTAAAGCCAGATTGCATTGAAAGAATGGTTACAGTTAACGGAAGTCTTTGATGCTATAATAAGGTAGACAATCTGAAGAATCAAACATTTGCAATTGTGAGTATCTTCAAAGGTTTGGATTCTTTTCTTCCACCCTTATTGACAACTTAAGAAGTTACCTGAGATTTTTTAACCAATAAACTAAAGATGGCAAGTTGAGCAGAACAATCCACGTGAATAAATTGAGCACTGTAACATGGATCTTAAGAGTGTTAGCAGCTTCAGCAGTTGTACTACTGGAGAGAGACTGTGTTGCTCCTGAAGTACTGTCTATCAAATCCTGGTTTTTGACTGTGCATCCAATGGAATTCTGTGAAGTTTCCTTTGAGTGGTCCAAATCCTGAAAAAATAAAACAAAGCAAGAGCATGCACTGGCTGGACAGAACTCATACAAAGGGACAAAGAGGGAAAAGCTATCCCTACAGTAGCATACAAACTCTGATTCAGGGAGAAAATCTGCAATTTATCCCTCAAAAAGCCATCAAAAGCAAAGTTCAATAGTTCCACTTTAAAGCATCTAGCAATTTCTCTTACACTAATAGTTTGTGTCTTTGGAAGAAAAGAATAGAGAGGTATCTAGGAGAGTAGAGATATCCTGACACCACTGCAGCGATAAGAAATGGAGTTCCTGGAAGGAGGAAGAATAGAATAAAAGAAATAATAAAGCATGTGGGTGAAAATCACAGATGATCATCCATGGAAGAAATATACAGGAGGTAACGTAACTGGGAGTAAAACACTAGCTCTAAGAATAAATAATAAAGATGAATTAGTAAGTTGGCAGATGCTACATTCCAATGACTGAAAAAACTATGAATGAAATATAAGAAAGATTATTTGGATATGGAAGAAGATCAGGAGAGAATTTCAACTAAATGTAACAAAGACCCCAAAATTCCAGAGAAATTAGTCAAAAACTTTTCCTTGCAGACTGCTTTTTTAACTGCAAAACAGAACAGGTCGATACTATACACAAGTATCCACACACACCTTGGATACTATACACTGAAGTTACTGAAGAAGGATCAAAAATCAGAATGCACGTAAACCAGCAATATTTTGCTCCTTCTCTCCCTTCAAAATAGTTCCCAATTTACTGGAACCTTCAGGCAAGTTCACACTGCAGTGATCTTGAACCGTGACTGCAATCATCATATACGACAGAAGAGGATACTTGTGTCCTGTATTTTCATCATGCACACACTAAGCAAACTCTGCAGCCATTCAGTTATCACAGCACAACCTAATAGTGCCAGGGTGAGATGATAACAATTCATAATGCAAGGGTTTGCCAAACAGTTTTTGGTCATAGAATTTTGAACAGAAACAGGAAACACACTCACCCTATTCAGCACGTTTTGCTCTGCTCTTACATTCACACTTAGTTTTATAACCTGTAAGACAGATTCACTTTTTCAGTAAAGTTGCTTCACATGAAATCTGTAGTATACAAGAAAAAATATAGGGGCTAATTATTGACTTTTTTTTTTTAATAGCTAGGGCCTCAATGGAGATCTCTCAGGTTCAAAGACCATAGAGAAATCCTGTTGCTCATGCTGTGCTTTCTGCTGCCACCTACCTACCTCAGACCACCTGCAGGCTGCTTCCTTTTGTACCCTTAACTCCCAGTCTTGTGCTCCCAAGGCTTCCCTAGAAACTAACGACAGCAGCCGTTTTAGCAACTATATAACCATAGGGTGAATCAGATACCTAAGTTAGATACTCTGATGCACAGAAGACCATGGAAACTGAATAGCAGGGACTAAATATGGATCCTCACGGCACCAGTCAAGGGATCAGATTAGACATACAATAAAACTATTCTAATTCAATATAGCCACATATCCATCTTCCTCCCTTTACTTTAAAAGGACCTGTGAAAAGTATTCAAGGAAGTATTCTACAGAACATTCCAGGACCTTCTTTCACTGAAGCTTTTGTTCAAGGGAGTTATTAGCCTTTCATTTTATAACATGACATATTCATAAGATAAAAATTGCAACTAAATAAATTACTGTACTACCTACACATAGGTAATATGTATTACCTATAGACATATAGGACTGTAAATTCCATTGAAAGAAGTATTATCAACGCAACAAAATCCTTCTAAAAAGTACAAGACAAAGTTAAAAATTCAAAGAAAGATCTATTTCAAATACCTTAGGGGTAACAGTTCTTTCAAGTACACAGCATGGTAGCCTTCATTTTTTCGCTGTCAACACTTTTAATTAAAAACACACAAAGCTCTATATACAAATTCAAAACGCTTAGCTTTTCAGTACCTTGACCAAGTATTGAAGATAAATAATGAATAGAGCAAATGCACCACAAGTGGTCCAGCTAACCAAAGCAAGGGACCCCACCATGCAGAGTCTTCTGGGTGTAATCAATTTAGCTTTTGAAAGTACAGTAGGTCTGAAAAAAAGACAGAACTGCTGTCACACTTAGCAGTTTTGACGTCATTACAAGATATCTAACAATCACTCTGTTACACAAATGACTCAGAAGAATGCATTGCTCCCAAATTGATTAAACACTGGAAAAATAAGGTTAGACAAACATATACACCAACTGCTGTGTAAGCTACTTGACAAAAAAAAACTTCATCAAACAAACTAACATAACTGTCTGACACCTTCCTGTAACCAACACGTTATCAGTTACTAGCTTGTAACTAAGACATTACTTTTACTTCACTTGGGGAACACCGCATACTTCGGTGAACGTAAAGCATTAGCTTATCCTAACTCTATATCTACAGTCACATAGTTCTTCTGTTGAGACAAAGAGAACCAGCACTGTATTATTACTGCTGCACAGCTGCACGTTCCAAGTGACTCCAACTACTGCAGTCTTCAAAGGTAGCACAGCAGCATGCAACAATAAGCTTGCAAGATTAATTTTGCGACATTCTTCTCAGACAGGAATTTCTGCTTGCTCACAGTGTGAGAGACACAGGAAAGTTTATTCTGAGTCTCAGTTTTCCAGAAGATATGACTAAGAGACAAGTATGAACCTAAAATGACAAAGATGAGACGATGAGATAGGAAAATGGGGGGAATGCAATGGGGAAGATAGTGCAATGTCTATAATTTCCTGGAATTTCACCGAACATTCCAGTATTAAAATAGACAGTGAAAATGGGGGAAAAAGTGTTATTTGGAAAATGCCGTCTTAAAGCTTTTGCAACAAATAGTGAAAATAACCACAAAAACAATCATAGAATCATAGAATCCTTAGAGTTGGAAGGGACCATTAAAGATCATCTAGTCCAACTCCCCTGCAATGAATGGGGACACTCTAGATAAAGCTGCCCAGGGCCTGACCCAGCCTGGCCTTTAAAGTCTCCAGAGATGGGGCATCAACCATATCTCTGGGCAGCCTGAGAAGAGTACTTCACAGGGAAAAGAAACTCCACAGACAGCTAATAAAAAAATATGTGCTGCTGGCCATATCAGAACTTTTCCAAGTTTTGAGCCAAAGCCAAATGAATACTATTCTACTTAAAAAAGATTTATAAATCATCACCTTTTCTTTTTCCCCAAGAAATTCAGGACTGGATCAGAACCCGCATGAGATACTAGAACCATGCATGGTATTAAAAAGTCATTTAAGTTCCCTTTTGGTGACGTGTAACAAGGAATATGAGGCACTTCTCATTCTTCATTAGTACTTAGCACTAGCACATCCAGACGTCTAAAACCAGGTAGAATGTCATCTGTTCAACCATTCACATTGAAGCAAACAAAATCGACTGTGTTGCAGACATCTAAAAAAGCGTAATTAGAGTATAATGTTGTTTTACCTAGTCAGAGTTAACCACAATGAAGAGAAGATTCTCAGAGACGTAGAGAAAAATACTGCACTCCAGTAGGCAATGCCTGTCCCAAAAAGAAATAGAATCAGGGACACAAGGGGGAACCATGCATCCTGACTACTCAGTACAGCAGCATCCACCTCTGGTAGCAAGAGTGAATCCCATATCTCTCTAAACCAGTTAAACCTGCCAAAAACATGAAAGCAGTATTACTTAACACTTCCACTTGCTAATACAGTAAGACATTTAATCAACTACTCCTCTTACTACAGCCTTTCAAACAAAATCACAGTCAGACCATAACATAATAATCCTCCCACCAATAGTTATTCTGAAATTTCTTGTTTTATAAACTGCTTAAAAAAAAAATAAAAAAAAAACAGATAATGCCAACTTACCCCTGCAGAAACACAACAATGCTTATAATAGGTTCTACTTTGTAGGGTTTAGCTGTTCTAACTAGTTCAAGTGAAAATTCTGAACACTGGCCTAGAATCAAGAACAGAGAGCACCTATAATTATTATTTTGTCATGAACTTTAACAAAGACTATTCACAACAAAAAGCAAATTCAGGAAAAAATTTGAAAGTTCACTTTCAAGTTAACCATAGCTTATGGCAACAGTGTAAGTCAGCCTACTGCCTCATGGTTGGACTTGATATCATAAGACTTTTTCAACCTAAAAGATTCTGTGATTCTATGATCAGAGGGCCTTATTCACTGTATCACTCATATTCAGGCTGTACGGCACAAGAGCTTCCAGAGGAATTCATTTTGTTACCAATACTGATCTGAATTTAAATGAAGATGCATTTTATCTCAAGACATGTCTAACATTCAATCTCCAAACCTCACCTTCATGCAAGATTGTTTCATGGATATTAACATTACCTTTCAGACTTTTGCAGGTATTTTTAAGTAGTTTTCTATTAATACTAAAATATGGTGCAACACACTAATCACAAGGAAGTGACTACAAAGAAAAAACAATCTCTGCTAGAACACAACGTGGAGAACTATCAACAAAAACTGAAGCTAAAGAATGTATAGCCAAAATATTTGCTGAAGTTCAGTGGTACCTGGCTTAAAAAAAAAATCAACTGCTAAATCTTCAACAGTTAATTGAACAAATAATTAATTCAAAAACACTAGAAAAAATATTTTTCCAGAAAGCTACCTGTTGACATCAGTGTATTCAACTGTCCTCCATAGGTAAGGAGAATATTAGAAACAACATAGACCGGAAGAGCGCCAGCATGGAACCTGATTATCTGAAAGACAAGGATAAGAAAATCATTTGTATACATACACATACACACAAAAATTAACATTAAGTCAGCATGACAATTTAACTGGAAGATCTATCCTAAAAGATGCTACCGGTTTCTTGTTAACACGTACAAGTACTTGATAACCACTATTCACCATTAACGTCATATATGGAAAATACTCTCATAAATGGCTAGGCAAATGCATTTTTGTAAGGGATCAAACTATAAACAGAAGCTTTTTTTCCATTCATGACAAATACAAAAAAAATAGAGCAGCACATTCCTGGTAAATCAGTAAAATACATAAACAAACCCTAGAAGCAAAAGGCACTTTACAAGTAAAACCTGCATAGAGTTATGAATCCTTTCAGACTCAAATTTCATTTATGTTTTACTTGGCATCCACTGTACAAAGTAATGAGATAATATCCCTTTACATAAAAATATTGCAGAACTTCTTCTAAAATGATAACAAAATGAAAAAACCCTTGATATAATTGCATGTATTCAATTACGGAAACTTGCCGGTAATATTCCAGACCCATACGTAGGAGCTTGGGAATTTAATTACTTTTCAGAATTAGAAAACTGCAGAGGGGTGCAGTTCCATTCTTACTGACACCAATGTACAAAAGTATTCCTCATGCATAAAGAAAGAAAAATAGTTATAAAGAGACAAACTGAGCTACCTAAGCTTTTTTAACCCTACTTTTGCTTCATTTCAAATGTTCAAGTTTTATCAGTACTGACTCATTTGGCAAGACAGTCAAAATGACTTCCAGTGCCATCCTTTTATAGATACTGGGCTAACTACAAAGACTAATGCTCAACATACACACTATGCTCCTTAGAGCTAGAGAGATTTTCTATTATGAAAATGGGGGCACGGGATGGGATGCCTTGACAGGTGACAAAGTTTTAACTGGTCCTTGAGTACAGCTCCTCTTGGCATCAAGAAGGGATTTCATGTGCCAGAGTTGGGGAGAAAGAAAGGAAAACCTTGTATTGAAAATCCCTCTTACTTGTCCAAGAACTTGTAAAAACGACGTCTTCAGAATTACCTGCATAAAAAAAGTTAACAGATAATTTGAGTGTTACTTTGCACAATGGCAAACAAATGCAAAACACTTTTAAGAAACCAACTGAACTATGAGAATACAGCAGTCCTGTAATTGAAATGTATAACAACTTACTACCAACTTTTTTTTTAAAAACAAATACTTGACTGTTTTGCATAAAGAAGCATAAGCCCAACTTTCAATAGCCCTCTAGCTTTGCAAAGCAGTTGTAACAAGTACTACATTTACAAACAAACCAAAGAGCAGAACTTCAGATTTGCTCAGTATTTGTTTTGCTGAAAAGCAGCCACGTGATTTGAAAGACTGAATTACACAAAAATTATACATTGATACAAATTAGCTATGAAATGTTTCTTACTTCATACTGACAGTCTGATGAAGAGTAAATATTTAACACTGGAACCCTGCTCTCATTTTCAGGCTGAGCAATGTGCAGTTTTGCAGAAATCTCAGTAAATGATGGAACGCTGAAAGAGAGCAACTTAACTGGTAATCTTTTCCTCATAATAATAAAAACAACCATAACACACTTTTGTCTTTAGCAAGTGCACATGAAACAGAACTAGTTCAAGTGCCATCACAACCTGTGAACTGAATGGTATACTGAACTTGCTTCTTCTATCACAAGGAACCATAGAACGGTTTGGGTTGGAAGGGGTCTTACAGACTGTCTAGCTCCAGCCCCTCTGCCATGGGCAGGGACAGCTTCCACTGGACCAGGCAGCTCAAAGTTCCAGCCAGCCAGCCAAGAACTACTTAACATTCTCAAGTCACTGTCTTTCAGTCTATCAAGAGGCATAGTACTAATGAAAACTGACAAGTTTAGCTAACACGTCACAGAACATGTGAAGAATGAAGAGTATGGGTAGGGTGGATTTTCAAGAAACAATTCAGTCTTCTGTAAGTATTAAGTCATTGGAGTAGAAAATAAAGGAAAAAACCTGAAGTTCAATCAGGTTGTTCAACTACAATTCATGAGTGAGTGACACATATTTCAAGGCGTATCATTTGCTTTTGTCAGGGCTATACTATTGAAAGAGCTTAGGGGCTGCTCTGCGATCAAAAATCTGGATTACAGGAAGAAACTAGTATCCAGAGCAAGCTCTAGTTCCCACTCATTAAAAGGTCAAACCTTAAAATTACCTAGTAATCAAACATCCACTTCCAGAAATTAAGTAATAACTACCAAGCAAGCAACTAGTTTATCTATTAGTAGACATTCTGAAGAAAAATCAAAAGAACTTCTTTGTCAAGAAAGGCAGACAGATAAATGAGAGAAACACACAGAAGCAAAGTACTTGAGACTGGAGAATTCGTCTCATGTCAGAAAAATGCCCACAATGGAAGGTTCAATCTCTTTCAAAACATAACAAGAAATTACAATTGTTAAAGTCCTTACTTAACCACAGTTACTGAGTCTTCATGTGACCAGGGTATATGAAGTCTGTAAACACTAGGTTTTCTTTCTGAAAAGGAAGATAATTACAAACATAAAATTCATTCAGAACAAGATGTGGCAAGTGTCTGCAAAAATTAAATGAAGAAAATTTAATAGTCCCACTGAATACAGACAAAGCATTTAGTAGGTACCATTTCCTCAAAACAACACCAAAGCACAAATATATACACACTGCTTACCACTTATTTACACCTGTCTATCACACTTGACCCGGTAAAATTTCACTTTAAGACTTTTAAAAGGCAAGTAAAACAAAAGGTGGCCTACAAATCATCATACAGAAGCATTTTGTTTGTATTTACATTGTAGTTAAAATTGCAATGCAGCTCAGTGCACTTAGCATTGAACAAAAATTACTTATTTTTAAACACGTGTTGTTTCGTAACATGACAAGACACCGACATTTAAGAAGCAGGATAGTTATGAGAAAGCCACTAATTTTTTCTTGAAAGCTATTTCCTCAAGCTGATAAAACTTTGTTTAAAAAAAAAATAATCCTTAAGCATCCCATTCTGTTTGAGTTAATTTAGCTCAACACTCAGATTTGAGTGCCACGATTCGTCAAATATTATATCGTTGAGAAACACTTGCAGTGTAACACAGAAATCTACCTAAAGTTCAGCTTCCCTTTGCTGAGAAGCAAGAAAATAAACACGAGGACTAATTCTCCATTTTCCTTGAACTTCATAAAAAGTGGAAAATGAGAAATGGAATGATGGAACAATATATTCTGGATGTCATCCAGAGGTGGTAAAGAAGGAGGTAAAGAAGGTTATCAGTAGTAGTCAACATGGATTCACAAAAGGGAAAACATGCTTGACCAATCTGATAGCCTCTGAAGATATCACAACCAGCTGGCTAGCAGTGGATGTTGTCTACTTTGATTTCAGCAAGGCTTTTGACAATGTCTCCCATAACATCCCTGTACATAAACACAGGAAATGTAGGATAGATGAGCAGACAGACAGTGAGCTGGACTGAGAACTGGCTGATTGGCAGAGTTCAGAGGGTTGTGATCAGCAGTGCAGTCTGGTTGGAGGCCTGTATCTAGCAGTGCACCTCAGGGGGCCAGTACAGAGTCTAGTCTTGTATAACATCTTCTTCAATGATTTAGATGAAGGGACATAGTCCACCCTCAGTAAGTGCGTTGATGATAAGAAACTGGGAGGAGTGGTTGACACACCAGAAAGCTGTGCTGCCATTGAGTGAAACTTGGACAGACTAGAGAGCTGCATGGAGAGGAACCTTACGAGGCTCAGTGAGGGCAATGTGGAGTCCTACACCTGAGAAGGAATAACTGCTCACATCAGTACAGATTAGGAGCTGACCTGAAAGAAAAGACCTCTGCAGAGAAGGACCTGGGTGTCCTGGTGGACAACAGGTTGACCATGAGCCAGCAGTGTGCCCTTGTCAGTGTGCCCTTGTCAAGAAGGTCAATGGTATCCTGGGGTGCATTAAGAAGTGCGAACAGCAGGTCAAGGGAGGTGATTCTCTCTCTACTCTGCCCTGGTGAGACCACATCTGGATTACTGTGCCTAATTACAGGCTCTCCAGTTGAAGAAAGACAGGGAACTTCTGAAGAGAGTCCAGCAGAGAGTTACAAAGATTACTAGGGGCCCGGAACATCTCCTCATATGAGGAAAGGCTGAGAGACCTGGGACCGTTAAGCCTGGAGAAGACTGAGAGAGGATCTTATCAATATTTATAAATACCAAATGAGCAGAAGTCAAGTGAATGGGGCCGGGCTCTTCTTGGTGGTGCCCAGCGACAGGACAATGGGCACAGACGGGAACACGAGAAGTTCCATACACACGAGGAAGAACTTCTTTACTTTGACAGTGAGAAAGCACTAGAACAGGCTGCCTAGAGAGGTTGTGGAGCCTTCTTCTCTAGAGATATTAAAAATCCATCTGGATCCTTTCCCGTGTTCTAGGGAACCTGCTTTAGCAGGGGATTGGACTAGATGATCACCAGAGGTCCCTTCTGACCCCTATGATTCTGTGACTGTTAAGTATTAGCAAACATTTGATAGGTTATAATAGGTTATAATAATACTGCCTAGACTCCATTGCTCAAGTGGACTTATTTCCACAAGTTTTAGCCCTGAGAATCTTCAGCATGGTTTGTGATATAAATTTATACTTTTGAACATGTATATTTACCTATCAGTGACTGGCAGTGGCTCTCTACATGTATTTTGAAAGCTTGATATACCTAAAACATCAAAAAAAAACAACTTAGTCTCCAAACAGTGGTTATATTAGCTTAAAAAGTAAGTACTATTCTTACTTGGTTGAAGTGCTGAAGCTGTACATTGTAAAATAAGCCAGATGAATTTAATAGAATTTTGCTTGAAGAAAGTCCTGTAAAGAATATATTATTTCAAAATATTAGATACCAATAATTTGAGAACTCAGTACATCTTCAGATCCGTTTTCCCCCAAGACATTTACGTGCTTCGACATCTCTTAGTCAAAAAAGCACATTTCTTATTTGTTTGTTGCTAGCAGGAGCTGCATTAACTTTCATAAAAACAATTCCTCTCCCCAAAAAACAAATTAACCAACTAACAAAAAACCCAACTAACAAAAATCCCCATTGGAATTTTGGGGAAAAATTATTAGTTTTAGTGTTAGTGACATCTGTTTCATATTTTTTCCAAAAGTAACACGATACACTTACCAAAGGAAAAAAGATTTGTTACAGGGAGCTGTATTGTTCTGGAATCCTCTTTGAAGAATTCACAGTCCAAAGTAAACTGCAATTCAGAATATTCAGTACAGATGTAAATTCAGCACAAGACTAAAACCTTTGCTGTAGGCAAGTCCTATTCACAGTCTCAGGCAAAGTACAAGACACAAATACTGACATGTCACTTTTCTACACTCGACTGATCTAAAATGGAAGTTAGTTTGTACTGCTGTGTACAAGAACAAGTCTGGATATCTTAAGCATAACTTGTGCAATTCTCCTGCTTCCAATCATCTGCAACAGTCTTGAAAAGACTATCCAAACAGCTGAGAAAGATCAGAATCCAGCTCACATTTTTTGTTCAAGGGTGGGATGGAAAGTGGGGGTGTGATGTTGCAAAGCAGAGTGATCTGTCCCAGTTCTGTGCACCACTGCCTAAGCACAAAGAACCTCTGGTTTGGCTCCCAAAGTTTAATTCCATAAATCAAAGAAAATCATGCAGCAGATACAGTTTTTACCATCTCTAACACACGTTTAGCTCACTTGAAAATTACTTTCCATCACATTGTAAGTTTATCAGCTGTTTTCTCTTTAAAAGCAATTTCCATGATTTTTAACAGTGAACTGCAACTCAGCAGGTTGCATTTCCCAAATTATCTGTGAGATTCAGAAGTATCAAACTATGTAAAATTCAGTCTACCACATCATTTGTGGTTTAAGAGTTTGCAGGACTTTCTGCACCTTTCTCCCCAGAATCCTCACGTGATACCTTCAAATACCCACAGCACTCTGCTACCCTGGGTAAAAGAATTATAAAGAATTATACTAATACCACTATTCAACAATGATACCAGAATATTAAGAAAAACATTTAAGAGCCTTCAAGAAGAACTCTAAGAACTTGCTTGAAAACTGTTGCTCAGCATCTTTCAAGTACTATTCATGCTTGGAGTTTGGCAGTTTATCAACTGCAAACATTTATTAGCTTAAAGAAGTTAATGGAGTTAACCTTCAAACCACACTGTAGTGTAGGTCTACAGTTTATCAGTGCAACTTAGCACATATTTAATCCTTTATCTTCCATCGTAGGATCTGATAGCTATGAACACTCTGAGCAAGCAATTTCCATGTTTCATCTTATTACCTTATTGCCAGCTGAGGGTGGTACAAGAATGACAATGTGGGACAAAGAAGGATAGTCCTGAAGTTTCAGTATTACAACCTTAAAAAGTAAATTAAAAAAAAAAAAAAAAGAAGAATTAAATAAAGAAAAATAAGGGCTATGTTTAGTAACAATTATTAGCTCATCAATTATCAGATGCCCACTTCTTGTATCCCTTCCTCTGGCATACAATTGCATGTTACAATGCTGTAAACAGAACAGCTATTTCTCCCATGACACAGAACAACCCACCAAACACCTTTCCCTGCTCCAAGGTAGGTACAATGCTTACCTTGATGGTTGGAAGTAACTCAGCCCTCCAGGATAGGTCAGTAGCTTCCAGACTGTAAAAATCCATGCCAATTAAGGGATGAACATATTAATTAGCTAGGCACTACATTTTGACAGTGGAACAGCTTTCCCCCCCTCTTTACACAGATCCACATTATTGAACTGGGAACAAGTCTGAGCCTACTGCAGCTGGCTACCACAGTCATTAATCAAACTACAGTTGACCATTTCAGATATTGCAAATCTTGTTCTTGCAAAAACAAATTAAGTAAAGCTCTAACTTTGTCATGCACAGCCGTTAGTAACCACGCAACTGCCAACATAATGAAAAGACTTAATGAGCAAATGCAGCAACAGCATTGAATTAACACACAAATTTTAACATGTGTTAAACATCGAAAGTATCCATGGTTCCTATGGGAATACCAAAACCATACTGTATAGACTAACAATTTTGTGTGCAAAACTGGTGGGCATTTATATTAATTTATATAATGAACAAAAAGAAATTCATTCAGTCATTTAATTCATTCAGTTTAGAATACCAGGATTACGTTTATTTCTCTAAATAGTGCTAAAGGATCTCAGGACAATGCTGATTTTGCTGTGGATTTTACTAAGCTAGGCTTTGGACAGCAGTCCTGCACCATGTTAACCTCTATTTGATGCCAGTCAAAGGTTATACAGCATAGTAACAGCCAAACACACTTCAGCATAGCTCCCAAACAAATAAACACCACACCAGCTCAAATCTATCTGGAAGCTTTCCCTAAATCTAAAGAGCAGATGGAATTTGCGTGGAAATAACTTCAGAGAGGAAAGCTAAGTCAGTGTTAAGAATAGGTATTTTTTAAATCCCTTTTTGTAATTACTGTAATGACATGATTCAAATAATTACTGAGACATTTCTGAATATTTTCATATAATAGCAGCAATAGCAATTCTAAAAAGTGAAAAAAATATAAAAGATGCTTCGCTTTCTGAGGGTTTCAAGCAATGTTTTATGTCTTTGTCACAGGATTCTAAAGATGTTACAAAACACACAATTTAGGAATCCAATATAGCACAGAGCAACAGGAACAACTTTTTACTGCTATAAAAATAAAAAATACAGCTTAAAGAAACTTCACTCACTGTATTCTGCATTCATGCAGATATAATGAGAAAGCCTATCTTTCCTGTTTTCTTGGTGATACAGAAAGCACGAGTTATTAACAGCAATAATTCTACTTTTCTTCCCAATCTCTTCTTAAAAAAAGGTATTTTATGTGCTCCAAAACTCAAATGTAGTCTTAGAAGATCCATTTAAATAAAAAACAGGAACCATTCATACTCACCATACTGAAGAATTGCTGTTCATACAGCCATAAATCCAGCTACTCGTGTCCTGTAACAGCAATACCATAAGAAAGTACGTTACTGAGGTGTGAATTTATAAATAAATTAAAAATAGTAATTCTCTATTTCAAACGATGCAAGTGTTTCAGTATATCAATTGTTGTAAAATTCTTTCATAGATTAAACTGGTGCAATTAACTTACAAAGGAGAAACAAACTTCCACCCTTCACCTCACTCATCTTCTGTTCAGTATGTCTGCAGTGCCTATCGCTATAGCAACCAAACCCTCTTGAGGGTATTATAGGCTGAAGTGCAAAAGCAAAAATGGTGATAAAAACAGTCTCTCTCAAACTTCAGTTGCTTTTAATGAAATGTATCCATTAACTTTTTTTTTTCTTCCATTTCACAGCCAAGTCAGTGCTCTGCGTTAACAGAAGTTAACATGAAGTCTGGTATCATCACATCAGATGAAACTTGCATGTGAAAGGTGCTGCTTCTTTTTCCAGGAACCATTTTAAATTTCATTTGTCGTCTTCTCTACTTCTACTTATGAATGAATACTTTTCTCTAAAAGCAAATCCGACGCTTGGCAAATAGAACTACAGACTTTGAAGCTGCTCCTGATAAGAACAATTAGAAAAGCACTGAGGATATACACTCTTCTCCATAATGATGGTCTGAACCTTTCCTTTTGCAGTAAGAAGGATGGGCAGGATGGAACATGAAAGCATTTAAGTTTTCTTTCCACTAATCCAAACTAGTCATATAGTTCTAGCAGGTACATTTATCAATCTCCAGTTTGCTAAGAGATTACATTCCTTCTTTTCCAAAATATTTTTTAAATTATTTCAAAAACATTTTGGCTGAAATGATACGCGTAGAACTAAAAACACAATGTATGTTATCACCTCTCAACAAAGGAGACAGCTGAGAAGGTGCTATATTCTTAGCTGGCTCTCATTCACTTCCACTTACTAGTGGAAGATTTCTGTAGAATGTCCAGCTCACTTCAGTGTTATCATGGGAAAGCAAACCTATAAACTGCCTTCCTGATTTACAACTATGGCTGAATCCTGGCAACACTGAAAATAACTTCTTCATCTGAAGCAATCAATACAGCTACATCATATTAAAGAAGAAAGCAATTTGGGGCTAACAGTAATAGAGACAGAAATAAGACTGAAGTTCAGGTGTCATGAAAGGTTTCAGACCTCAAACACTAAGCATGACATGCTAAAACAAGAAGTACATCTGATGCAAAGCATAGGCTGTGACTGCAAGTGGATGTTATTAATTTCAACTACTATTCACTAAATCGTCTTAAAATATGCCATGAATCCAAACTTACACCATACAAATCTACAAACAAATTCCAGACAGAACAATAAGTATCATCTCACCAACATAGTGTTTTCACAGTAAATGTGACTGTAGGATTCTCTGTGGCTTGCAAGAGGAAATGTGAAATATTTTCCATCAGAATCCTTAAAAGGAAAAAGAAACACTCATTAGTAAAAAGGACAAACATAAAAAAAAAAAAAAGAAAAACGTTACTTACATTGTAAACCGAATAAGTCCATTTTGAGGTTTTGACTTTAATCCACGCGAAAGTTCCTAAAAACAAATAAGTTTTTATGTGTCACCCTGAAGGAAATATTCTTCCTTATCTTCCAAATTTCATCTTTTTTTTATTGCCTAAGTCTTGTCTCTTATAAGTGGTCTTAAATTTTACAAGCTTTAATCCATTCACAAGTTTGCTGCTTCTTAAAATTATATGCAACAGTTATTGTCAATTACACAGCAAGTAACAAAACTCTAGGATCCCATTACTACATATCAGTTGCAAAAGAAAAAGTCTATAGACTTCAAAATAAGGCTCTCATGAAATCAAAATAAATAAGAAACTGAGTAACATAAACATAATTACAGTGCGACAGACATTAAATCTGAGGAAACATTAGAAACATTCCCAGTTTGTTTCCATCATCCTTTCAAGAAAACTAATACAGAAACTTATGTGAAAGTAAGTCAAAGATGAGCTGAATACCACGTACAAGAAAACAGTAGGACTTTAAAGATACAGCTGGAGAAAAAGAATAATACAGAATAGTAGAATAAAAGAATATAGTAGAATATAAAAGAATAGTAGAATAGAAGAGTAAAGAATAGATGGGATATATGAACTACGCAAGTTGTTATGCAAGAAGGTTAATATTTTTCTTCTGCATAACCAGAATAAGCTGGTCACTCATTTAGTGTGAACAAACACAGCTCCCCAAGAGCTAACAATTTCGATGGTCCTCTGCAGGACTCATTCCAGCACATCAATGCTTAAGTGCTTTCTCATAAGAGGGTGGCCAAAACCAGAAACCAAAGTTCCAGCTATCTCAGCAGATCTGCAATAGTTTACATTTTAAAAATTTCTGAAATAAAATGGTTTTCCTCAGTTCAGTCCTCTTCAGCAGAACTAGGAATACACTTGTGCCCTATAATAACATCTTTTTAGCTCCCAAGAACCCATACACTCAAGATTTCTCATATTTTAACTATGCATTCTTAGCAGAAACAAGGAAACCACCAGTAGGTGATCCATTTTACCCTGCTACTTGACATCATTACGAAAATGAAGTCATTGATGAAGTAGACCAGGACATTCAGAATTTTCTTAAGTAGCACAGAATCATCACAGTGGCTCTACAATACTTACACTATCTAACAAGAATGGGATGTAAGAATATATTATACTGTACTTCTAACATCCAGCTATTCCCAGTTTCTGAGACTTCCTGTTGGACATCTTGGTATACGTGTCAATCTAGTTCATCCCTCAGAATCAAAGGCATATAAAAACAACATACTCATTTTTGTCCCTAACACTTTCAACTTATTTAGTGCTGGAAACCATACAAACACTGACCAGCTTATGTCTAAAATCAATATATTATTTTAGCAATGTCTAAAAAAGGACAAACTTTATTTCAGGAATTTGTTGGTGAGAAGATCAACACTTAACCAAGGAGTATCACTGGATCCTGTTCAGGAGGAAACTGCTGCACACCTGTAAGTTCTGTGAAAGCTTCAGGATTTTCCTCAAATATCTTTCCAGGGTGTCTAACAAAGTGGTGATTCAACACAGACATTCTCTTCTTGGGATCCTCAGTTATCTTAAAAAAAAAAAAAATAAATAATGATATGATCAGTAAAAATACAGCTTAGGGGTACTTTGTATCCTTGCCTACTCTTAACACAAGGAAACCACACTATTACTCACAGAATCATTTGAGTTGGAAGGGACCTTTAAAAGTCATCTAGTCCAACTCTACCTGCAACAAACATGGGCATCTAACCTAGATGAGGCTGCTCCAGCCAGACCTCAAAAGCCTCCAGGGATGAGGCATCCACCACCTTTCTGAGCAACCTATTCCAATGCTTCGCTACCTGTATCTTAAAAGGCTATTTTCCTATATCCAATGTAAATCTCTCCTGGTTTACACTGAAGCCATTTTCCCTAGTCCTATCACAATATGCCCCACTAATGAGTCTGTTCCTTTCCTTTAGATACTGAAAAGCTGCTAGCAGGTCTCCCCTGATATTACTACTATAATTATTACTATTATTTAATTAGACACTTCCCAAAATATCACACTTCTCGCAGAGTTGAAAACTCTTACATTTATATTTATATTTACTTGTCTGGGGTTATAAATCTAGCTTACAACATCTCATTTAATATTTTTCCAATATCCAAACAGCTGTCAGTCTGTGCTGGGCTCTGCTTTTGTTCTATTTTGTTTATTTCCCCCCAGATCAAATCACAGAGACTAATGCTTTTTCTTCAACACTGTGGACATCACAGTTGGTTTCCATAAAGTCTTACCCTCCGGCACACTGTCAGTCAACTTCAGAACAACTGAAATGCCTTCCTATCTCTACAAATTTCATATTCAAGTGAGCATATTTAAGAAACCAGTGAAATCTGTACCACAGATTCTGCAAAAATAAAAATCAAACATCTGCAAGCCTTCCTCTTCTATGTCCGGGGCTCTGCTCTTACATATATCCAATCTCTGGACCTTAATCCCAATTTTTGTTTATTGCTGCATAACACCTCAGAAAGAACAGAGTACAATGGGAGATTTCCCAACAGTTTTCAAGAAGTAGGATGCATGATATTTATTTAGAAAACAAATAAGTGATGGTAACTGGAGATAAACAAATTATCTTTTCTTTGTGCTAGTATTGTATTTACTTGTGTTATTTGCCAGTTATTATGAAAACACATGGGAAAGTTTGAGTAGTATCATACTCAACTGAGATAAACTACCACAGCTTTTCTTTCTTTATACATGAGGTATAAAAGGGGAGTTGAAGACACTAAGAGATTCCATTCAAAATTTGTTTATAATGCTGCAAGGTCAACTAAACCCACCGCATTAGTGAATACTCCACTATACTCCAGCTGTAAAGCATCAAGTAATAGTAAAATTATTTATAAAATAATTATAATTAATATAACATCTATTTATTTCTGACATCTTGGGCAAATAATACAAAGCCATAGGATTTTTTCAGAGACTGGTACCAAAAAGGTAACAATTCTCTTAGCATGTCACAGAAAAAAAAAAAAAACAAAAGTGAGCCTCCTGTCTATCAGGGTGTTATTTGTTCTGATTAAGCACTCTTTGATGGAAAAAGTAAGCGTGATGGGGATTACATACAGGATCACATATACAAACCTGCCTTGTGTTTTCATCTATGAGATCAAAAAAAGCTCTAATGGTAGCGAGGATCAATTCCTTGCACCTGGAAAACAGAATACGTAAATTTAAATCTAGAAAGAAAATATCCAGGGGAATTAAAGCAGTAGGAAGAGACAATACCGTGCTGTCACAACAGTGTTGGATAATGTAAGAAGAACAGAGAACAGAGAGATGTTTGGTCAGCCAATTAACCTTTGTCTGATTTGCTTACCACACTATGGAGAGATGGTCTGTTGAGGCCCAAGCCCTAGGCACAGCTGAACTCTGTTTGGAGAAGGAAAAGAGTTAAGACATTCTTTTGGTCTTCAGTATTTAAAAACACTAAGCATATATATATTTTTTTTTCTTACATAAGTCTATTTGGGTAATTAAGATTTTCAGGGAAAGGGTTTGAAGAGAACAAGGTTTTGGACTGAAGATGTAATTTACTTCAGCAAAAATAAGAACTTGCAAAACAAAATGACTAAGGAAGTATCTACACTAGATAGCGGAGCCTAGTGGTGGAAGGGCAAATTACATTAAAGAATAAACTTACCAAAAGGTCTTCAAAGACTCCTTCTATGACTAATCTTACTAATTTTAGTAAGTGATCCTGGCATACTAGAACAGAAACATGCCAGTGAAGTCTGCTGCTGAAAAATGAAGGACATCCTCAAAATAAAGGATCATGAGAACATCATGCAGAAATAACTGGATAGTCTGGAGCTATACATTTGTACAAGTGCACCTACTGCACTAAGGGACTAATATCAAAAACCTCCCATAAGCGGAGATTATCACCTAGAAGTACAACACGATTCAAGTAAAACCATGAAAAACTATGAATTACAGCCAAGAAGAAAAAAAATAAGGCAAAACAAACAACTCCACCATGTTATAGTAACATAGTATGAGTTATTATGTCCAGATGACAAAATAATAATAAATTGGCACCACTATACATGGGCTCTCGTACAAAATTCTGGTGACCAACACTCAAGAGAAATGAAAGTGCAGCAGAAGCAGAGAAAGGTTACTAGGACAAATGCAGAGTTAATCTTCTTAGCCTAGCAGAACTAGAGCTGAGACTATTTATAGACAGTCTTCTGTACAATGAACAAGGAGGGAAACACCGACCAAATAAAAACTGCTGCAGATAACATTTCAAGCTGGTGTCAAAACAAACCCATTTAAAAGCTGGCTTACACAATAGATGAAAGTTGGAAATAGCAATTTTTCTTTCAAACCCTACTGGGGAGTGTTTTCCAGTGTCTTTCATGAAGGCAACAGGTAGATAGGAGGCATGGAATGATAAACAAAACTACTTCTGTGATGTTGTTTGATTAACTCTGGAAAGAGATGCTTGTAACAGCAAAAGGCTGGACTAGATGTTGGTTGAAAAATAAGCACTTAAGGAAAAATAAAAGGTGGCTCAATGACAGAGTTGTCCTTTTGTAATCAAACAAGAACTCCACTCTGTACTCTTACACTCCATCTGTTAGCCTCCACATACACACCTCTTGCAAAATGCAAGAAAATAAAAATTGAGTTTAGAACAGAAAAGCATAAGAAGGTGATGAAAAGAAACAGTCCCAAGTGACAGATGACTTGAATCCACCCCAGCACATACTCCTTCAATAGACGCTGCTTTCTGCTACATTAACTACTTTGAGTACTATATGCTATACACTTTTTCACACATATTATTCTTATTTTGTTTCACTACACTACATATTCAGACTAAAAATCACATACTGATACATGCATTACATAAATAGCTATTTAATACAGCTCCAAAGAAAGTGTTTGTTTACCACAACAGATAAGGCACTGTCATGCTGACTCAGTCTTGGTAGAAAAGCCAGTCCTGAACGAACTTGGTAATCTCTGAATCCTCCCGCCACAGAAAGGGTAGTTAAATTTCTTAAATCTTGGGCCTTTAGAATCCAATGATTGTTTACAGCTGCATAAAAATCTGTAAGATACATCACAGTTACTCCTAATTTCCACACATTTATTTTAAATACAAACATAGCATAAAAACATTGAACTAGAAGTTTCTGTAAGCTCCCCTAAAGACATTCAAGATCCAAGCATCACTCTTGATTTAAGAAAGCTATTGTTTTAACTCCAAGGAGGTAGTAGTTGGGAAAGACAGACACTTTCTACACTGGCTGAGCACTTACGTTGTTTAAGTAACAAATCACAGGTTTATTTTAAGTACATCCACAGTTCAGAAACAGCAAGGAGGAAGTATTATAATCAGTTGTAGGAAAAAAGACTAATACAAACACAAGAAGTCAAATCTAGCAGCTAAAGATGATCCATTTCCTTTGGGTGCCACAAGGAACAAAGAAAATAAATGTCTATTCCTTTTCTTCATTAATTCCTTCAATATCTACAAGGAACAATTTTCACTAAGCATACATTTCATCAGCACTATTTAGTCAAATCTATCATTCTAATAAGTTAACAGTACATGAATAATGATTACACTTCTCTTATAGAGCAGAAAATTTATTGTCGCTTTTATAAATACATGAAAACACAGTATGTAAAGCATGTAATTTTATCTGTATTCAGTATTCGTTCTCCCTGACTTTGAGAGCAACAAACATGAAATTTAACAACTTTCACAAGAATATTTCAATTTAGTCAATTTGTTTGATATAGAAAGTCATTTCAGAGGTCAAATTTTAGAAAAAAGAAGGAAAGAATGTCACTCTCTGCACAGCTTACAAATTTAGTTACGTGATCTACAGCTTATGAAGCTTATATTTAGACTCCCAGCCCCTTCACAGGAGCTCAAATCCACAAAGTCAATTTTATACCACACTTTCAATAGCTGAGCGCTCTCAAGCAATCATCATAATAACAAAGGAATAGATTAATGACAGTAAACACAACAGTACATTTTGCACATAAAAGCTGCTGCAAGGCCACAGCAATCTGCAAGAATTATACCTGCTAATGCTAGAGAGAATCAGTAAAGAAACAAAACGCACTTGGGTGAACTGCAATACTTACCAGTAAGATATCTGTCCAAAGGCATCACAGGTGCAACATGAGGTGTAGCTTGAGTAATGAGGAGGTTTATAAGTTCCGGTTTAAAATTCTTCAGGGTAAGCAGTGCTCTTGCAACAAGACCACCCATGGAATGACCTACTATGGCAACACTGGTTGGTGCAAATTCCTGACCCTTAAGCAAAGACCAAAGGGTCATTAGCATATCAAGAACAGATTTGACATTAAACTAAGTCTCCTTTGGCTAACAGTTGTCCATTTTTCTCCTCAAATTCACTTGCATCCCCTCAAGGCTAATACTAATTAGAATCAACACAGGCTAGCTGAAAATTTTTCTAGGGAAAACCAGATGGAAGGCGATGCTATGTCACTATTTAAATAAGTTAGGGGAAATTTAATGCTCTGCTACAAAAAGGCACATATTTCACATGGAAAAAAAGTTTTATAAAACCTAACCCAGGCTTTGGGATTATCACAAGCAGTACAAATCTGTTCTTTGTACCTCACCTGCTCTGCAGGTACCATTCCATCTCCTGTTCTGTCAAGTTGTTTTTTTTTAAACAGTATTACCCCAGAGCAGCTTTGCAATGCGTTATGCACCGTCACAGATTTCCGTACAGTATCTCCCATCATCATGACACTCATAACCTCCTCAGGATACTATTTTCTCTACAAGTCTGTAAGCGTTTACATAAAGTAAAACACTTTGCTTGAAATTGACCATGGACTAATAAAGATTTTCCATGCCGTAAGCTGACTAAATCCTAACCCAGGCTTTGGGATTATCACAAGCAGTACAAACCTATCAAAAAAGAGCATTTCTCCCTTGTATTATCAGCATGTTAAATACATCATCAACTCTTCGTCCCTTATTCATAATTCTTCTATTTCCAATCAGAAGAGGCAGATCAGAATTCCATTCAAAAATAGAAATAAACTGTTGAGAATATGTCACTACTTACCCTGTACAACTTAAGAATTACTTTTAGGCATTCATGCACAAATTTAGTCTGTCGTTGCAGAGTACCACCATACAACGCAACCAACTCCTCATTAAAGTTGACACTGAAGAAATTAAAATGATACTTGAAGTCAAGATCTTCTGCTTTTCTAAGAGCAATGGAGCCAAGAGAACGCACTAGGAAAAGAAATCATATCAATTAAGCAGTGACCATTAGACTATCCTTACATCACAGTTCGTATATAGACACATAAATACGTGATCTATTAACAAATGCTATCTTAAATTCATAATTAAACTCAAGTCTTACATAAAAAAAGAGGATGAAAAACACATTCAAAAGCAAATGCTTTTCTAAATGCAATCCAATCTGTTTCACAAAAGCTGATTTGAATATATAAGTAATTAGAACAAAGTATCAGCTGGCCAATGACAGTACCAAATTGCAAAATGGAAGATGTAGAACTTGTTTGTTTTTGCAAGAATCCTTCTGATACAAAGAAATATTAGTAAATACATTGTAATAAAAGCTTACAGAAGGAGGTGCAAAAGAATGTGTCTGATGAGATGGCCAAGAAGGTTGCAGTGAACTACCAAGAACTGCACTCACAGCAGCTGACTACATAGACACAATGTCTAAATCAGATACAGGATCAATGGCCATGCTTCTCTTCCTAAGGGCTTAACTTGCACCTTATCACCAAGAGGGTGAGAATGCAAAATGCAGAAATTCTACGGCTCTGCAGACAATGCTATTGCTAGGGTATGCTAAAATTTCTTGAAGACCATCAACATTTAGAACAATATTTCCAAGAAGAGGGGAAAATGAAAACACAAAGAACACTTTTCATGCCTGAAATCTTGAGGGAGAAAATGCCCTGTTTACAAGGCCTTGCTTCTGACCTGTCATCCACCCGGGCTGCTGCTTAATACAGCCTTCACACTGCAGAACTCTCAATGCGTTCCACATCTGTGACAGGTTCCCAACTAGAACTCAGGATCTCTAATCTCCCAGTTTCAGGTTCATTCCCAATATTTCAACCAGACTACCATCCTCTACTCGAAATCTGAATTTTGGAAATTTAAAAGCTTAATTTTAGTGCCAATGAAAGATGATGAAATCACATCTTTCAGGAGTGCCTGGAACATACAAAGGAGAAGCCCAGCAGCACTTCTACTTTCATTTCTCAGCAAACATGACCACAGTCTCAAGAAGCACGAGAATAGAGTTAGCAGCAACTCTGCTCTGCAACTAGGCACCAGGCTTAAAAGGTATTGTCCCATAATAAATTCTAAATCAAATACAGATTTTCATGATAAATCCTCTTAAAGCAAAACAAACAAACAATCAACAACAACAAAACCAACAGTAATCTATTCTGAGCCACTGATAAAGGCAGAACAGAATTGTTTTAACAAAGATTTTGAAAAATGAGCACAGCTTACTGCCAGTCTCCCTAAATCAATTTCCCAAAACAAACAATAAATATTTAGAGACCCTACTGTAAAGCAGCACGTTATCTGTGGCATCTAACGGTACTGCAACTCACCAAACCTGTTCTTTGTACCTCACCTGCTCTGCAGGTACCATTCCATTTCCTATTCTGCCAAGTTGGTTTTTTTTTTGAGACAGTATTACCCCAGAGCAGCTTTGCAATGCATTATGCACCATCACAGATTTCCATATGGTATCTCCCATCACCATGACATTCATAACCTCCTCTGGATACCATTTTCTCTACAAGTCTATAAGTGTTTACATAAAGTAAAACACTTTGCTTGAAGTTGACCATGGACTAGCAGGGATTTTCCATGTCATAAGCTGACTGATCATTACAGCTCCTGTTGATGCTATTACAAATAGAAAATCTCTTGCCATCACCTAATGCATAACTCGGGGAACTCTGCAGATGGGCTGTAAATTAGCCAAAGGCTTACCTTGTTTGTAACTGCCAGCATTTCCAGGAAGAAAGAGAATTGGAATGCCTGTCAATATCAGATTTTTGTTTTCTTCAGCATAATTCCCTTCTCCATAGAGATAGAGCTCATACGCTGGATATCGCCTGGCTGTTTTCTTCGGTAATTTTATTTTCTGTTGCAAAAGAAAAATGCAGCACAGAATCAATATAGCATCTTCTAGAACACATAAACTCAATACAAAGGAGGCGGCCCACACCTAGTAACAAGGCGTAGGGGCTCCAGCCTTACTGAGAGGCACTGCTGGGAGGTAGCTGATGCAGACTGCATTATCAGCATGCTCTCATTACAATCTATCCTGCATGGAAACACAGCCAGCTGTTGGTGTGAACGTGAAGACCCTGCAGCCTGGAAGTTCACCAGGGCACAGAAAACTAAGTAACATTCGTTTCTGAATGCATATTAAAGGAACCAAACCCTCACGCCCAGCTCCTTGGAATGCTTACTGACTTTAACGGGCTCTAAACAAACTGCAGAAGACTGCAATTACACTTCTGTAGTTGCACACTCTCCAAGCAAACCTTCCCTTGTGCCTCAGGTGAAAAAAGCGTTAAAACATAAATGTGTCTCCCCCAGGACAAGAGATTTGAGACCAGGAACTGGGACGCCTGTGTGATCCAAATTACTCATTCCTAATGCCTCTGGATGATTCTGGAGTCATTTTCAACATCACATAACTCAGAACAACCCTGCACTGCTTGATGCAGCACCGAGGCTGAATCTCTAGAGTGTGACCAAACCACACAGGCAGCAGGAACTGTCCTCAGTGATTTTTACGGAGACATCATCTGTAATGCAAACTTAAACAACAATGCTAACCATGTGAACATGGCTGAGCAGAAAAGAAGAAGCCCATATCAACCTGAGGAGTTTTAGTCTTCAGAGTCAGATGGTTGGGCCACTGACACACAACCTGGCCTTGTAAAATCTCGAGAGCCAGCTTACAGCCAATTGACATCTTAAAGTG